>NC_080396.1:55542500-55908333 GCF_030265065.1 Corythoichthys intestinalis
ATATTAAGCTGATTTACTTTGCTTAATTATTCAGTACCAAAGACATAAACAATGTTGTTTATGATGTTCAACTGCTCATGACTAAAGAACGGAGGGGAGTAAAAACAAACGTGTTTTATGGTGAAAGATGGGAATCTAATCTTTCTTTTTATAAGTTCTGTCTTCATGTAGCCATTGAACACCATATTTTGTGGCACTTTAAAGAAGGGAACGTCCTGTGACATGAGGTTTACTAGTGAATGAGGTAATAGATGACACAAAAAAGCTATAATTTACAATCTTGATACAGATTAACAGAGCAAAATTACAACTGACATTCATATTTACAATAAGTGCAAAATACAAACTTGACTAAGCTGCTTATTTACCAATCACCTATTAGCTTGTCATAAAAAAGACTGGTCGAACTAAAACACAATTATTCCATATGAAATAAGCAATGGCAATTATCATGCTTGTCTGTTGTATAAAATTGAAAAGGAACGAAACGATGACCAGGAGGGCTGAGTTAGTATGGTAAAGATAGATAAATAGATTTTAAAATACAAATAATTCCACATGAATGCTTATTTTTCTGTGTGCCCTGTGATTGGCTGGCAACGAGTTCAAGGTGTACCCTTCCTCCCGCCCAAAGCCAGCTGGGATAGGCTCTAGCACAACCACGACTCTCGTAACAATAAGCAATATAAGAATAAATGGATGGATGTGTGATGGGAATGATAAAAATAGCTGAATAAAGGGGGCGGACATAAAGTGACTTTTAAAAAGTGATTCAAAAGATTCTGTTCTGTCTTGTTACGTGCACACAAGTCATTTTAGGTTTGGAAATAACCAACATTTGCTCAACCATACGAAAAGCTGCAGTACTTTACCTTCGACAGGTTGGAGGTCTATGAAGTCACCACTGGTGATTATATTTGTTGGTGTGTACCATCATTTTTAATCTATTCCTCCATTATTATTACAGGCTGAAGGCTTGTTAAATTGCCACTCATGTTGTTGTTTTTGGTGGTGTGTACACCATCAATTTTTTAAAATCTATTCCCGCATTATTTTTGCATGGATCAGAATGAAATATAATATATATATTGTATGGGTCAATGCCCATTGAACCTTGAAGCTATTTTCTGGAGTTTCCTCCGGATTGATTTGCATTTAAATAAAGAATGGAAAGCAATGGGCCGAATTTCAATTTCACTGATTAATTAAACCTTTTATATGTCATTTAAGAGGTACTGTTTTCTGAGGCTTATTACTCCCTTAATAATGGATGGATTGATCAAAAGCTTCATTATGCATATATTAGATTGATATCCAGTGTTGGGAAAATACATTTTCTACATGAACTATTTGAAATTGCAGTTCACAAATTTCAAATTCATAATTCAAAATTTTGAACTAAAGTTCATGGTTAAAAAAAACAAACTTTCGTAATTCTTTTGTTGTCATTTCTTTCTTTTTTTTTTTTTTTAATTTTTGTAATTCTTTCTTCTCCCCAATGATTGCTGCAAGCTATTATTGACAGTCGATATTTGAAACACAGACAGCAATTATTTTATCCACTTAAACACTGAAACTGTGTCAGATTCATCTTCATATTCAGTTTCAAATCATCGTCAGTACTGACCTGTTCGTAAAACTCGCCTAAATGTTGGTATTAGGCCAGTGTTCTGTCAGATTTTGTACCCCAACAGAAATTACAACTTTGCGGTTCTGCACATGCACATAATGTTATAAACAGCTGAGAATGCAGCAATTCCAAAGTAAACACTAAAAACCTTCTCTAAATAAAGGTATTATGTAGTTACGTTTGGTCATGGACGCACACGAAGGAAAGTTCTCTCTCACCGCGTTCCCCGTGCCGTTAAGCATTTATTTACGTCGTATTCATGTTGCAGAAGTATGTTTATGATGCAGCTTGTTTAAATATTATCCAAAGATGCTCAATAAAGTCCAACTGAATGTAAAAGAATGATTATTCACCACCATAAAAGCTTCGGGAGCAAAAGCTGCCATAGTTGCTAAAACAACACAGACGTGACAGCCTCAGGCAGTTTGATTTGCCAGATTGGATAGTTTTTTGTTTTTTTAAATATTGTTTTTAGCCTATGGCTTTATCTGCAGTTTTGTCGGAAAAGCTCTAATTCAAAACTAATGAATGTGTTTTACGGACCATGTGTCCCATGATCACTCTGGGCTCATACAGCCAATGGGATGAGACTTGAGGGATGGGGGAAATCATTGTTCTGTTATATGATATCTAGTGAGATGTATTAATTAAGAGTTAATTATTATTAAGAGTTAATGTGCATAAAAAAAGAGTTGAAATCACATATACCGCAGTAGTCGCGTATGTTCTTTGCTGCGCAACACCAGTACTTGACAATGAATGAGCTTATAAACGCCGCTCACAACCACTAGAATGAGCGCGTTCACAGTAAAGTTCAGAGACAAAAATATGACTCATTCAGTTCTCGTTCGCCCAAAATATGAACATTCACAACACTGTTGATATCCGTATTAAAGTTTGTAGACTGATTTTTTAGAATTATTGTTTCTTTGATTACTTTAACTAATTATAATCAAATCAGTTTATTAAAGTCATCAGAAAATACTCATGTTTGGTGTCAAATTGATTCAGAGTGAGCGTAGGACAGACAGCTGTACTGTTGACTGAAGGACATAGTAATGTATCATCGCAAATGACCCATCATTGAAAATGTTAATTGATACAAAGATACAATCAATTCTTAAATTCGCCAGAAAATAGTTGCGTTCAGTATAAAATTGATTGGGATTGACCATAGGACACATCTGTAGGGGTTACGGAAGGATAGGCATTGTCGCTAATGACGAATCAATAAAAATGTTCATTGAAACTTTATTAAAATCCGATGAATTTCGAATTGGTGAGAAAATACTTGTTTGGTATCAAATTGATTGGGATTAAGTGTAGGACACAGCTGTATGGGTTACGAAAGGTTCATTAATGACTGAGTAAAGAAAATGTTAATTGATACTCATTTAAAATACCATAATTTTTCAAAATGGTCAGAAAATACTTGTATTTGGTGTCTATTCGATTAGGAATTAAAATAGAATAGATACTGCAATCCAATGAGTATCACATGCGAACATGTCACCTGAAAATGACACATTTTACCTAACAGTCGATGGAGTGTGCCCCTTTGTTTCCAATTTTTCAGAAGCTAGCTAACCATAGTCTTTGGCAGAAAACAATATTAATCATACAACGATTACCTTGACCAGAACCTTTTTTTTCCTGACCTGTTGTCCTTTTATTATACAATATAAAAATATTCTAGAATCAAACATTGACCAAGCGAGAGCTTTATAGAACCTACATCATAATCCAAGCAACAGTACTTTTATGCAGAATTCCAACCTTTGGGGCGACAGAAACTACACACAGCAGCTTTAATGCTTTTCTTCAAAACATACAAATTAGAGTACAGTGGCATTAAAACGCTCCGCATCTGGGTATGCCTAAACATTTTCATGCCACTGTACATGGTTAGAAAAAAATACCCCTAATTGCTCGGTATGTAATTTACCACTTTCATGGCAATACAATATTGATTATTTTGAACAACAATACAATATTTTTCCAATATTCCAAAGACGGTCACAATTCAATTTGATGGATTCAAGGCCTTAGATTTAATATGATTATACGCAATCAGGTAATTTTTACCTAACGCATTAAAAAAAAATGGAACACAATTGCGATGTTTTTGATGATGAATTTTGTTGCTGAAACATTTTGGAGAGTTGAGGAATAGCCATCCCTTTTAATAAGACAGTACATCTAAAAGATGTTGATTGATGTTTTGCATTTTGATCAATTTCAATTTGATTGTGCTTAACCAGTCAATATATCGATTAGTTGTTAAATCACTTCTAAATACCTTTTTGTCTTTGATAACCATTTTTAATGATGACTGGCAATAAATTGGGGAACATTACAAACTGGGAAAATCTTGTGCTAAATTAGTCAGACTGAAATTACTTGTAAATAGGTTGTATAAGTCTCAAACATTACATATGGATGATTTTCCTTCATCTGTTTTGTCTTTTCCTAGGACTTCTGAAAGTAGAGAGCGGGCATACGACCACGGTGCTTATGGTCACCACGAGCGTCAAGGAAGCGGCTTTGAACGACAACGGCATTATGACACGGACTACTATGCGAGAGAAAGGACTCTAAGCTCATCTGGGAATAGTTCTAATGCGGCCATGGGAAACAGTACAACATTGTCCTCCGGAGTCAGCGGTATCGTTAATGCTGTTGCTGGAAACAGCAACAGTGATTCTAGAACAAGTGGGGCGGCAGGGGCTGCTGCAGGAGCAAGTGGAGGATCTACATCCAGCGGGGTTGGTTTCTATCGCTCTCACAGCAGGAGTCCATGTCGCTTTGGGACACCAGAGCCTCGTTATGATTCTCGGACCAGGGAAGCCTTTACGTTGGCTAGTGTGGTTCACAGGGACCTTTACAGAGAGGACAGGGCTCGACGCAAAGAACGGTCATTTCGACAGAGTCGCAGTCGCTCTCCACACTCTGCGCATTCGCGAAACCCCTCCCCCCAGAGGCTGGCAAGCCAGGCTAGTAGGCCTCCACGCTCCCACAGTGGTTCTGGCTCTCGCAGCCGCTCCTCCAGTTCAGACTCTGTCAGCAGCACCAGCAGCAGCACTAGTGGCAGGTCAGTAAAGCTTTTAATTTTTTCATTTTAATTTTTTACCCCGATATATCTTTTTTTGTTTGCAGTGGTGCCTCCTTGCTTGAGTAAACTGGAGCAAAGTTGTTCTTGATGTTGACGATTTTCTTGATGAATTAAGAACTATGGGTTCGTGGTTTTCATCGGTATGCTCTGTATACAGGGGATAATGATAGAGATTATGTCAGTGCCTGGTTTTGATCAAATTCAACATTGACTATATTTCCCTGCGTGGCTCTTTCAGACAAATCTCATTGTAGATAAAAAACAGGATTTTTAAATTGGAACATGCCTTGAAATTACCACCTTGCTTATCTTGCCTGTGTGTTGAATTTTATTCCACTCGAATGATACAAAAGGTATTGTCGTTACCTGGGTCCACAAGACAGGGACCAGTAGGATTTACAAAGTTAAGTCTTTTTGCTGTTTTTTTTCCCCTTTGTTTTTCAATTTGTCATTTTAATCATATTGTACTGTTGTATCCATGGCCCATCCTCATATCTTACAAATTGCAGTCCTGTAAGTGTTTCAAAAAGCCAGCAGTACTAGACATTGACTACTGTTTCTGGCTCCTCTGGTTTCAGGAGTTGGCAGTTTACGTTGACACTCCATTCTAAACTGCCCAATTTCACAATCAAAATAAACTTGTTTAAAGCCTGGTACAGATTTTGAATTTGGACTATGGCAATATAAATGCTTCATTATATCTGTATGGGAGTGGTTTTTTTGGTTACCACAATCATGAAGTGTAATTTACTGTATCTGTTAAAAAACATATATATATATATATATATTGAAGGGGCATAGAACACTTGCATTTCTGGGATCTCTTGGAATCTTCACCCATTTGATGTAGAGAACACGTAACCGCCCAAATTCCCTAAATATGTGCTTCTCAAACACAGAGAGGAAAACATAGCAGCTGTCATAGTGGCGCCCAGATCAGTAAAAACTGAGTTTCAAATGGGAGCAGGCAAACGTTAGGGATGATGTCGCTGTTGCTATGTGCAGTTTTTCTTTACACTCTGTGGTTGTACAGTGTTGTTATTATGACTCAATTAGAAGGGACACTCGGACACAAATGGGACACATTCTTCAGGAAACACTACAATAAGTTTAAAGAACAAATTAGTGACGAGATTTGTCGTTCACTTGAGTAAACGAATCCATTCCGGTTCGTTCAGTAAAAAGATTCGTTCAAACAAATCGTTCAACGAATCGTTCGCCCCCCTCATCTCCCTCCCCGCCCAAACGAATCGTTCGGTTACTGAACGGGAAGTGACGTTGCCGAACGAATCACCAAAGACCGCTTCGCAGTATAACTGAACGGGAAGTGACATTGCTTGGTCCCTCCCTCTCTTCCACATTGACCACTCGTCGTAGTTTCAGAAATGAGTGACAGGCGGTATCATTCTGCTTTCACAGACAGCCTCGTCTCCCTCCTGCTGCTGCAAAAGCGAGGGAGAACTTCCGCGTCGTCTGTCCTAGTTCTATGGGCTCAAAGTCATGGCTCGTGCTTGCATTTCGATTTAGGACACGGTTAAACATTTTCCTTTTGTGAGGGGAGTAGGGGGCGGGGGCGCACGGACTTTCTTTAGCAGGTTCTTGATCACACATACATATACAGCATGTTTGCTGTCACGAAAATAAAAATACATCGAAAGTTTAATTTCTGAATATGGAACGACCAACACATCATATTTACATCTCGCTCTGTTGTATTTTTGTTTTTTAGTATTAAGATGATCGTGTTGAACTTTTGCACTGGTATTAATAAATAAATTAATCCGGTCAGCTCCCCTGTCGTCCCCGCATCTCAGATCGTCAAATGCTGACGAGAAATAATTGTTTGCTCTTTACGATGTCGCCTTTCTACTCTCATTAGTCTGTTAAGAAAAATGTAGACATATTGCGACATCTCCCGTGTCCGCGTGCTTTGTTTTTGGGCGCTTGAGTAGCATATGATGGACGGATTGACATAATTTGTCAAACCAACCAACACCTGACACGAGGGAAAAAAAAAAAAAAAAAACACTCGGAAAAAAATTACATGTATATACAGTTTCATTGCAAATCAGTATTATGGTGATCATATTGTTTTTTTTTTTTTGCACTGGTATTAATAAATAAAATAATCCGGTCAGCTCCCCTGTCGTCCCCGCATCTCAGATCGTCAAATGCTGACGAGAAATAATTGTTAGCTCTTTACGATGTCGCCTTTCTACTCTCATTAGTCTGTTAAGAAAAATGTAGACATATTGCGACATCTCCCGTGTCTGCGTGCGTTGTTTTGGGCGCTTGAGTAGCACATGATGGACGGATTGACATAATTTGTCAAACCAACCAACACCCGACACGCTGACACGAAAAAAAAAAAAAAAAAACACTCGGGAAAAAATTGACATGTATATACAGTTTCATTGCAAATCAGTATTATGGTGATCATACTAAATATTTTTTTCTGTGCACATATGAGGTAAATATCGCTGCCATGAAGCCTTCATATAGTGACAGTTCTCTGCCCGCTTCACTGCCGTCACGCGACCACAGCTCAGCTTTTGCTTGCCTCGTAGCTACCCGTGTTTTAAATTACTGTAAATTTGATAGTATGTCGTCATAGGCAGTCACGAGTTTGTTGAGAAAAGTACTACTCTAAACAATGCTCGCTAGATTTGTGTGGTGTTTTTGTCTGTTTGAGCAGCATTTGATAGGCTCCACGTTAACAAATATGTGACAAAGTCATTTCCTTTCATTTTCTGATTCGTTCACCGCATAGTCATTACTGGAAAATCAAGTTAGCAGCAAGCTAGGTCAGGAACCGGAGGACCGAGTCACTGAACGGGAAGTGACAAAACTCAGTCTTGCCCCCCTGCCTGCACGCTGGCTGCTTATTGGCCACACGTGGACGTGAGTGACAAACGCCCTGATTCTGTTTCCGCTCCCTCCCCTGCCCGCGATGAGGCTGGCGTCTGATTGGTCGTGTGCGATGTCAGAAGACGCTGCCGCTTGCTCAACGCCCTCCCACGCAGCGAACAAGCACCACCTTCATAGAACGAATCAGTGCAGATGATGATTAGTTCGGTCTCGTTCACCAAAACAATTCGTTCAAAAAGAACGAATCGTTCGCGACCGATACAACACTAGAACAAATGTGAAGTAATTTCATAAGATGCCAAATAGGGTCACAATTAAAGTAATTGAACAATTTCCAACAAATAAAGCATGAAAAAATTGTTGTATATTATTTATTATTGTTGTATATTTGAAAAAGTAATCGCTTTTCCGAAGTTCAAGCCTGAAAGGTGACGAACCCAGAAGTGATACGTCACACCGAGAACAGCGATGGCAGCGCTCCATACGGCCACCATACAAAGCCCTTCGAACAATGATTCAAACAGCGATATAAGCGATAGATCGGGTGCAAGGGAGTAGATCCAAGTTTTTGATGAGTCTGAGGAAGAAGAGGAGGTTAGAACTTTATGTTGGACCTAACATGTATTAGCCAGACGCTAATCAGGTTGCAAACAATGTGCCTAGACTACCTAACATGGAATGGAGACAAGACCCATCGTGATTACAAGATTGGTAAGATATAGGCTGTTATTATTTTCATGATTTGAAGATGCCGGCATTTGCACATAATTTTATGTTTTTGTCTATCTGATGACATTGTTTAAAAAAAATAATAATCAGACTTCATGTTCATTTTGGCAGATCCGGCAGCTCTCGTGCAAATAAAATAATAATATAAAAATGTTGGGGGGAAAGAAGGAGATGAGTCGTTGATGGCTTTCTCCACTTTATTGTGGCAACAATAAGAAAACAAAATAATAGCGGACTGCCGCCACATTCGACCGCCAAGTTTTGCTTCTCGCTCATCTCCCCCTCGCCTCCTTCTACTCACAGCTCTCCAGTCCCAGCCTCTCTTAAACGGATCGTGCATAGTGTCTTGTTATGAGCTTTTTGTTGACAAAGGTATCGAACACACGATGTGCTGACAACTTTGTTTCTTTATTAACACATGGAGCTAACACTACGAACACAGCTTGGGGCTCTCGGCGGGCTGTGCGGAGCAATAGATAGAGCCTGTGCCTCTCTATCACACTCCCGCGTCACGTGACCAAAACAAGAGTAACGTTGCATGCACTTCAAGGTGCCTCGAAAAACATTATATCAGAAAATTACACGCAGTTAGGACATTACAGTATAAAATAATAATATGCATACATTCATTTACACAACAAATCCCAAGAATTGCATGTAGTATATGAAAATTAACAACATATGAAAGAGTCGGAGATTTGTTGGTGCACTGAGAAGCTGGACCAACAAATCACACTCATGAAACTAAAAAAAAAATGATAAAAACTTGAAATTTGCGGCATCTTGGGAGCAAGCAGCCAGGATCAAACGGTATTTCCGTATGCCCAAAAGACTGTTGCATTTACTGTTTTTTTTTTCAAAAAGAAGGAAGATGGTTCAAAACGAGTCAGAAAAGCACATAGAAAAGAAAGAAAAAAAGGAAAGTCCCACAGCATAGCAAGTGGGCATTCGCGTTTTGTTTTCAGCACCATTTTCTGCATAATGTAATGTCCGTAACTGGGTGCGGGCCCGTGAAGGGGCCATCGGACAGCAGAATGGTGACGCAGCAGGAAGTGAGGAGACGTGTGCGGCGTGAGAGCGAAGTTGGCGGTCGCATGTTGCAGCAGTCCGCTGTTATTTTTGTTATTTGTTATTTAACTGTTGCCACAATAAAGTGAAGGAAGCCATCATTCACTCCTCTCCTTTCTATTTCCCTATTCGGGCTATTACAATATGTTCTGGGACCTGTCCACGTGCAGTCATCCCTGCGCTGTCATATGTACTTTGCGTTCCGGCACCTTATTATTTACAAATTAAGCACTGTTCCACAAAAGTTGGCAGCTCTGCTTTGACAAAGGCATCAGTCATGTTTCCAAAAATCACTTACTTTTTTGCAAATCCTTGATAATAAGCAGTCCGGTTGAGGAAGCAGGCATCTTCGAAGTCCTTGTAGCAGAGAACACGACTGGATGATGGCATGAAATTCATTCGCTTAGTGCGAACAAAAGATGTCCATTTACGTGCCCTGCTATCCTTCAGCCATTCATACAACTTTTCTTTAGATTGAGAACAATATATCGCCACACACCGCCGTGGCATCTTACCGAGAAGCAATGCAACAATACTGTGTGTATGGCGGACTTCCCTCGCAGTTCTCGGTGTGACGTCAATACCGAAGATTTCCGAAGATTGTCGAAGAAAAGCATTTTCGTTGTCAAGGGCGTTGCTATGGGTTAAACAAAGAATCTGGAAGGGTTGCGTTAAAAAAGTTAATGAAAATATGCTTATAATTGTTTAGCCATTGATATTATTCCAAAACATGGTTGGCCAACCTTACTTCACATTTGGCCTTTAAAGACAGAAAGCTAGGGTTAGGGTTTTACATCAGTGGATTATGCTCTGGTAATGGTTTGAAGCCAGTTTGAGGTTTTTCAATTTTATTTTGCAGGTCTAAAAAAAAAAGTATTTTTGACTTTATACTAAAAATCTGGTGGAACTGTGACTTAATGTACTGTACTTGTCTGAATTGATTTTCAGTTATTACACCTGTCTTATATGCTTCCTTTGTAGCTGTTGTAGTATTTTCTTTCTTGACGGTTAGTAAGTTACCATATTATTTGCTGTTCATAGTCAGTTAAACTGTCCACTGCAATGTAGGATCAATAGGTAATGAGTTCAAGGAAGGACAGCATTTAACCTTGTAGCTAGCTGGCCCTGCAGAAGATAGAGTAGTGGTGAGCTTTCCAGTGACTGTTTCTGACATGTTTTAGATGAAGAAAGGATAGTGACTGTTGGATGCAAATGCTCTCTGGTTTAAAAAAAAAAAATGGGTGGCAACCTTTCTAGATCTGAGTGTGTCATGGTCTGCTGTGTGTCTGTGTCAATACTTCTTTCATTCATTACTCTGCTACTGGCATCTGACTTCATCAGAGCAGACAAAAGAAGAGTTTGCCTAATGTGCCCATAGAGATACACTCGACAACTAGCATATATTATAGCTACCCCACAGCACAATTTTGTGCTATGTTGACAAAACAAGTTCTCAAGAATCAATTACAATTTGAAGGCGAGACTTGCTCCACTTTCCATGAATTTAATCAAAATTAAATGTTTTTGCCACACAGGTTGACTTACTTAAAAAGCTATAAATATATATTTTCTTAAACCATAACATTTGCACTGTAAATATTGCATATACTATATATGTCTTGGGCACCAGCTCAGTGGCTTGCTGGTTCTCCCTCGTGGGGATTTGGGAATAACCCTTTTGTAAATTGTTATTGAAAATTACTTGTTTGTTGGTTTTGTTAGTGATTGTCTCCTAAAAATTAAGGTATAACTATTACCGTAATGTTTTACTTACTTTTTTTTTTTCTAACTTTTATTAGTATTTATTCATTTCCATTAAGTGTTATATATATTAGGGCTATCAAAATTATCACGTTAACGGGCGGTAATTAATTTTTTAAATTAATCACGTTAAAATATTTGACGCAATTAACGTACATGCCCTGCTCAGACAGATTTAAATGACAATACAGTGAACTGCCCACTTGTTAATTGTGTTTTATGGAGTTTTGCTGCCCTCTGCTGGCGCTTGGGTGCGACTGATTTTATAGGCTTCAGCACCCATGCGCATTGTGTAAGTAATTATTGATATCAACAATGGCGGGCTACTAGTTTATTTTTTGATTGAAAATTTTACAAATTTTATTAAAACGAAAACATTAAGAGGGGTTTTAATACAAAATTTCTATAACTTGTACTAACATTTATCTTTTAAGAGCAAGTCTTTCTATCCATGGATCGCTTGAACAGAATGTTAATAATGTAAATGGCATCTTGTTGATTTATTGTTATAATTAACAAATACAGTCCTTATGTACCGCATGTTGAGTGTACTGTATATATCCATCTTGTGTCTTATCTTTCCATTCCAACAATAATTTACAGAAAAATATGGCATATTTTGTAGATGGTTTGAATTGCGATTAATTGCGATTGATTACGATAAATTAATTTTTAAGCTGTAATTAACTCGATTAAAATTTTTAATCGTTTGACAGCCCTAATATATATTTATATATATATATAATATATAATTTCACATGTTTGCTGATGGGAGTTCCAGCTCTTGTATTGTGTGCAGTCAGCATACATAGCCCATGCTTCATGAATGACAGTATAAACGTTAGTAGGAAGTTACATTATTTACCACCGTCTTGGCAATATCATATCACCCAGCACTATTCCAACCTGTATGCTCTTTGAGACAGAATCAATCACTTGAGTTTTGACTGGTTGGAAAAGGGAGCCAAAATCATTCATGCATTTTCAGGAGTTTATTGAATGGGACAAAGCAAACATCACAAAATGGGAACATTTACAAGCAGCTGCAGCAAATCTCAAACTCAGACGACCATACACCGATTTGTGGCATAAACTGGATGGATAGGTTTTGGATGGGTTAAAAAGTGACACCTCTGGTCAAATGAGGTACCGGTATTTTCAGGAGACACTTGTTCTTTTTCTCACTGCGTAACTCTCAGCGATAATGTACTCCTCCCACCCACACCCCCTTCTATGTGATCCAGTTGAAACTGGAAATTTCTAGCCAGTGCTGGCTGCTTGCCCACTCCCCAGGCCAGGCTGCCTCAGTCAGTAGCACTTCCGGGAGTGCCTGAGCACAGACGAAGAAAGGGAGGAGAGGAAAAAACAGGGAAAGAAGCTGGCAAAGAGATGGTTTGAATATAATGAGGCACCCATGAATTTTAACACACACTAGTCCATCTATCCTTTTATAATGACAAGCAGCAGTGGAGAAATGAGCTTGATAGAAATGCGAAATGCTTCAGATTTGTCTTTTTCCGCCACACTATCTGGATTTAACATGGGATTAATCTGCAGTATTTTTCAGTACGGTGTGTAGTGGAATGCTTTAACTCCTTAAAGACCTGGCATTCACATACATGAACATCACATTTTGGGTCATGTGGGCCACAATATTATCATTTTGTATACAAATTCCATAATATTTAGGTCATTGGCTGCCATTGACAGTGCTAGACGTCCAACTTATCTTAAGTGGGATAGGCTGGTAGCAAAGGATCGCTGCCAGCCCAGCAGTAAAAATGGATTAGGCATCTAGCGCTGTCAGTGGCACTGACAGCTAATCCTCCCAGTTTAATATAAAGACAAAAGACAAATATGTTTTCAATGAGTCGCCTACTATTTCTCCAACCACCTTCTAGAATGCCTTAAGCATTTAATACAAAGCCAACACCACCATAGCCTACTATTATTTCAACTAAACAAAATGTGAGTTGAACTTTTTGGTAAGAAAATGTCAATACATTTGCATAAGAAAGAGTCGATACGTTGTCAAACATTGTTGTTTATTTCTTATATGCAAAATTATTTTTGCCTGTCATGGAAATTTCCCTTAGTTTCGTATACCTAGGTATTTGTACCACAGTAACACTGGTGGAATTTAAGCCCGAAAAGTTGTATAGGACAGTTAAACACAGTTCATCAACTTCTCGCAACTGACCGGTTTCGGAGCGAGTTGTTTTCAAATTTATCAGTATAGTCCACAAGTGACTGTGTTGCTAGTGAATTTCGACCTTAAGTGTACGAGTCAATAAAGGGTTGAAATTGAATAGGTGTTTTATTTTCTTCACTATTGTATGTTAATGCGACATTTCAGCAAAATTAAGTTCCAATGATGTTGTTTTGCATTTGCCTCAGTGATTCCAGCAGTAGTTCAAGTGATGAATCACCAGCACGCTCTGTGCAGTCAGCTGCTATTCCAGCACCATCAGCACTTCCTTTATCATCTCTTGACAAGGAGGAACCACGTAAAAGTTTTGGCATCAAGGTCCAAAATCTTCCCGTACGATCTACAGGTGTGTTGCTGCCTCCTTCAGCGCAAGAAAAATCCTTGTTGTTTTTTGCTAACCTGTATTAAAAAAATATTTTTTTATTCACTACAGATACAAGTCTTAAAGATGGCTTGTTTCATGAATTCAAAAAACACGGAAAGGTCACATCTGTACAAATTCATGGAGCTTCAGAAGAGCGCTATGGACTTGTCTTTTTCCGGCAGCAAGAAGACCAAGAAAAAGCTCTTGGCGCATCAAAAGGAAAGCTTTTTTTTGGAATGCAAATTGACGTCACAGCCTGGAACGGCCCCGGTATACTATCGTTATGAATCCTTGCATGCGATATCAATGAAATACAAAACTAACAAGGACTTCGCTTTTTTCAGAGACTGAAAGTGAGAATGAGTTCAGGCCTTTGGATGAAAGGATAGATGAGTTTCATCCAAAAGCTACAAGGACGTTGTTCATTGGGAACTTGGAGAAAACCACCACATATCATGATCTGCTCAGCATCTTTCAACGCTTTGGAGAGATTGTGGTATATTTACTAAACATTGTGAACATTGCACTCTGTTTTACAATATATTGACTTCTAACAGTATCATTGTCTTTTATGATGCCCATGAAGGATATCGACATTAAGAAAGTGAATGGAGCCCCGCAATATGCCTTTTTACAATACTGTGACATTGCAAGCGTGTGCAAAGCCATTAAGAAGATGGATGGGGAGTACCTTGGAAACAATAGACTTAAAGTAAGAATCAAATTCCATCAAAATTTATCAACACGCTTAGAATAATAGCAGTTTAATAAGGTTTTGTTCTTCAGCTTGGCTTTGGAAAAAGCATGCCTACGACATGTGTTTGGCTTGATGGATTAGCGTCAAACACAACTGAGCAATTTCTTACTCGACACTTCTGCCGCTATGGACATGTTGTCAAGGTGGGTCAAGTTATACCTGTACGTGTGTACTTTGCCTTTGGGCACATGACAATGTCTTGTACTATCCGTCCTCTTCAGGTTGTATTTGACAGGATGAAAGGAATGGCCCTCATCTTGTATAACAACATTGAATATGCTCAGGCCGCAGTCAAAGACACAAAAGGATGGAAGATAGGGGGCACTAAAATAAAGGTAGGCCTTCTCTGATGCCGTACTCCGCGTACTGTATGTCTGAGTACATGTAAACTAGACATTGAAACAATCTATATGTTTACAATAGGTGGACTTCGCCAACCAGGAGAGTCAGATGGCTTTCTATCGTTCAATGCAAGCATCTGGCCAGGATATTCGAGATTTTTATGACATTCTTTCTGAAAGAAGGTTTGTTTGCAGTTTTGAATGATTTTTTAAATGATTTTGTATTGTCACTTAGATGATTTATGCCATATCTTGGCAGAGACGATCGACGCTCTCAATATGAGTTCCAAGTGGAAAGACAGTATTATGAAAATACTCGCACACCAGGAACTTATGCTGAAGATCCTCGCCGTAAATACACAAGCAGAAGTCGAGAGTTCTACGCTGAATGGGATCCATATCAAGGAGATTACTATGAAACGCAGTACTATGACGACACCCGGGAATATCGAGAATACAGAGCTGATCCTTATGAGCAAGATATTCGTAAATATAGTTACCTACAACGAGAACGTGAGAGGGAGAGAGAGCGTTTCGAGACTGATCGTGGGCGTGACCATGGTAGGAGAACCATTGAGCGGAGCCAAAGTCCATCTCTTGTTACCTCACGTCGTCCTGCAAGCCCAACCGAATCCCTTTCAATCTCTGAAAGGATTGCTAGTGACTCTGAACGCCGAATATGTTGCCCCTCTTCTGAGAGAAGTGGTAGCTGCAGTTCAGTCTCTCCGACAAGATTTGAAAAACTTGAAAAGACTCGTACGGAACGATATATCAAAATGGACAAATTTGAAAAGGGTGTTTGTGAAGTAGAAAAGTTTCATTCTCTTGAAAAGGAGAAGCGCAATGGACGTAAAGATCGCAGTGATAAAGACAAAAGTGAGCGTCAGCGACTCAAAAAGCTCAAAGTATCTTCACCAATCACCCAAACGTGCGACACCAAACTTGGATTTGAGCGAGACGTTAGTCCTGAGTCCTCACTGCCGGGTAAAAATGGTAAAATCTTAAAAGATAGCTCAAGTAGAAGCAAATTGGATCTTCTCCCTTGTGTGGTTCAATTAACGCGAGTGAAAGAAAAAGAAGGAAAACTAATTGGTCATGAAAATCAAATAGTGAGGGGTGGAAGTGACAGTCCTCGACTTGTCTCACCTTCAGTTGGCCAAAGAAGTCCTCTCTACCGTACAGAGTCATTGAAAGGAAATTTAAAAGGGCCTAGAGATAAAAACATGCACAGTTTGGGGGAACATATTGATATAGATGTCAAAATAAAGTCCAAAAAACATGGAAAATCTCCATTTGGTTTCGACAGTAGTGTTTCGATGGATTTTGATCGCTTGGCAGCAAGGAAAAGACGCTTTGAGGACTCTAGCAAAAATGACCATCTGAAGAGATTTAGTGAGGAGAACCTTGGTAGGTCTGTCCTTCATAAGCCTTGGAATAACAAGGACTCTGATTTCCATAAGAATGTTTTTGTAAAAAGGATGCAAAAAAAGGAACAGAACAGGGATAAATCTGTTCAGATATTTTCCCTTAATAGTCCCAATGAGGAGCAAGAGTCCGAAAACAACTCAATAAACCTAACCCTTCAGCTAAACTCCCAGCAAACACTGTCTGATGCGTCTTTAGAACAACTGGAGACTCCCTTTCCTAAGATGCAATTATTGGGCTTGAAAAGTGAAAATACCTCCAGTCTCACAAAGACATCCAGTGATGGCAGCCTTAATTTGGATGAAATACAAGAACGGAGAGAGGTTTTGTGTGAGAAGGACCAAAGTGGAAGGAATTGTAGAGACTCTGAAGATGAAGAACAGTTTGTGCGCTATGGGCAGACTAATACCTTTGCAAGTCAAAAAGCTGAACAAGGTGGATGGCTGCAAGCTAAGCTTTACGATCTTGAAAAGAGTGGCAAGTGTGGTGACACACCTGTCAAGGAATCTGAAGATTTAGGAATTGTTTATGTCTCGCATGATATTCGAAAACCAAACCAGGACATCAATGATGATGGCTTGTCTTTGTGTAAAAGAAATAAAATTGAAAATTTCAAATCAGATAGCGAGCAAAACTTGGTAACTTGTCACAAGTTAAATGAGGTTGTTTTTCAACATATAACAACTTCAACAATTCCCAGTCCTTTAAGCAAGGAAGAGGAAACCACCCAGATATCTTTATCAGGCTTAAACGCAGATACAAAATCTTCTCTGACAAAAGAATATTCAACACATTCACAGTCACTGAAAAGTAATATGGCCCTGAAACCTAGACATTTTCAAACACCTGAAAATGAGGAAGATAAACTAAAGGCGTCATTTCTTGGAGGCAATGAGGACTTCATGTACAGTTGGCTAGGAAGGGTTTCCTCTGGTTCTCAAAAAACAGATTCGACCTTACAAAGTGAGCGTGTTGATAAATGCCGTGAACAGGATTTGGAACCAGGCGAAGTACAGTCCGATTCCGATGATGATGGAGAAAGAAAACTAATCTCTCACAAGTCAAGTAGTTCCTTGTCTTATATTCTGAGGGAGCGGGATGAGAGGATAACGGATTTGAAACTTTGTGGTTCATTGGAAAAGAATAAATTTTACTCATTTGCATTGGACAAAACTATAACCCCTGATACTAAAGCACTTCTCGAAAGAGCAAAAACACTTTATTCTTCCCGGGAAGAAAACTGGTCCTTTCTTCCTTCTCGCTTCCCAACTACACACAGCTGCACGGACAAAAATAAGGTAGAACTCGCACCCCGACCAATTCCCTCTTGGTATATGAAGAAGAAGAAGACTCGTACGAACTCTGCTGAAGATCTGCACAACAAAAAAGAGGAACTTAAGCCTCAGGACCAAGAACGCCAGGAACTGTTTGCCTCTCGCTTTCTACATAGCTCAATCTTTGAACAGGACTCTCGCCGTCTGCGGCACCTTGAACGTAAAGACCAACATTCTGAAACAGGTGTTGATGGGAATTTTGCTGAGCTAGGTGATCCTGAAGTACAAATAGAATCTGAAGATGTGGACATTCCAACAGAGCCCATTGTGCTATTCCACAGTCGTTTCTTGGAACTACAACAACAAAAAGGGAAGGAATTTTGTCCACTTGATCCTGATACTGATTCAGTTTTGTTGGAAATGAAAACTAATTCTGATCTAGTTTGTGAAGATGTTTTTTATGATAAAACGGCCAACACACGATTAAAGGTTGATGAAAAATCCGTCAGCCCCCATTCAAATACACCTGTTTCCCCATCTGTTCAATACTTAAAAGAAATTTCTTCACCTGAAAAGCAAGACACTTTAACTCCATTAATTGATAAACACGTGTCATCTAAACAAGAAAACGGTGTGGCAACAGTACTTGAGAGCTCTCCTTCTCCTCCTCTTTTGAAAAATATGAAAGCAATCACACCTAAACAGAATGTAAGTCCACAACACATAGTTGTAGAGACTGAAAATGAAGCAGAAGCAAAAGTAGAAGTAAATAAAACCAAAACAGAAAACATTGATGGTTCGCCAATCGAGCACAGTCATCCTGTAGGAGATAAACTATCAACTCCAGGGGGCTCTGGAAAGAGTTTTGTACAGAAGAATACAGAATTTACATTCACTGAGTATACAAAGGTAGAAGATGAGTGTAACCACAAGACACAAATTCAAAAAATCCATAATTATGAGGAGTCCAACAGACCAGAAATAGTCAATGAACTATTCATGACCAAGGTTGAAGTTGAAATTAAACCGACGTCTAATCGAAGACAACCCAAAAATAAAAGGGCAAAACCACACACAACAGTACGCACACCGCAGGCTATCAAAAATGTCAAAACTAAACCTGCCACACGAAAGAGTGAACGTATTGATAGAGAGAAGCTCAAAAGGGTAGCATCTCCCCGATTAGAAGTGCCCAAAGAATCCTCGGAGAGCAAAATTGCACCAAAATCTCCAATTCATGCATCTGATTCTGAACAAAACATTGACTCTGGTTTGGTTCATGGTAGAACACGTCGAAGAAACGTACGGTCAGTCTACGCCACTATACATGAAGGACAGCAGTCTGGCAAAGGGATCGTGGAAACACCCCGAACAATGCGCAAACGTGTTACAGACAAAGAACACATGCAGCAAGATGTTCAAATTCCATCTACTAATCCAAGACGAGGGCGCCCACCAAAAAGAGGTGGCAAACGAGGTGACCATATATTGCCAGTAAAAGGGGATCTACAGAAGAATATGCAGGGCCACACAGAGGACGAGGATACCTCAACTACATCGGAAGTTGTGAAATCATCCGAGGGATGGCGCTCTCCTAGAAAAGTACAGCAAACGCCTCTGACTGTATCATCACCCGTTAACAAAAAAAAGGGCTTGAAAGGAGGATTAGAGAAACAGTCTGGAGGCACCACAGTCCAAGTTGAAATAACTGATAATGCAGGTTGCAATGAATCAGAGTTGAAACCCAAAGCTGATTCGGATCCAATTGCAAACTCTTCAGACACAAATCAGCAAACACAAAAAAAAGTACAACACATCACACTTAACTCGACTGATGAGAATATTGAGAACCCAGGTACAACTGTCCTAAAGAGCAGAGTACCTGAAAAAAGTGTCAAAATGAAAATAACAAGGCTAAAAAGAAATACCAAGCAGATCACAAAGGATAAATCCCACAGTTTAAGAAATCTTGAAATCCGTGTAAGTGTTGATGATGTAAAAGGTTTACTTTGTTCTGAAAATAATGACCCTGATTCATTTCAAGTCAGTATTAAGAAAACCAAGACTCTAGTTGAGTCTGAAGAATCAAAATTAATATGCTTTCCCAAAGAATCAAAAGAGCTTGATGTGGAAAATAAAGATGATGCTATATCTGGGTCAGAGTCGCCAATGCATCCAGCTGCTGTTCTTCTTGCACATCAAATGGAACTAGAGCAGGCAGTTGAAAATATAGCTAAACTTACGGTAGAGCAACCTCCTCGACTATATAAAGAGCCTGCTTCAGGTCAAGTGCGAGCAATATCTCCTCCAGTTACACAGGTACAAACAGAGGTTGAAGAGGAAAAGCGAGCTAACCCATCAAGTGAAACAGAACTTGCAGCTGCTATTGATTCAATCACAGCTGAAGAAACATGCACGGAAGCAGAAGGATTCACATCTCAACCCACTTTCAATGCTCTCATTCCCACCCCTGACACTTTGCTCTCCATTACTACCAATGACAGTATAGGACCTGAAACACAAACAGCAATCAATAATAACCTTGAAGCAGACTTGGAGGGCGGTCTTTCGATATTGAGTCCAAAGTGTCTAATAACAGAGTCTAAGATTACTGAAGATTCCCCTGTGGTCAGTACACCCAAGAAAATGGGTAAAGTTAGACCCAAATCCCAGAAGAAGTCAAGAAGTCGTAAATGTTTTGCAAATAAGAAGAACGAAGATCTCACGCATCCAGAGCCCTCCCCTTTGAAGCTACCCGAGTCAATCCCAGAGGATCCAGAAATAAAAAATTCTAAAGCAGCCGTTATTACAACTGGGACTACTACAGTGGGATCAGTGGTAACTGCTGTTGCTACTTGTAGGCATGACGTTACGAGCTCTACAACTTTGGGGACACCCAAAGAGGCTGAACAACCTGAAGTTGAACAACCTGTACCTAATGAATCAGCTTGCCATTCAGACTCAATAGTCATTTCCAATTGTAAAAAACATTCAAAACCAGCAGAGCTGTATTCCTCTAGTCTTACCCCTTCATCTTGCCGTCCACCACTTGTATCCCAGTCAGGTGTACCATTGCTACGACCTGCCAAACTTTTGCCAAACTGGCCTCCGAGAACTGAAGAGAGTAGAATCTTTGTTAGTCCTCCATGTCATGGAACTATGGTAACTTCTACTGTGCCAGCTTCTACTATACCAACTTCGCTTGGACCATCTTCAGTCAATCCCCCAATGCCTCCTGATACCAAGGCTTCTGATCTCCATCCTAGTTCCAGTACCTTGAGAAAAATTCTAATGGAACCCAAATATGTGTCTGCATCAAAAAGCAATTCTATTCCTACCACTCTGGTGACGACTACTTCATCAGATCCTTTACCTATGTCCGAAAATAAAAATATCCCTCTTGCTATGGGTCCAAGGGATGGGGAAGCGAGATTATCTGTACACCCTCAGTCTATTCATCACAAATATAAATCACTGGCAGAGTCTCCTCAAAATTGTAGTGAGAACACCCAGCATACTGTAATTTCCCCCGCTACCTCTGTAATAAGCCGCATTCCAGTACCATATGATACAGAAGAGACACCACGGATTTCTTTGAGCAGTCGAAGCATGTGTTCTTCGTTGGCTAAACCAAAATTCAAAGCAAATTCCAATGAGAATCATCGATACTATGGTGGTGATGTCATTGAAGATGAAATAAGACTGCGCTCCGTTGTTGAGAGCACTTCACGAGCCGTTCCTGGTCTTAGAGTAAATACATCAGAAGGTGTTGTTGTTCTGAGTTATTCAGGTCAAAAAACTGAAGGACCCCACAGAATGAGAGCCAAAATAAGTCAAATTCCACAAGCTAGTGCTGGAGACATCGAGTTTCAACAATCTGTGCCTAAATCTCAGACAAAGCAAGACCCAATTGTTTCCTTGTCCCAGTTACCTGACAATAAAGGAGCCCCAACTCCATCTAGTTATGAGCGCACAGGGATTCTCTTGACCAGCCAGTCTTATAACTCTCAACCTGTCATTTCCAGTAGCAAGCAGGATATCCGCAGATGTGACAAGCCTGAAGTATTATATCACACAGCATCACAGGGCAGTGTGGTTAAGATGCTTCAACAGCCAGTCTCTACTCCTCAAGTCTTAATGTACAACCAAGCTGTGATTCAACAGCAGCATGGTAAGAGGCTGGAAACAGAGCTGCCACCCCAAAAATCAGTTCAACACCAGTCCAGCCTCAGCCCTATCAAGAGCCCTCACCACCTCTCACTATCTGCATCATGCATGAGCTCCAGTCCTGGCACACAGACTGATCGCTCAGCCCTGCAAACAAAACAGGACCCCCAATCTGCACAAACAATGGTTCAATCACCCTCACGTCTTGTCAAATCCTGTGCTTCTAGCAGTTCTCCAGTGGGAAGCTCCGTTGTCATGCCTCATGGCATGTCATCCATATCATCTTACAATGCAACAATGCATCACCCACACTCAGAGCAGTCCTCTGTCATCATGCAACCTCAGAGTGTCACGCATTCAGTGACGCACGAAAAAAGGATGAATGCTTCACCGATGCCTGCGATCAGCTATGGACGAAGAAGTCACTCTCTGTCCTCTCCTCTGCCTCCGCCAATACAACACTCAGCCATATCTCAGTCGATTGTCATCCGACAGTCTCATTCAACTCCTCAGGTGTCATTGTCTACTAGTGGTGATGTCAGCAGTGTAAATGACTTGGAACACAGACCTTTGACCCAACCATTGAGCAGAACCTCATTGCCGCAACTACAATCAGAGTCTGTATTGCTTCACAATGATCGTGGAGGGCTCCATGCGAGCTTAAGTCTGGATCAGTACAGAGGTGTGCATCAGAACATGCTCACACATCAACAACTGGGAGAGCAGGCTATCGAAACAAGATTGTCACACACCCCAGAGAATGGAACAAGTAATATCTCTGTGAGGAAGAATGTTGAACTTTCTGGAAAGGAGACATTCAAGGCATTGGATGGACAGCTGATACATTCACCAAACAGTGAAAGTAGAATTAGGGCAATTCATACATCTAGCCCTGTTATGGTGTCTCCTCACCCTCATGGCATCCAGCTTTCTCACTCCGGAGGTGTGACCTCCTTTCCAGTTTATCGCGACCCACGGGGTTTTCCTCCTCAGTTAACTGGACATTCTTCATCAGGACGCAGCACATCTTCCCAGGTAAATACAATGCTTCCATTAGCACTGCAATTCTGAATGATTCTGCCACCTCAACCGCCAAACCAACCCCTTAACACAAGAGTTGTCTTGATCTGATTACATTATTCAAAATTGGACACGATCATTTGATTTTCAGTTGATTGGAATGTCACTAAGGCTAGGTTCATTCCGCAGGTCTTTATGCACAAACCTGATTTTTTTTCGTGTTTTTCCGACTCGAGTGAGGCATTAAGTTGACGATCTGAACGGGACAGGTCGCATAAAAGTGGACCTTTTCAAATCCGATCAAGGTCACTTTTGTATGTGGTTAAAATCGGATCTGATTATTCCAAAATGTGGCAGTGGTCTGAACTGTCAAGTCTCCCAAATTGGAATTCATGCAGCAATTACGTCAGCAAAGAGCGAGTGAGGCAGGGAGCTATGACAGCGATAGAGCTGTGCGTTAGCATTAGCGCCTAGCTTGAACTCAGCTTTCAGGCAGTAGGCAGGCTTGACCACAGTCATAAAAAATTAAATAAAATGAAATAATAAATGGATAAGCCTGAGAACGCTCAGTTTTATTTCTGTAAGCTATATTTCAATATTGCTTAAGTGGCCGAGAGTCAGGGCAAACTGACAATATGTGTGTGTGTCATGCAGGCACGTACTGCGTGTATTACACACACACATACGGTCAGTGCATGTGTTCTATCTATCCCTATAAAGTTTGAATATCAGAATAAACGAGGATTCTTTATGTCTGTTATTTCTGTTCGATTTTTTAAATCAAAATATGATGTCCACAGAATGACGTAGAGCCAGCATGTGTAATTTTTTTTTATGCTTCTGTGCATGTGGGTCAGTTTGCTCAACGCGTGTCGGACTGCAATTCAGTGTGCATGCGTAATACTTGAACGGGTTTAATGGACAAAGGCAGTCTGAATGGGCACGCCAAAAAAATCAGATATGACAAAAAATCGGAATTGTGCATTAAGACCTGTGGTATGAACCTAGCCTAAAAGTTTAAATTTTTCTATTATTATTATTTTGAAAGGTTATAAAGTCAAACAATGAAATGCAAATGTGTTGCCAAATAAGTTTCATATAACACACCAATGTTAAATTCAAAGCTCGGGAGCAAGCTCTGACCCACCGCACCGTTTTGTGTGGCCCGCAAAAGGATATCATTTGTATCAACTCCATGTTTCTTGTCAAAATTCCAGATTATTGTCACTTTTAAAAAGGTTGCAATAATGCAAACATATTTTGTTACCAATCTCTTTTAAAAATTAATATTTGTTGAACTGTTGTTGAGCAAAATGTTTTTACTGGCTTCAGATTTCAAAACCAGTTATCATGATGATATTCTACAAGTAATGGGCCAATGTAAGTTTCATTATTTTGTTCGTACTTAATTTTTTTTGGAGAGAGCTGCATCAAGTAAATGGCACAGATCTGCTGGATTGGCTCATACAAAAAATGAGGATATTTGGTTGGGCACTCCATTTATCTTTAAGCATTGCCAAAGTATCAGATCAGGAATGACATGGTATCGGCAGATGATATTGACTGAAGTACAAAAAATATATAATCAGGAAGGCAATACTATACATACTGATGTGTTCATTCCTGTCCTATTCAAGCCTGAGAGTCCCCACCTCTGCCGTTCTACCTCTTCCAACATGTCACAAATACCACTGGATGGAGTTTCCCCCTCATACCAGTCTCCCATGACAACCCCGATGGGCCTGAATCACAAGCCAGATCAGTCACTACAGAAAGGCACTCAAGCTTTCTCAACAACATCTCTGCCTACAGTACCCACATCGTCATTTCAGCTCCGACCTGATGCCAAATCAGATCGTTCAGGACACCGCTCAATTGATATGGTGCAGCTTTTGACGGTGGGAATAATACACACACACAAATAATAGTGTTTGACCGCTAATTTGTTTTTATCTCAGACACAGGCCCGTATAGACACGACTCCAGTCTTATAACCTTTTGCGTTCGTCTTTTTCAAACATCAAAATAATCCAGGGCTAGCTTTGCTTCCAGTATTTAGATGAAAAATTGAATCTGTTTTCAGTCTTAAATTAGCCTTGTTTACAATTAACAGCACCCCCCTGCCCCCAAAGAACATTATTTTATATGTATAATGCTTTTTTTTTTTACATTAAAATATTGATCAATAATTTCATTTTATTAAATAAATTTAAATGAATTTTCTATTTAGTAGCCCAATTTCATCATTTGTTTTATAATAACATTGAAATGTGACAAATTGTCATTTCTGTGCCAGTCATTGTTGCACATTGTGCTTCTCATAGCTACACTGCCTTTACTTTCACTTTTGCATTTGAAAACTGTTCGTGGCTTCATAATAAAATCAAATAAAATGTTTTTGTACAGAAATATCCCATCATGTGGCAAGGTCTTTTGGCATTGAAGAATGATCAAGCTGCTGTCCAGCTGCACTTTGTTTCTGGCAACACTTTACTGGCTCAGCGCTCACTGCCACCGCTAGAGGGAGGTCCTCTTCTTCGCATTGTTCAGAGGATGAGGCTTGAAGCATCTCAGCTGGACAGTGTTGCAAGACGGATGACTGTAAGAAATTTGGGGCTCAAAAATGTGGGAGATAAAGAATAATAACGCTTCGAATGTGATCAATTGCAGGTGGAAAACGATTACTGTTTGCTCCTTGCTCTGCCATGTGGTCGAGACCAGGATGACGTACTAAGTCAAACGCAAGCATTGAAAACTGGCTTCATCACCTATCTGCAGGCCAAGCAAGCAGCTGGCATCATCAATGTGCCCAATCCTGGCTCTAATCAGGTCCGTAAAACTCAATTTTTCTAATACAGTAATTTCCAATTGATGTGCTAGAGGTGTGTGGTGTTGAATTTCCAGTTCCATTTATGTGGTATGAAAGTTTTTTTCTTTACCACACATATTACATCTTTATTTTATAAAATATCGTTCTCTCTTCAACATATAGTGACAGAACAAATGAATTCCTTTCAAATAGTTATCAGAATACATGTGTATCCACTTGATACCGTTCATAGCCTTGTTTTACCTAAAGACAGTAAATTGATCAGAGATTATTGTCAGGATATATGCACTGCTAGTCGGAGATTTGGACACAGTTTTTCATGCAGGAGCACTAGTAACAAAGACTGGCGCATGTAAACATAATTAGCATCATTCAATCGTCTTTTAAACCGAATTATTAAGATGTACAGTATGAATGCATTGCTGCCCAGTTAATTTACAATTGCTGACATATTTTTAAAGATCTTATACGTTTAAAAAAAGAAAGAAAAAAAAAGCACACAAAGCTGCCATTATAACCATTGTTTGATTTGTAACACAGAAAACTTAACAATATACTTTTTTTTTCTTTTTTTTTTTTTTTTTTTTGCAATGACCTTAAATGAGCTGCTCATTATATGTGTCGTAGTTCAAAAAAACATTGGGAAACACTGGTTAATAATGTAACTGAATGGTTCCATTTCCTCTCTCTCAATATGTTACTTTTATATTTGCAGCCCGCCTATGTGGTTCAGATTTTCCCACCATGTGACTTTTCCGAGAGCCACCTGTCCCGCCTGGCCCCGGACCTTTTGAACAGCATCTCCACTATTTCACCTCACCTCATGATCGTCATCGCCTCTGTTTGATTTGATTGATTTGTCTTTCTAAAGCAAAGCCAACACCAGCTGTCTTTTGTAAACTGGAATTGCCTCATATTTTTTAAGAAAATCTCAATTAAGCATTTAAAGCAAGTTTTTTCCCCACTTTTTTTTTGGTTCACTTCACCAAGTCCTTAATTTTCTCAATGGCGTTAGAGTCCAAAAATGTTACTTTTGAAGTACAGGGCGTTTCTAAGAGCATTTCTGCTGAATATTTCAATGCTGCCATTTTTTGAAGGCATTGGCAAGGCTGTGGAATCTAATGTTCATTTTTGGAGATTTGACTTGACTTATTTTTTTGTCTTCATAAAAGCGATTGTGATTTTTTGAGGAGTCATTGCACTATGTACAAGGGGAAAAATGTGAAGTTTGTAAATATTTGAGTGTAAAATGATCGATGTTATGCTATAATCCAGAGATCATGAATAATTTTAGTCCGCTGCTTTTGCTCCATGGCCAAACTGAGAGTTGTACAGTTTACAGTCATAAGTTAGTTTGTCGCATCTTTTGTGGGCCATTGCGCAACTGTAAATATAATAGTTCAAGACTGATGCAATGTGGAGAGACCAAGTGAATTTATTATTCCTCAGACATCCATGTTTTCAATATGTTCTTCTGAAAGTTAACAAAATAATGTCATCCACAAAAAACGTTTTTGAATTATGTGCCAAAATGTTTGTGCTTTATGTAAAACAAGGGGGGGGGGGGAGGAGTATAATCTATTTTAATATATGACTTTGTATTTTCATTCCTTTTTGTGAAGGAATGTTGGGAATATTATTTGATCCCTGTGTTTGTGCACTGCTGATTTGGTCCCCGACTGCTCCAAACTGTCTAATGACAGATGTGCAATGAATGTGACTTGAACTTGCCATTATGCCGCTATTGGATGTGTTTGTTATCGTCTGTCCCCTGTGATTTGTCCTTCTGAAGCAAAGCTGTAAATACTTCCATGTGTCCTCCGTGTGTGCTCATATTTGCCTGTGTAGTTATTGTCTGAGGAAAGGGAATCTCGTGTAAAACCGATGCTGAAAGTAAATCATGCTTGTCAGTCCTATTTGATGACTGCAGGCTCAATACTATCATTATGTTGAAGGCACTTATCATGTTTTGATAAATTAGAACAAGAAACCGATTGATACGAAAACTGTCTTAATTTGGGTGTATTTTGCTGCTCCTCCATGAGGACATTTTTAACTGTAAAATATTTTGTTGTTTAACTTCTGAAGATCATTAAATGGTCCATGATAAAGTCTTTTCTTTTCTTATTCATTTTATGATTTTTTTGCATGACCATAACATTTATATTTACAAAAAGCCAGCACAGAACATAGATAATGATGAGTCCAAAAACAATAGTTTATTTAAAAAAAAAATAATAATAAATAAATATATATATATATATATATATACTGTATATATAATATGCAGTGGAGCAAATAAGTATTTAGTCAACCACTAATTGTGCAAGTTATCCCACTTGAAAATATTAGAGAGGCCTGTAATTGTCAACATAGGTAAACCTCAACCATGAGAGACAATGTGGGGAAAAAAACCAGAAAATCACATTGTTTGATTTTTAAAGAATTTATTTGCAAATCATGGTGGAAAATAAGTATTTGGTCAATACCAAACGTTCATCTCAATACATTGTTATGTACCCTTTGTTGGCAATAACGTTGGCCAAACGTTTTCTGTAACTCTTCACAAGTTTTTCACACAAGCTTTTGTTGCTGGTATTTTGGCCCATTCCTCCATGCAGATCTCCTCTAGAAGAGTGATGTTTTCGGGCTTTTGTTGGGCAACACGGACTTTCACCTCCCTCAACAGATTTTCTATGGGGTTAAGATCTGGAGACTGGCTAGGCCATTCCAGGACCTTGAAATGCTTCTTACGAAGCCACTCCTGTGTTGCCCTGGCTGTGTGTTTGGGATCATTGTCATGCTGAAAGACCCAGCTACATCTCATCTTCAATGCCCTTGCTGATGGAAGAAGATTTTCACTCAAAATCTCTCGTTACATGGCCCCATTCATTCTTTCCTTTACACAGATCAGTCGTCCTGGTCCATTTGCAGAAAAACAGCCCCAAAGCATAATGTTTCCACCCCCATGCTTCACAGTGGGTATGGTGTTCTTCGAATCCAATTCAGTATTCTTTCTCCTCCAAACACAAGAACCTGTGTTTCTACCAAAAAGTTCTATTTTGGTTTCATCTGACCATAACACATTCTCCCAGTCCTCTTCTGGATCATCCAAATGCTCTCTAGCGAACCGCAAACCGGCCTGGACATGTCCTTTCTTCAGCAGGGGGACGCGTCTGGCAGTGCAGGATTTGAGTCCCTGGCGGCACATTGTGTTACTGATAGTAATCTTTGTTACTGTGGTCCCAGCTCTCTGTAGGTCATTCACTAGGTCCCCCTGCGTGGTTCTGGGATTTTTGCTCTCCATTCTTGTTATCATTTTGATGCCACGGGGTGAGATCTTGCATGGAGCCCCAGATCGAGGGAGATTATCAGTGGCATTGTATGTCTTCCATTTTCTAATAATTGCTCCCTTAGTTGATTTCTTTACACCAAGCGTTTTACCTATTGCAGATACAGTTTTCCGAGCCTGGTGCAGGTCTACAATTTTGTCTCTGGTGTCCTTCGACAGCTCTTTGGTGTTGGCCATAGTGGAGTTTGGAGTGTGACTGACTGAGGTTGTGAACAGGTGTCTTTTATACCGATAATGAGTTAAAAAAGGTGCCATTAATACAGGTAACGAGTGGAGCTTCGTTAGACCTCGTTAGAAGAAGTTAGACGTTTTTGACAGCCAGATATCTTGCTTGTTTGTAGGTGACCAAATACTTATTTTTCACTCTAATTTGGAAATAAATTCTTACAAAATCAAACAATGTGATTTTCTGTTTTTTTCCACGATTTGTCGCTCATGGTTGAGGTTTACACAAGTTGACAATTACAGGCCTCTCTAATCTTTTCAAGCAGGAGAACTTGCACAATTGGTGGTTGACTAAATACTTATTTGGCCCACTGTGTGTTTGTGTATATATATATATAATATACAGTATATATATATGTGTGTGTGTGTGTGTGTATATATATATATATATATATATATATATATATATATATATATATATATATATATATATATATATATATATATAATGCCACACAAAAATGATCAAGTACCTGTAGTTCATTCTGTGGTCAAAAGAGGTCAGTAACTCCCAGTATGATGCAGCACTCAACTGCATAGAGTGGTTGTGTAAAGGCTTTTTGTGTGTGCGTGTAGCAAGACAATGAAATAAATAAATAAATAAATGTTGTATGATTTTAGGGGTGGGGAGATAAGCCTGTTAACTCGATAAACGATGGGGAATCTAACCAAAACTTCACATCACTTAGCACCTATGTTTAGCTTTCTTTTCTGAGGTGATGGAACGACTGCAACAAGAGAATGAGAATGTGAAATAAATGAATGGGTTTTGCTTTGAATTATATTCATGTGTCAATCTGACAATAATAACTCCATTACTGACTATTTTTCAGGTCCTTCCATTATGTATACGATGTACTTTTCTGTTGCAGGACCCAATGTTACATGGGTGAAATTGGGGACTACCCTATCAACTGGTCACCAGCCAAACTAGGACACTGCTACTGCATAGGAAGTAAGCACAAGTGGCCTGCACAGAGGTCAGGCGCTTGAACCACTACATGAATGTTGAGAAGAGGTTCCATACCCCTCAAATTAGATTTAACTCATTTATTGACTGAATGACTCCATTCTTAAAGGTGGGGGTCTCAAATCACATGTCTTGAAGTAGCCAATTTTTGGACTTTTAGACTTGCTTGACTAAGGCTACAGCTACACTAGGATGGATAATGGCCTGAAACCTGTACTTAGACTGTATGGCATGTCGGCCAGAGGTGGGTAGAGTAGCCAAAAAATTGACTGAAGTGAGAGTTGTGTCAAAATAATATTACTCAAGTAAAAGTAAGAATAGTCATCCAAAAATGTACTCAAGTACAAGTAAAAAAGTAATCATTGAAAAGAATACTCAATGAGTAACATTGTGAGTAACTGCTTACAATGTTTGACGTGATTTTTATTTTATTTTAATTGTGGTATATGTGTTTTTGCAGCACAACTTAATCTATATGACCTGTTTTTATTTTACTGTACTATAAATTATTAAATGACCATATTAGGCCAAATAGATGACACAAAAATCATTGAATTCAGACCAGAACAATGCTATGAAACATCACCCATCCAAAGAGCATGAATGCCCTCTCGTGGAGAAACATCAATAGCTCTGATTGGTACAATATTGTCATGTGGTTATTGTTGCGACATCACATTGGTGAAACAGAGCCGCTGTCGGCATCGCTGACAAAAATAAGGTCAATATGCTGACTAAAGAAGAAAAATGTAACGACTAGTGTAGCCCAAAGTAGCGAAGTAAGAGTAGTGTTCATTCTTCACAAGTAAAGTATTGAGTGGTAAAACTACTCTAAGAAGTAATTTTTTCTCAAAAAGTTACTCAAGTAAATGTAACAGAGTAAATGTAATGCTACTACTACTACTGTTACTACCCACCTCTGATGTTGGCTACACCAATGTACCTCTTGTCCGGAGATTTTAATTACACAGAGTAGGGGTCCGTGTAATTTCATAAACTACGGAGCCGCCGCCTAGGATAGCCAGGGTACCCGTATAATAATCGGATACAAACGAAGTGACATCATCGAGCGCGCCATCGGCATTTTTTGTGTGGCATTACGGCATTGAACACAATGGAGGCGAATGGTACAGACACTGCTTTCCTGGTCCTCTTTATATAACTGAAAGAGTTTATAAACACACCTTGATCATAGTGCAGACAGTTACAAAATATTGTCTAAATTACAAGGCAAAAAGTTATCTGTCCTCGTGTTGTTGTAGAAATCTTCACTTTGCCATGACTTGTTATGGTACTTAAGCACACAAATTTCTAAGCGTGACCACTTTACATTGGGGCTGGGGACTTTACTAGGAGACAGTCGCTCGTTTTCCCCTAGAGACAATTGGTCGAACGGGGGATGTAATAGGATGCACTTCAATATGCCTGTGTCACAATACAATATCAAAAACTTATATTTTTTATATTTATTTATTTTTGGTATGTATATTCTTTGTACGTGTCGCACCTTGGAGAACGATTTTTAATTTTATGTCTCAGTGCTGATGAATTAATTGCAGACAGAAGGTTCCGACTTAGCCAGTAGGCTTGCCAGCTGTATGGATGTGCTTATGTTTCTGGGTTTATGAGATATTTAATGAGCCGGGCGGTTGTAGTTCAGTTGAATTTGTTCAAAGTGGTACTTAGTAACTAGAGCAGAATACATTTCAGAGTGACCCTGATGTCATTTTTTTTAATAACTCGATTCTCTTTGTCTACTGTCCACCATTAGCAACAGCCATATTTCAATGTTCCTCTGGTTGACACAAATAGGCTAGAGGAACCTATGAGTTCCTACACAACGACAGACGGGCTCTCATGGCTTTTCTTCTGCATTCTCGCCCGCTGTGTGGCGTCTTCAGTAAGAGGAGAGGATTGCGACTGCTTATGTGATTTAGTGCCCTCACAATCCGCCACTGGGAATGTTAATTGAAGGCCTTTTAGCTGGCTGACAAGAAGCAGAGCAGACTGGAACAAGATGGAGAGTGAGAGAGTGAGCGGGTCAAGAAAGGCCCTCGTGATGCTTTTATTTAGCTTTTTTTCCCCCCACAGTGGGGAGTATTTTACTCCAGAAAAAAAACTTTTAGAAGAAAATGGAAAAGAATGTTGTTTTTTCAGAAACTGCTAAGTGCTTGTTTTCTTGTTTGTGTCCTCCTGGCATTGGGATCTCAACATTCCATGCTGGTCCATATTTAGGAGCGCAGACGCCAACAAATACAAAAGGGTTGTTCAAGCTGAGGGTAGTAATAGGGTAGTTATTGAACTCATTGGCTGCCATTGACGTCGCAAGATGCCCAATCCATTTTGACTGATCGCTGGCTCATAGGTTTGTCTACAATTGGAGAACAAAGTATAAAGTTGGTACTGACAATTCGGTTCTCCATTTTTGCACATTAAAAAAAAAAAGATTGCATGACTGAGAAAGCTGTCAAATTGTGCCGTTCAACAAAATCAAAAGCTTTGAAAGATGAAGACGTTTTATACGCTGTCTTAACGGAGAAACATTTGTCAACCAACCAATGTTGCAATGGATTTCTTCAGTTCAGATTGGTAGTGACATTTAAGGTCATACTTATCAGTTAATAAGCATTATTAAAACAGGGTTTTTTAAGAGAGAAGTGGCTGTTGATCTTAGATTGTTACAGAGTGCTATCAGCAGGTTACAGAAGCAAAACAGAAAGATTGGAAGAGTCAGAGAAAAACTAAGTAGTAGATCTGTGATATTGTTATATCATCTATCTGCTTGTGACGCTGCACTCTGTGTTCAAACATAGGGTACTTTGCATAATACTTACTCTCTAACTAAGAAATGTAATTCCTTGCGATATCCACATGGTACCCCCTGAACACCTTTGGCAACTGAATCACAAAAACAGATTTATCTCTTTTTTTTGTTTCAAATTTTATTTTTACCTGTCCTGTTCAGCTGCCTAGACACAGAGAATGGCCCTCCGAGTGTCCTCATGGTCTAAAAAAGACTTTGACATCCTCGCATAGTGGTTTTTCATTATGTTTTATTTATTATGAAAAGCAGCAAACAGGAATCAGTTCAAAAACAGTTTTCTCAACTTGGCCCTTTAAAGACCCCACCTCACTCCCCCGTGAGCTAAATGTAAGATAGCATGTCAATGCACTAGCGTAAATTTGCACATAAATACACAGTTGAAGAAGCTGCTGAGAGAACAACAATAGCTGAAGAGGTTTTATGGTCAACCACAGTTCATTGGATGGATAACTTTTTTTCCCTTTTCAATTTCCTCGCTTGGGAGCGAAACTCAGACCATTTCTTTTTTCTTATTCCCCAAGTTGTGAGCCTGAATGTCCAGGCTTCATTTGTGGTTTGAACTGAATACTTATAGGTGATCATTCAAATGTGCCCTGGAGGCAATGTGGTGGTTTGATGCTGTGCTTCTTACTCCCTGGATTGCATTTAGGAGGTCTTGTACATACAACAAACCCATTGTCAATAATGAATATTTACTTAAAAAAAAAATTGGTATAAAATCAAAAGTGGCTCTAAGCAACATTGTTGCAACTATCTTACAAATAAAGCAAGGCGGAATGACTTTATATTTTGGATGAAAATGTCATTCCCCCCAGCATTTTATTGTTTCCTAGCTTTATTGTCCTTATATTGTACAGTGATATGAAAAAGTATCTGAACCTTTTGGAATTTCTCACTTTTCTGCATAAAATCACCATCAAATGTGATCTGATCTTTGTCAAAATCACACAGATGTAAAAACTGTCTGCTTTAACTAAAACCACCCCAAAAATTATAGGTTTTCGTATTTTAATGAGGATAGCATGCAAACAATGACAGAAGGGGGAAAATAAGTGAACCCTCTGCCTAAGGCAGTGCTTCTCAATTATTTTCTGTCACGCCCCCCCAAGGAAGAAGAAAAATGTTTTGCGCCCCCCCAAACTCTCTGCCGCCACTGTAAATAGTATCATTTGTCTATAAAATTACTATTATAAATACGCATCTGCCTAACATTGTGTCCTTTTTTTCTAATAAAGAAAAAAAGTAACATAGATCAACTTATAATAAAGTATAACTTTATTAACATTGTTTTGTTTGTAACAGAGAAGACTTGACGTGCATCAATTTGCCTGAATTTTTAAAAAAAATTCACATCCAAACTAAAAAATACACTCAAGGTACATTTTTGACCATTTGATACAGAAAAATAAAATGTAATAAAATCAGTAAATAATAACAAATTAAAATTGATTAGAAACATTCACTCATGAGGACAATGTGCCAAAAAATTTGACCGAAAAAACAAATCTGAATAAAAGAGAAAAAAAAAATTGTCCTTGGACAGGAGAGTTTTTATTTTTGCTGCTCACAGCATTTACCTCCTTTGCAATGGTGTGGAGTTGTTTTGCAATTAGCATGCTAACAATGCTCACTGGTTTACTGATATAACACTGACAAAGCAGGACGATTGTTGGCAATATTCGGCACGTTTTCACTGAAAAAATCAAGCGGCTTAACAATGAGATTGGGGTCTAATGTCTTTAAGTGTCGTCTTAATTGATTTGGCTTCTGGCTGTCTGCTATAATTATTTTTAGACACAGTAAACAGTGGTTTTTCATCATCACCCACTGTATTAAAAGTCAAAGCTAAAAGGCAAACGGCACGAAAAAAGCGCATTCACGGCGGCCGAGGTAGAACCGTAGGTGAGGGCGGTCGTCGTGACGATCCCAAGCTGAAAATGGCACTTCTCGGGCGGCGACGTGAGAACCGGACAAGACAGTGGGTCGCTGCGTGAGTGAGTCTGGTCGGAAAACGGCTTTCGAAAACGGCGGTGGCACACTGCTCTTCATATCTGTTGTCTGTGTGTGCTGAGTGCTCTTCCTTAGTTCAAAAATACTGCGCGCACTCTGAAAATGAGAGCGCCACTGCCACCTACTGAGTGGATGTGCAAGTACACTTTATTCCAGTACGGCAAAAAAAAAAAAAAAAAAAAAAGTTCCCCGAGGTCACATGCGCCCCCCCTGGCATCGCTCTGCGCCCCCCCCAGGGGGGCGCGCCCCACTATTTGAGAAGTACTGGCATAAGGAGACTTCACCAATTTTTACCATACAATTTAAGTCAAATGTGCGCCCAATCACCGATGAGTGGTATAAAGCTGTCCTTCCCACTATAAAACACCCACCTGGTAAGAATTGTCTTGATGAGAAGCATTGTCTGATGCACATCATGGCTTGATCAAAAGAGCTGTCTGAAGACATACAGGAGGATACAAACCCATCTCTAAAAGTCTGGATGTTCATCAATCAACAGTCAGAGAAGTTGTCTACAATTGGAGAGAGTTTAGCACTGTTGCTTCTCTCCCAAGGAGTGGCCGTCCACCAAAAACAACGCCAAGAGTTCAGCGCCAAAAAAAGAACCCTAGAGTGTCTGCTAAAGACTTACAGAAATTCTGGCACAGTCGAATATCTCTGTGCACACAACTATATGTAGAACTATGGCCAATAATGGTGTTCATGGGAGGACTCCACGGAGGAAGCCACTGCTGTCTAAAAAAAATTGTTGTTCGCTTAATGTTCGCAAAAAAGGCACTTGAACACTCCAAACGTTTGTAAGAAATATTTTGTGAACTGATGAAACCAAAGTTGAACTGTTTGGGAGTCACACACAACGTCAAGTGTGGAGGAAAAATGGAAGCGCTCACCAACATCAACACCTCATCCCCACCGTAAAGCATGGTGGAGGGCTGTTTTGCTGCCTCAGGGCCTGGACAACTTCCAATCATCAATGGAAAAATGAATTCAAAAGTTAATCAGGATGTTTTGCAGGAAAACCCGAGGCTTTCTGTCAGACAGTTGAAGCTAAAAAGAGGATGGACGCTTCAACAAGAGAATGATCCAAAACACAAAAGTAAAGCAACTTCAGAACAGTTTCAGAAGAACAAAATACATGTTCTGGACAGGCCAAGTCGAAGGCCAAACTTGAACCACACTAAAATGCTGTGGCATGACCTAAAGACAGCTATTCATGCCAGACATCCCTGGAATCTGATTGAACTACAGCAGTTTTGTAGAGAAGAATGGGTCTAGATTCGTCCTGATCGATGTGATGGACTGATCTGCTGCTACAGGAAGTGTCTGGTTGAAATTATTGCTGCAAAAGGGGAAGCCACAAAATATTAAATGTAATGATTCACTTATTTATTTTTCCAGCTTCTGTCATGGTTTGCATACGATCCTCATTAAAATAAGAAAACCTATAAATAATTGGGTGGTTTTAGTTAAAGCAGACAGTTTTTTCATCTGTGTTATTTTGACAAAGATCAGATCACATTTGTTGGTGATTTTATGTAGAAATGTGAGAAATTCCAAAAGGTTCAGATACTTTTTCATGCCACTGTACGTTACTACGCAGTCAAGTTTAGTATGCCACAAACCACATCCTATTTGTTGAAGTGGTACCTAAAAACCTATGTTGAGTGCTCTCAAGATCCACTATTATATTATTTTCCTTTCTCTCATATACATACCAACAATGCAGATAAAAATACGTTCCTTCACATTTAAATGCCATGAAATGAAAAGCCAATTAAAAGACCACAATTTCCAGAAAAAGATCAACAATGAATTACTAATGATCTGTAACCATACTTATTCTGGAAAAATAGCATTTTAACTGCATGAATTGAAATACTGTAAAATGTAAATTACCTTAATTTTGCCGACCTGAATTTTGCGTAAATGGTAAATGATGTGATGTAATAGATAGCGGGACAAATCTACATACACTGCTGGCCAAAAGTATTGGCACCCTGCAATTCTGTCAGATAATGCTCAATTTCTCCCAGAAAATGATTGCAACTACAAATGCATTGGTAGTAATATCCTTATTTATTTCGCTTGCAATGAAGAAACACAAAAGAGAATGGAAAAATAACATAAAATCATTATCATTTTACACAAAACTCCAAAAATGGGCCAAACAAATGTTTTGGCACCCTTTGAAAAATCATGCGATGCTTCTCTAATTTGTGTAGCCTGTGGCTCGTAACAGGTGGTAGCAAAAACTAAATCACACTTTCAGCCAGTTGAAATGGATGAAAGTTGACTCAACCTCTGGCCTGTGTCCTTGTGTGTACCACATTGAGCATGGAGAAAAAAAGGAAGACCAAAGAACTGTCTGAAGGACTTGAGAAGCAAAATTGTGAGGATATGGGATATCTCAAGGCTACAAGTCCATCTCCAAAGACCTGAATGTTACTGTGTCTACCGTGCGCAGTGTCATCAATAAGTGTAAATCCCATGGCACTGTGGCTTACCTCCCTAGATGTGGATGGAGAAGAAATATTGACAATAGATTTCAACAAAAGATTGGTGGATAAAGAACCTCAACTAACATCCAAACAAGTTCAAGCTGTCCTGCAGTCTGAGGGTACGACACTGTCAACCCGTACTATCCGTCGACGTCTGAGTGAAAATGGACTGTATGGTAGGATACCCGGGAAGACCCCACTTCTGACCCAGAGACATAAAAAAGCCAGTCTGGAGTTTGCCAAAACGTACCTGAGAAAGCCAAAAAACGTTTTGGAAGAATGCGCTCTGGTCAGATGAAAAAAACAAGTTGAGCTTTTTGGTAAAAAACAGAGTTTACAGTGGGAAGAAACAGGCCTTCAAAGAAAAGAACACGGTCCTGACAGTCAAACATTAGGTGGTTCCCTGATGTTTTGGGGTTGCTTGCTGCCTATGGCACTGGACTGCTTGACCATGAGCATGGCATTATGAAGTCTGAAGACTACCAAAAAATTTTGCAGCATAATGTAGGGCCCAGTGTGAGAAAGCTGGGTCTCCCTCAGAGGTCATGGGTCTTCCAGCAAGACAATGACCCAAAACACACTTCAAAAAGCACTAGAAAATGGTCTGAGAAAAAAGCACTGGATACTTCTGAAGGGGCCAGCAATGAGTCCAGACCCGAATCCCATGGAACAGCTCTGTAGAGATCTGAAAATGGCAGTTTGAAGAAGGCACCCTTCAAATCTCAGACCTGGAGCAGTTGGCTAAAGAAGAATGGTCTAAAATTCCAGCAGAGCATTGTAAGTAACTCACTGATGGATTCCGGAAGCAGTTGTTGGCAGTTTTTTTTTCTAAAGGTCGTGCTACCAAGTATTAGGCTGAGGGTGCCAATACTTTTGTCCGGCCCATTTTTGGAGTTTTGTGTAAAATGATAATGATTTAATATTTTTTTTCATTCTCTTCTGTTTTTTTTTTCATTGCAAGCAAAATAAATGAAGATATTACTAAGCATATTATTAAGAATTTGTAATTGCAATCATTTTCTGGGAGAAATTTAGCATTATCTGACAGAATTGCAGGGGTGCCAATACTTTCTGCCAGCAGTGTAGATAAAAATATCCTCCAAAGTTTTCTAGTCCCACACAGAGGCATTACAGTCTAACATCAATATGACATGGCGATAAATATGTTACTTGACCTACTTACGTACATGCTCATGTGTTTCTGACACTGTTTGCTTTGGTAAGCTTTAACCATCACACTAGTCGTGTGCAGCGTTTTAAGAAAACCTATGGAAGGTAATGAATATGACAGATATAACAAAGACCTTGTACACTCAAAGGTCATGCAGATAGAATAAGTAGAACATTTACAAAGGTCTCTCCAAGATGAGCTTACTTTGTGAGTTTAATGTCATGCGGTTTAATGGTGTTATTTCAGCTGATAATATTCATGTTTTATTTAACTACAGCTCTACCTGAATACCCTAATGTGACTTCCAGGTGGAGGCTATCATGTGTCATATCAGTCAGCCATCATCTTGCTGCACAAATCCCTTTTTTTTTTTTTTTTTTAACGTCATGTGCATTTCATGTTGTTATTGTGGCAGGCTAGTCGAGGGTAATGTGGTTCCATAAAGCTTTTTTTTTTTTTTTTTCATCATGTATGTTCGCTTTCCAAGGGAAAATAAGAGACGAGCTTGCATGTTTACATCTTTCTATTTCCGACTATTTTTTATTTAGCCACTTCCTCTCCTCAACAATCCAGTCCATGGGCCAGCGTGAATGACTGAGACTGGGATGGTGCCTTTGGGTGGTTGATATATGTTTGAAAACAGTCTCCATGTATGTGCCTTACTCGGAGGGAGGCGGTGCTGGTGGTGTACAAAGAGCCATTATGTCGAGTGCTCTGCCTGCTCAGCGCTCCCACACAGGAAATGATAGGTTGGAATTTTAGGGGAGGTTGGAAAATCCAAAAGCGGAATCAAGGAAATACTAGAAAACAAAGATGGGCAAGGACAATTGGGATCGATCAGCATTCATCTGCGCTTTTTTAGTTTAGCTCACGCCTACACTTGGTATGCCGGACAACTAACGAGTTGCCGTTAGCATAATCACTGCATAGCAAACGTTAACGTGAATGTCTACATTCTTATTCTCTACAGGTATTTCATGATTCATGTGTATCATATTCCTTGAACTTCTTATGACCTCCATGTCCTCAATGACCTTAATGTCACCTGGTTTCAAACATCATGATTTAGACACTCAAATGCGTGTATTGTGACATATGCAATCACATGACTTACAGTATACAACCCGTAACATGCATATGTTGCATCTTACAGATGATATATGACTTAGTCACGTGACTTACGTTTGACACATACAGTGAAGAAAATAAGTATTTGAACACCCTGCTATTTTGCAAGTTCTCCCACTTAGAAATCATAGAGGAGTCTGAAATTTTCATCGTAGGTGCACTTCCAATGTGAGAGAGATCATCTAAAAAGAAAAATCCAGCAATCACAATACATGATTTTTTAAAACAATTTATTTGTGTGATACAGCTGCAAATAAGTATTTGAACACCTGTCTATCAGCTAGAATTCTGACCCTGTTAGTCCAAAGACACCAGAGACAAAATTGTTCAACTCCACAAAGCTGGAAAGGGCTACGGAGCAATTGCAAGAATCAACTTGTTGAAATAAGGTCCTCTGTTGGAGCAAACATTTGAAATTGGAAGTAGCTAAGCATGACGGTCAATCTCAATCGGAGTGGAGCCCCATGTAAGATATCACCTCAAGGGGTCTCAATGATCCTAAGAAAGGTGAGGAATCAGCCCAGAACTACACGACAGGAAATGGAAAGAGCTGGTTTCCAAGGTTACTGTTGGTAATACACTAAGATGTCATGGTTTGAAATCATGCATGGCACAGAAGGTTCCCCTGCTTAAACCAGCACATGTCCTAAGTTTGCCTATGACCATTTGGATGATGCAGAGGAATCATGGGAGCAAGTTTTGTGGTCAGATGAAAGTAAAATGGAACTGTTTGGTCATAATTCCACTAACCGTGTTTGGAGGAAAAAGAATGATGACTACTATCTCAAGAACACCATCTCAACTTTGAAGCATGGGGGTGGTACCCTTATGCTCTTTTACAGAACTTGATTGACTTTGATTTGCCTTGAGAACTGGACAACATGGATAAATGTATACATGAAGTCAAGTCATTTTCACACAAACAATATATTTACAATCGTTCAAAATGGGAGATTACGTTTCCAATTTGAATATATTCGCAAATCTGGATTTTCAATCAAAGCAGCAGGTTAATATTAAAGGAACACCAACAACGGATCTTCTGGTTCTGCTTCAAAATGATGGTATAAAACGTTACTCACTCTTTTCAAGTAGTACACGCCAAAAAACGGACAGTGTGGCTGTCTGCATTTTCTGATCCCCCAGTCTACTGTTTTCAATAAATGGCAGTGTCTGGACTCAAAATGGATATTGCGATATGAAGAATTTTCCTTGAAGCCTAAAAAAGCACAAACAATCAGCCACTCACGTTAAAAGCGCCGAAAACCAGGCTATGATCTTTATAGAGATAAAGACTTTTAAAACAGAAAGACAACAAAGGACCTCTAAAAAAAGAGTAACAGACATTTTTGTCCAGAAGGATAGTGGCATGGATTTCATGTACAAGTAAAGGTAAGACCATGAAGTTTATTTTGACTTGAAATAAATAGTACCTCTAAAAAAAGGAGTAACAGACATTTTTGTCCAGAAGGATAGTGGCATGGATTTCATGTACAAGTAAAGGTAAGACCATGAAGTTTATTTTGGCTTGAAATAAATAGTAGTATAAACACACACACACACACACACACATATATATATATATATATATACATGCAGTATATATTATATATGTGTGTGTGTGTGTGTGTATTTTTTTGTTTGTTTTTTATAGGGCTGTCAAAATTATCGCGTTAACGCGCAGTAATTAATTTTTTAAATTAATCACGTTAAAATATTTGACGCAATTAACGCACATGTCCCACTCAGACAGTATTCTGCCTTTTGGTAAGTTTACAGCAAGGCTTTTTGTGCTGTCTAACAGCGAACTCTCTTTGTCACTTTGCGACATGGTTTATTGTTGTCTTGCCAGTTCAATATGGCTGCAGGACGTCTCGGGCTGACGCCTACGTTGTAATGTTGTGCTTATATGATCCTTGGACAAGATTTGTCCGTAAGTATGGTTGTTGTAAATAATGCACATATTATGTTAGTAAGCGAAATGTTATATTTTTTGTATGAGACGCTTTTTGTTTATGTTTTGTGAACCTGTATAGCGTGCTAAGCTAACGTTGTTCCTAATGCAATGCTTGTGTACTTTTTTTTTGTAGTTTTACGACGGTCTAAAGAGGACAATGGTTTGAGGCCATTTTACTAATAAATCAGATGAAAAAGAATGAAGTCTGATTATTATGGCGTCGTTCACTAGCTGTCCAGCTTTGGAAAAAGTATACGCTTCGGAGTGAGGACAGCATAGACAGATTTAAATGACAGTAGAGTGAAATGCCCACTACAGTCCTTACGTACCGTATGTTGAATGTATATATCCATCTTGTGTCTTAGCTTTCCATTCCAACAATGTATTTTACAGAATATATATATAATTTGCAGAAAAATATGGCATATTTTATAAATGGTTTGAATTGCGATTAATTGCGATTAATTACGATTAATTAATTTTTAAGCTGTAATGAACTCGATTAAAAATTTTAATCGTTTGACAGCCCTAGTTTTTTATTATTTTTCCAAATTTGTGTTTGTACATCTGACTGGAAGTCAGTGCCTCACTCGTCATGAACCTCACCGCACATCACTGGAAACATTGAACCCTATTAAGGCATTCTAATATTGACAGTTTAACCCTAAAATTGATCATTTCCAATTGGCAAACTAGTTTCAAATGTTGACATATATGTTTACCAACATAGCAGGTTTGTATGAGATGAGCTACACCAAAAAGTCACAAGACTAAGGTGAGACATGTGCATTGCAGCACAACTTTGAGACTTTGTTAGTTGTGATGTGTGGATCAACGTACAGAGCTAGTCAAAGGTGCACAACCGGTAATGGCAAACAGATGCTGGCTGTTGACTGACCATTACCTTCTAGCAATGTCTCCCTTGAAACTGAAAGTCAAGTTAAACTGTCAAAAGTTTTTGCATTGATTGATGTCTCAATCAGTCTCAGGTCTTACTAGTGGGGGGGGGGGGGGTAGATGCAAAACCTCAAGCACTTTAAAATACAGGGTTATTATTCAAAGCTTAACTTTTTTTTGGTCATCTTTACTTCATTGTTAAACCCCACATCCATTTATTGTTTAATATTCTGCCATAAAAATGTAATATAACATGCTATAACATGCCTTATAACATGCTCACGTGTGTAAATGTATTGGAGCAAGCAAAAGTACAAACGTTTTAATGACTACGGATATGACAAATTTAATCAAAGAGCATGTGTTGGCCAGCATTAAACAGAGGCAAGAAAATTGCTTCTGAAATATTCCCAGTAATAATAACTTGCTTTCAGTTCCAAGCCATACGCCTTCAGAGAAATGCTTGCTTTTGATGACGGAGTTCAACAAGCAACAGCAGGCCTCTGACACATAATCATTGGAATGAGTTGCAATGGCAGTAGCAGCTGGGCCTTGGCTGCCTGAACCAGCAGCGGGTCAGCACTAATTGTTCTCATTTTGTAACCATTTACACACATGTTGGGATCAATTTGAGGGACTGTTAGGGACGTAATTCAAGATTACTTTTCAGAAACACTACCGAAATTATCTCATATGCAGTGGACGAGTTAATATTTATATGTCACAGCAGGGACAACTGAGCTCCTGACCTGTTTTTCACTCATATATGAGACACTAAAAACCACTCACAAATACTACCGTTACTCACAATTATATTTTTGATTTAAGCACATCCCTTACTTCTGAAGTTTATTTTTCACCACCTAGGCCACTGAAACACTCTAAAACATCCAACTGCAAGGCTCTCAGAAAATTAAAAGAATATTAATTGATTGGATACACGCAGTGTTGTCTGATTACTTTCTTTCAGTAACGAGGAATCTACCGCGTTCATTTTTCCAAGCATTTTTCCAAGGCTGCATTTGCTCACTGGAGATACAGCCATTACTTCACATATCCGTCCAGTAAAGATGACAAAAATATCTCCGTGAGTTGCAAACTCTGCGCAGGCTCAGAAAGACTGTCGACCGCTAAAAACTCGACATCCAATTCAACAAGGAAGCACTTGGACGACGCAAAAAAACTCGAATCAAAGCCGACAGGTAATGAGACAGCCAGCACTTCTACAGTTTGTAACCAGCCTTTATAATATGTGTAATTATGTACATTTTATACTTAGAGTTTGTAATCATAGGGGAAGTTTTACATTTGTGGGACTGGGGGAAAAGCACGTGAAGACTGAAACAAAAGTCAAAAGTTTGGACACACGTCATGATTTTTGCGTTTTATATATTTTCACTACTATTGTATATTCTCACTGAAGACATCAAAACTATGAACGAACATGTAAAATGGCAAAAAAAAGTGAAATAACTGAAAACAGGTTTTGTGTTCTACATTCTTCAATGTATCCACCTTTGAGGTGGCTCGAAACTTTTGGCCAATACTGTATATATATGTATATACACATCTTGACACTGTTCGAGTTCAATCAACTGTTCAAGTTGTTGTTGGCAGCGTTTGAAAGCTTAGGTTTAATGAAATTTTCAATATCCATCTTGCCTCCTCTGGTGTAGTTTTGGCTTAGCAAAGCAAAGGATAGTCTCCGAGGTGCTAGTCTCATGATCTGTTCGAAAAATGATTTTGACCCCGTATGAAAACTTTTCGTTGTAGAATTTTTGTTCATTTCATTAATTTTTATTGTTTGTTTTATTGCTTTACAACTTTTGGAGACAACATTTTAACGGCTAGGTCTTTATTTCAAAGGGGAAGTTCAGAATTTTTTACATTAGTCTTAATCTTGGAGTTAGCGGGGGTTTAATTAGTCGTTGGAGTTGATTTAAACAAATTTTGTGAAATTTGTCAGTTATTTGTTAGTTTTAGGGCTCCGGAATGGCTAAGCTAGGGCGAGTCAATGGCTGGTCGACTAATTAAACCCCCGCTAACTCAAAGATTAAGCCTTATGTGAAAAACTAAATTACACGCGATGACATTTTTCAGTTATTTTTATGTTGAGGCAGCAAAAGGAAAAAAAAAAAAAGGTAAAAAGTAACTGATAAGTTACTTTTAAAGTAACTTAGTTACTTTGATAATAAAGTAATCAGTAAAGTAACTAGATTACTTTTTTAGGTGTAATCAGTAATTAAATTACTTTTTAAAGTAATCCGTGACAACACTGGACACACGCTCTTGCAGTGCAACTTTTAAAAATGGTTTCAAAAAAACCCACCACTGAAACACTTTCTCACTTGAATCACTCTGACACTAATGAAATGCTCTTGCGAAAATACGGACAATCCCTCAAGAAAACTTCTAAAACTGTCACATACTGTATAGGCAAGTTTCCAAGGTACTTCCGCTTTACTTCCGCATATCTGCTCGCGACTTCCATTTTACACTTTCTCCATCCAAAACAAAGGTGGAGCTAGAGTAACCTTACTCATCAAAATCCCTCAAAAAAGACAATTTGAATACTGAATTCATCTGCCATCATTACGACAAAAGACAATTTGAATACTGAATTCATCTGCCATCATTACGACATGCGAGGACAAATTGTTCACAAAGGCAGATGTGGAACCAAACTAGTGCCACCACAATGACCGGGTTTTTATGTAGCCATGTTGCCGCTGTTTATATGGAACGTATGTTCTTCCTATCCCTGCATTTTCATGTGTCCGGTGCTCAAAAAATCAAAACAATAATAAATAAAATAAAATCCATTTCAGCCCTTCTGCATTCGGCAACTAATATTTTTTTGTAATTTCACCTCATTTTGGTCACTCAAGTGGCGTAGATTGGTATCGTCAAAACAGGCTGACAGGTTGTTATAATTTTGTCCACGTATGATCAACGAAGTAATAAACATACAATCGTTTATGTAGATCCTGAGGTTTAAAGCACATCCTTGACTTATTGTCTTAGCTGGTTTCGATTTAAGGTGTATGGCGAGGTAGATCCACAGTGGCGCTTTGAAGCTGGACGCTGTTCAAAACATTCCATTTCCAACCATACATATAGGCGCTTCCAGGAGTTCACGCACAGCACAGGAAATCTCGGAGTCTCATCTACGTCGTGCTGAATCCATTTTTGAAGATTCTGTGGGTTCCTCTGGTTTGATTTTGTAAGTTTGTGAACACACTGCTTAATTTAACCGCACTTCATGTTGTTCTGTCTAAACCGGGAAGTTCGGAGCAGAAATTATCAAAGATGGTGCCGCCCATGTTTTGCTCAGGAAACTTGTTTCTAGTAGAGAACTACTGAACGATTCTCCCACACCTCACTGACATTAAACGGTAGTATGTGTTTCTGTAGCTTCTATGAGTGCATTTTGCGTGCAGAAAATAATTCTGTACTGTGTAAGAGAGTTTCATCCCCTCAAAGATAAGGCACATGGTCACACACTTCTACTTATCAAAACACATCTTTCCATTTCCTCCCTTGGTCTTATCAGATCTCAGGCCATCCCAGTGGGGTCACGTGGAACTAAATCAACAGGTGGTTGTCGAAGGGGGCTCTTAGCAGTTCAGTAGCACCCCCAACACACTAACCCTCCTTCCTCAGTGTTGACTTTATCAGAGCGTCACTTCCTTTGGCTCCTGTCACCGCGCACCCTTAAACGTCCACAAAGGCCTTCGGTCACATGATACGAAAGGAGGAGAGCACGGATGCGCCTTGAGGAGAGGCTCATTCTACTTGGCTGAGCAAATGGGAACATCTGCCACTCCTCTTTGACCTGCATCTCAAAACACACACACATCGCGGAGGCGTCGTCTGAGAATATGAGCATGTTCCAGTTCAGGGCATTGGAATGTTGAGATAATGTTGTGATAAGCGGGGGAGTGAAGTGAATGGACTTGATTTCGGATGAAGACACGACGAGGGCGCCTTTGAATTGCTACCAACAGTGTTTAAAGGCCCAAATCAAGCCTTTCAAGAGATCTGAAAAATGCTCTTCATGAATGCTAGCTGATGCTGCTATTTATTCTCAAATGCAATGTATTTCATTAAATTATCTCTCTCCATCCACTCATTTTTTGTAGCACTTGCTTGAGCTGAAATCTATCAAAGTTGACTTCAGTAACAACAACACCACTTCGTTCGTCACCACAAAGAAATCCCATTTCTTTTCCACAGCCCTTGTTTACGGTGTGTTTCATCCTCAAGTCGCAGTAAGAAATGAGTGAATGAGCTTCCGGTTCTGAGGTAAACCACATTGATGATGATATATTGTAACATCTGAGGCCGGTTCCTCTTTGCGCATGGTTAGTGTATGCAAATGTGCTTTTCTCTTGCAACAGCGGGGGGTCATAAATGGTCCTTAATCATCAATGTGGCCAGGTATAATGTTAGGTGTGAAATGCCCTGTATAAATTTGTTAATTCATGCAAGATTAGAGCACAGAGAAGCAAAATATGGCTCAAGGGCCCCTCATACGGTGTATTCAGCTTTTACTTTGAAGTGGGTGTGAGAGGGTGTCACATGTAATTTTCTATAGGCTATATATTTCCTGGTTAAAAAGACAGCCGGAGAGTGATTTACTGAACCATTCATATTTTTTATGAGAACTTGTCGAATGTCTCCTGTCTGCCGGTGGCGGCTGCGGAAATGCTCAGTAGTACCTACCTCTGCCTCTTTCTCAAAAGTATTCAAAAAGTAGTTTTCAGTTTTATGAAAAAATATGATAAATTAATATTTTATGATTCAAATACGCTATTTTCCTAAAGATTGAGAAGAAAAAAATAAATTTTTAATTGTTTGGGAAAAATAAATTCACGTTTATTGATTGAATTTTTGCTTTTCCTTAACCTAATCACCTGCGTATTCTGCCCATTACAAAAATCAAATTTAAGCTCCGTTAGTCAAGCAAAATTTCCCCGCCCCTGATTTGGAGTCTTTGATGATAACATTGTTTTCCGAATAAAAAGGAAGCCCAAAGAGAAAAAATGCCATCTTCACGCAACAAGGGCAAATCCAGAATTAAGAATCTTAACTTCAAACTGCAGCATAGCTGCTCATCCCAAGCTCACTGTTCTGCCCTCAATTAATGTTTTGGAACTTTTCTTTAGCCTTCGTGTATTCTTAATTGGTCACTCTCACATTTACAGGAGTAGTATTGTTATGTTTGTCCTTCTATTAACTAACTTAAACAATATGTTTCTTCACAACGACTGGAAAGAAATTTTCTGGAGTAGCTTTGCATAAAACGTGATGTTTTATAACAAACAAATGTGCGAACTGGTGATCATAGCTTTTGACCCCATAAAAGATCCATTGCATTTCTGCGGTTTATTAAGAGGAAAATAGTTAAAATCGCAGGAAAGTGGATGTGAACAACTTGTGATAATTCTAATGGGACACTTAAAGCATTTAGGGAAAAATGCAAGGATATGTTGAGTAACTCACAAATGGATTCTACGGTCCAAAGGCTAACAGAGGCACTGAATTAACCATTCTTAAGTCAAAACAGACATATTTTGTCTTTTGTGGTTGGTGGATATTTGTCAAATGTCGGAAAGCAATGCTCTCAAGAAACTCTCCTCCGCAACTTGGAAATGGAAGACTGACAAATCATTTGTGGATATGGATAATGTGTTAGACAGAAACAATTGTCTTGAGATTTATTTCTGTTTTCAAACATGCAAAAGTAGAAAAAAATGTAAGGATGAAAACAGACAGATGCTGTTTCTCCAAAACCAAATGAGCACACACAGGAATGCTTTCTCTTATGACTCACTCGTTTATTACATCAATACACACAGCAGGACCACTTAACCTCCCACATTCACTTACTATTAAACACACGCTGTAATCCATACAATCTTTATTATCTGATGAGCAAGTTGAGAACAGTCTCCAACCATTGAACATAATTCATTTTCATGGTGTATTCAAAGGATCAGACTTTGATTTTATATTTTAAATTCATTTCCCTCATTGAATGTAATGGAAAATATGACTCATTGCAGGTTTTAACAGGTACCATCGTAACACCTACAAAAATAAACATTCTTTTCACCCCCTGACTGTGGTCAATACACAAAGCAGCATGATTTGTAATTTGTTCTGTTGTATGTCAAGTAGTGCATAACGTTTCCTGTATGCATTTTCTTCCCCCCCCCAACCCCCCCCACCCCCCCCACCCCCTATGTCTGTTCAAGGATGATCAGTTTTCACAAACAAATTCACCATATGTATTTTACGAAAAGATGAATGAATGTACCGTATTTTTCGGACTATGGGTAGCACCTGAGTATATGTCGCACCAGCCCAAAAATGCGCAATGAAGAGGAAAAAAAAACATAAGTCGCATTTTGGGGGGAAATTTACTTGATAAAATACCACACACAGAACAGATATGTCCTCTTGAAAGGCAATTTAAAATAGAAATACTATAGAGAACAACATGCTGAATAAGTGTACAGTATGATAATTTTACATGATGCATGAACAACGAAATGCGGACTTGGCCGGTATGTTAACTTAACATAGTTATTCTAGACTAGAGTTATTCAGATAACTATAGCATAAAGAACATGCTAACAAGTTTACCAAAACATCAGTGTCACTCCAAAACATCAAAATAACATGTGAAATGATATAATAATGTTTTAATAATTTCACACATAAGTCGCTCCAGAGTATAAGTCGCACCTCCAGCCAAACTTTTAAAAAAACTGCGACTTATGGTCCGAAAAATACGGTATATCAAATGAATGAAAATGAAATTGTCATTTTTATGGTCATCAATCAATTTTGGAACGATCTGTAAAAAATTGAGTCATGTCCAAATTAAGTATTGTTCACCGTCAAAATTGACACCCCCACACCACCAGCTTTGTGGTCCAATGGTCTATATCAGAGAAAACCGTTTTTACATTTGAAAAAATGTCATTTAAGTTGCACTGCATGAGGCAAGTATTGGTCTCACCGGATGCAGTGATGACAATTTAAAGCGCATATGACACGAGAAAAAAAGTCTTAAATGGCATTATTATGTGAATTAGAATCATATTTTGAGACGATTCGACATATACAACAATTTAGAAAAGCACAGATGACGAGAAATTAGTCTTTTAATCTGCCTGTTAGCCACGCCTACCATTATAGGGCTTTAGCGTCCCCAACAGGTGGATGACGTCAGCGGTAGACTGGGCTCATCGGTTTTACTATTCAGCCCATTGAGGGGGAGTTATTCAGAACGAGGAAAATGTGACGAAGAGAGCCGCAAAATGTCATTGTTTCAGTCTCTCCAATATTTTTACAGGATATTCTTTTTATCCAAGTATTTTTCCCCAATAGCTATATCAATGGCTTGAGAAGGACCAGTCAGCCCGTCGAGGGGGAACTATTCACAACGAGGAAAATGCGACGAAGAGAGCGGCAAAATGTCATTGTTTCTGTCTCTTCAATATTTTTACAGGATATTCTTTTTATCCAAGTATTTTCCCCAATTGCTAAATAAATGGCATGTTCATGACAAATAACAGTCTTGTGCTGAATGGAATATGAAATAATAAAAATGCATTTATTCAGGACGACATGGCAAAATTACTCCATAATGGTCAAAAATGTCGACTTCACCTTTACTGTCGCACCTCCCGAACGATATTTTATGACACCTAAATCGGACATATGTCATTTCCCTTGAATGTAAACAAACCAGAAGCCGTGACAGCTAGCCGACATGCTAACCCGAACCGAGTGATGTTTCAAAGTCTTCGAAGTGGAAAATCACACATAACTATCCTGGATTATTTGACATGACGACCCGGTTGTCGATTGTATTAGTGGATCGGCAAACCGCCCGGCGGAGAGCAATTTACAGTTCGTTCCCCGGAGGAGGGTGGCTGGATTTGTTGTGCGGCTAACGTGCTGCTGCTAATGACCATTAGGAGAGCTTTTTACATGCCTATCAATGATCAAACGTAAGTAGTCCTTCATTTAAAGGAAGTTTGTAGTGTTTACTTTGTAATCGATGTATTCGTATTTGACATAATACAAAACAAGATGTTTACTCACTTCCTCGTCAGTCCAATTGTTATGACGGCAAGCCGTTAATGTGGATCCAAAAAACACAGACCAGGAGATCAATAGAGCAAATGTTTGTGTTTAATTAGTATAACAAAGGGCGCACGCTAGAAAACGCGGATATAACAAGTACAACTTAGGACGCACGCTAGAAAACGCGGATATAACAAGTACAACTTAGGACGCACGCTAGAAAACGCGGATATAACAAGTACAACTTAGGACGCACGCTAGAAAACGCGGATATAACAAGTACAACTTAGGACGCACGCTAGAAAACGCGGATATAACAAGTACAACTTAGGGAGCACGCTAGAAAACGCGGATATAACAAGTACAACTTAAAAGAGCACCCAAGATGGCGTGAATATAACAGAGTACAAAATCCTAACTACAAAATCCAGAAGAGCACAAAAGTAAATAAGATCAAACCAGAACACGACCGAAGAACGTCGGAAGGCACCGAGGATGACGATGAGCACACAGCGGTAAGCAAGGCAGGAACAAGCATATGCAATAGTCCGACACTCGCAGACGGTGACAGGAGTCCTTAAATAGTGAGCGCTCCTAATGCGCCACAGGTGTGCGGCCACGGCCCCGCCCATCCAGCTGAATCAGATGCTGGAAAGAAAAAACAACTGAGAAGGCATACAGATATGACAGAACCCCCCCCTCAACGGACGCCCCCTGGCGGACCACCTGGTTTCGAGGGATGAAGGGAGTGGAAATCCCGCAAAAGCGATGGATCGAGGATCCAGGAGCGGGGGACCCATTGGCGCTCCTCAGGGCCATAACCTTCCCAGTCGACCAGGTACTGCACCCCCCTTCCCTGCCTCCTAGAATCGAGAATAGTACGCACCGTATATACCGGCCCACCGTCAACCACGCGAGGGGCAGGAGGAGGCACTGGTGGAGGGTTCAGGGGGCTAGTGGAGACCGGCTTGAGCAGAGACACGTGGAAGACTGGGTGGATCTTCATTGAACCGGGAAGCTGTAGCCTGACCGCGACGGGGTTCACCACAGAGTCCACAGCAAAAGGGCCCACGAACCTAGGGCCCAACTTCTTGGAAGTCCCAGCAAGGTTCAAATCCCGCGTTGATAACCAGACCATCTGGCCCGGACGATAGACCGGAGCGGGTCTTCTGTGGCGGTCAGCAATCAGGCGGTTGCGGGCTGCAGTGCGGACTAGTGCAGCCCTAGCGTCCCTCCAGACTCTATGGGCCCTCCGCAGGTGCACTTGGACGGACGGCACGACGACCTCGGCTTCCTGAGAAGGGAACAGTGGTGGTTGGAACCCGTATGCCGACATAAAAGGCGACCTCCCAGTGGCTGAGCTAATGAGGGTGTTGTGGGCATATTCCACCCAAGGCAGGTGTGAGGCCCAGGAGGCCGGATGCAGTTGGCAAACGCAACGGAGGGCAGCCTCCAGCTCCTGGTTGACCCGTTCTGTCTGTCCGTTGGACTGTGGGTGGTAGCCGGAAGACATACTTGACGTGGCCCCCAGAGCTTTGCAGAATGCTCTCCAAACCCGAGACACAAACTGGGGTCCCCTGTCAGAAACTAGGTCAGACGGAATGCCATGGGTTCGAAAAACGTGTGTTACCAGCAGGTCAGCGGTCTCCAGAGCTGAAGGCAACTTGGGGAGAGCGACGAAGTGCGCCATCTTGGAGAATCGGTCAATCACTGTCAAGATGACGGAATATCCCCTTGAGCGTGGAAGGCCAGTAATAAAATCGAGTGCAACATGGGACCAAGGACGAGATGGAACAGGCAACGGACGCAGAAGTCCTGCTGGAGCTTGATGGGCCGATTTGCCCCGAGCGCAGATGGAACACGCAGAAATGTAGTCCATGACGTCCTTTCGCATACCCGGCCACCAAAACCTCTGGGAAATGAGGAAGAACGTGCGGGACACACCCGGGTGGCAGGCAAACTTCGAGGTGTGCCCCCACTTTAGCACTCCTGCACGCTGAGCGTCCGGAACAAAAAGTTTGCCAGCAGGGCAGCCTCCGGGCACCCTAACACCCCGTAGAGAGTCTTCCACTAGCCGCTCAACCTCCCATCGGAGTGCGCCGATGATCAGGTTCTCTGGAACAACAGGCTCCTCTGAAGACATTTCCTCCACCGGTTCATGAATTCTTGACAAGGCATCGGGCTTCCCGTTGCGTGATCCCGGACGGTAAGTAATCACATAGTTGAAACGTGTCAGGAACAGCGCCCAACGGGCCTGGCGTGTGTTGAGGCGCTTGGCAGCCCGGAGGTACTCCAAATTCTTATGGTCGGTGAGTATTTGGAACGGCACCTCCGTCCCCTCCAACCAGTGCCTCCATTCCTGTAAAGCCTGAACTATAGCGAGCAGCTCCCTGTTGCCGACGTCATAATTTGCCTCCGCGGGGGTGAGGCGGCGGGAGTAGAATGCGCAGGGGTGTAGTCTCTGGTCGACTGCAGACCTCTGGGATAGGATGGCCCCCACTCCGGAACTCGACGCATCAACCTCGACCACAAAAGGAAGATCTGAGTCAGGGTGAACAAGGACAGGTGAGCTAGTGAATGCCCTTTTAAGACCTACAAAAGCGGCTTCCGCCACAGAGGACCACACAAACGGACGTTTATTAGAGGTCAACCTGGTAAGGGGCTCGGCCCTCATACTATAGTTCCGGATAAAACGCCTATAAAAATTGGCAAACCCGAGGAACCTTTGTAACTGCTTACGTGAAGTGGGGGTTGGCCAATCTGCAACTGCCTGAATTTTGGCTGGGTCAGGCCGTAATTGCCCTTTTTCGACGATGAAACCAAGAAATTGCATTGACCCGCGGTGGAACTCGCACTTCTCGGCCTTGACAAACAGCCTATTTTCCAGAAGCCTTTGGAGGACCATGCGGACATGTTGGCGGTGTTCCTGCAAGTTTCTAGAAAATATTAAGATGTCATCTAAATAAACAAAACAGAAGACATTTAGCATGTCACGAAGCACATCATTTATGAGGCTCTGGAAAACAGCGGGTGCATTAGTCAGACCAAAAGGCATGACTAGGTATTCAAAATGTCCGAGCGGGGTTTTGAAAGCGGTTTTCCACTCATCTCCATCCCGAATCCTAACCAAGTGGTAAGCGCTGCGCAAGTCTAACTTGGTATATATGGTGGCTGACTTTAACGGTGCGAAGGCCGAATCTAATAATGGCAGCGGATATTTGTTTTTAACAGTAATCTCATTAAGGCCCCGGTAGTCAATGCACGGCCGAAGACCCCCATCTTTTTTGCCAACGAAAAAAAACCCCGCTCCCAACGGTGAGGACGAAGGGCGAATTAGGCCAGTTGCCAAGGAAGAGGTTATATAATCTCTCATAGCCTCCTGCTCAGGTTTAGAAATTTGATATAACCTCGAGCTAGGTAGTGGGGCATTGGGCTGCAAGTCAATGGCGCAGTCGTAAGGGCGGTGCGGAGGCAGGGTCTTAGCCTGGTCTATACTAAAAACCTGTTCGAGATCATGGTACTCGGCAGGAACATTTACTAAATTTACAGGCTCGGCAACTGTTTGGGCTTGATCCGGAAGTAGGCACGCCGAGCGTAAGCAGTGCGCGTAACAGAAGGAACTCCAAGTCACTACTTGTGTTTTAGTCCAGTCAATATTGAGCCCTAGCACAACCGAAGCCGATTTACATGGCATAACCAAGAAGTTACGAACCTCAAAATGGTTCCCGGACAGCTTTGTTTTAAGCAGGGGCGTTATAAACCTTACGTCCGCCAGGGGTCGCCCATCGAGATCTAGAACCTTTTTAGGAGTAGAGAGTCTTATTAATGGGCATTTAAGAGCATCAACAACACTCTGGTCCATAAAACATTCATCTGCCCCTGAATCTATTAAAGCAGTGAACCTAAAATTAACCCCCCCATGCGAAACCTCTCCCGGCAATTGCAGTCTCATTTCACCTCGAGTTTGTTTTAGTTCAATCGACTCGTTGCGAGGCAAATCATTAGACTGATTGCCATAATGTACGAACCTGGTCCCCCCTCTGGCGAGAGGAACCCCAGGGGCCGAAGATCCAGGACGACGTGAAGAGATCGCGTCACAGGCGGCAACGTGGTGCCCCGGCAAGCCACAGTAAAGACATAAGCCCCCCTCATCCGTCTCCGCCGCTCCTCCGTAGAAAGACGACCGCTGCCGAGTTGCATTGGCTCCTCCCCCGCCAGGACCGGACTCCGCGTCGGCGTAGAGGTTGATGGTGATTCGACGAAGCCGTCTGCACGTAACGTTGCCGGACCGTACCGCGATGACGACCCACGACGGCCCCGCTGCTCCAAGGCTCGTTCCCTCTCGCGCTCCTTCAGTCGATTGTCCAACTTCACGGACAAGGAGATAAGGTCTTCCAGGCCCGAGGAATCCTCCCGGGCCGCCAACTCGTCCTTCACCGCAGACGACAGCCCCCTCCGAAAAATTCCACACAGCGCCGCCTCGTCGTAACCGCACTCCGCGGCCAAAATGCGGAATTGGATGGAGTAGTCCGCCACGCTAAGCTCGCCTTAAAAAATACAGCAGGCTGCTGCCTGCCTCCTTGCCTCTAACCGGGTGATCAAATACTCTCACAAACTCTGTTTTAAAAGTCTCGAATGACTGACGGATTGCGGGATTAGCGTTGCTTACCGCCATTGCCCAAGTGGCCGCTTTACGGGCGAGGAGACGCTGGTATACGCTACACGGGACCTGTCACTCGCGAACGTATATGGCTGCTGGTCAAATACAAGGGAGCACTGGTGCAGAAATTGTCGACAAGCGCCGGGTTCTCCCTCGTAACGATGGGGGTGTGGCAACACTGGCTCCCGGAAAGCAGCCGGTGGAACAACCGGAGACGGGGCGGAGTGATCGGGCGCCGCGGCAGCGTTACCTACGCCACCGGACTGTGCAGGTGGGGCCATATTTTCAATTCTAGGGGTTAGCGCGGTGATCACGTTCACTAGTTCATTTAACGATTGTTCATGCTTGCTGATCATATGACCATGACCGGCAAGCGCGTGGCGAATACCCTCCGAGTCTGTGGGGTCCATGGTCGGACTATTCTGTTATGACGGCAAGCCGTTAATGTGGATCCAAAAAACACAGACCAGGAGATCAATAGAGCAAATGTTTGTGTTTAATTAGTATAACAAAGGGCGCACGCTAGAAAACGCGGATATAACAAGTACAACTTAGGACGCACGCTAGAAAACGCGGATATAACAAGTACAACTTAAAAGAGCACCCAAGATGGCGTGAATATAACAGAGTACAAAATCCTAACTACAAAATCCAGAAGAGCACAAAAGTAAATAAGATCAAACCAGAACCGAAGAACGTCGGAAGGCACCGAGGATGACGATGAGCACACAGCGGTAAGCAAGGCAGGAACAAGCATATGCAATAGTCCGACACTCGCAGACGGTGACAGGAGTCCTTAAATAGTGAGCGCTCCTAATGCGCCACAGGTGTGCGGCCACGGCCCCGCCCATCCAGCTGAATCAGATGCTGGAAAGAAAAAACAACTGAGAAGGCATACAGATATGACACCAATGGTCCCACAGTAAATATCCACAGTGAATGGGAACCTTTTGAAACTCCAAAAAGGCGCATACGCCTCTCCCTCATACAGAATGATTTTTCTGCAGCCGTTTGGCTGGCGTGATGCGAAAAATAAACGTATTAATCCGCAAAATCAGCTGAATCCTTCGTCCTCATACACAACAGTACACTGTAGCGTGAAGAGGACGTCTTCTACCGTGCACGTCAGAGCGCCCTCCTCCTCAATGCAAGACCGAAGCCGGAAGTCACTCATTTTCATGGCGCGGGATTCAAAAAACTAAATAAAAATAGCGATCGCTTCCACACACATCCAAGCGGCATATATCATTCAGGGGCATGAAATACCGCGTATATTATGAAATAAACATGCTTTTTCGTGTCACAGGCACTTTAAACACATTGCGATTTTACAAGTTGTCCCACAAATGATGAGTGGGTTTGAAAATTTCATGGTAGGTGCTTGTCCACTGTGAGAGGGAATCTAAGAAAAAATCCTGAAATCACTATATGATTGTTTTAACAATTTATTTGTATTATGCTGCTGCAAATAAGCATTTGAACACCTGAGAAAACCAATGTTAATACTTGGTACAGTAGCCTTTGATTACAATTACAGAGGTCAAACGTTTCTTCTAACGTATCACCGGGTTTGCACAGATTGCAGCAGGGATTTTGCACCACTGCTTAACAAAGATCTCCTCTCGATCAATCAGGTTTCTGGCTGTCACTGAGTAACACAGTTTGCGCTTCCTCCAAAGATTTTCTATTTGGTTTGGGTCTGGAGACATGCTAGGGCCCTCCAGAACCTTGATATACTTTTTACGAAGCCACTTTGTTGTAATTCTGGCTGTCTGCTTCGGGCCATTGTCATGTCAGAAGACCCAGTCACGACTCATTTTCAATGCTCTAACTGAGGGAAAGGAGTTTATGCCCCCCAAATCTCACATTACAGGATCCTGATCATCCTTTCCTTAATACAGTGCAGTCGTCCAGTCCCATGTGCTGAAAACACCCCCAAAGCATGATGCTACCACCCCCATGCTTCACAGTAGGGATGGTGTTCTTGGGGTGTTACTCATCATTCTTCTTCCCCCAAACGCTATGAGTGGAATTAAGACCAAAAAGTTCCATTTTAATCTCATATGACCGCATGACTTTGTCCCATGACTCCTTTGGATCATCCAAATGGTCTTTTGCAAACTTAAAACGAGCAAGGATGTGCTGGTTTAAGCAGGCAACCTTCCGTTCCATGCATGATTTTAAACTGTGATGTCTTAGTGTATTACCAAAAGTAACTTTGAAGATGGGGGTCCCAGCTCATTTCGGGGCATTGACCAGCTCCTCCTGTGTAATTCCTGGCTGATTCCTCACCATTCTTAGGACCATTGAGAGCCGACGAGGTAGATCTTGCATGGAGCCCCAGTCTGAGGGAGATTGACTCATGTTTGGCTTCTTTTGTTTTCAATTTCCAATTAAAAAACTGCAGGATTCAGAGTGCTGTTTTATTGTGGCCAGTTAAGGCACACCTGTACAATAATCATGCTGTCCAATCAGCATCTTGATATGGATGGGAGCGATTATCTTCAGTTTAGGAGAAGTGCTCACTCCCGCAGAATTAGAGAAATTTGTGAACAATTTTTAAGAGAAATTGTTATTTGTGTATGTGGAAAATGTTTTAGATCTTTGAGGTTATCTCATTAGAAGGGAAGCAAAAACAAAAGTGTTTAGAAATCTAGAATGCAGCGTGTTGTGAGAGAGCTCTTATTCATGCCCAAGTTCATTATATTCTTGTAAGCGCTTTGCCATGGCCTGCCACCATTGCTCTCGTATGATATAGGCGTGTTCCACTATTGTATAAGCTTTTATTGCCAGTTACTCATGATAACCACCACCTTGCACAACTTAAATTAACACGATGACAGACAATCTACACGGCCAAAATCTCATGGGTGCGTTTCTACAGTATTTTAAGAATAATATGATTGCCCCTGTTTAGCGGGGGCGAAAGTGAAGACTGATCGTGGTAACAGATGATCAGTTTCTGTTCGTGTGTGTGCATGTGTATATGAGAGACAACACTTTCTGTTGCTGCAGTTGCCTTTACACCTGTGCTTGAATGCCCTTACACACACAAGCACGCACACACAAACCCCCAAACAGCAACCCTAACCCAGTTGAGTTCTCATTTTACATCCTGCATTAGCACTTAGTGCTGCACTACAAAGAACAATACATATTCAACAGGCGTACCAGGTGGGATTACGCACATGCGGGCCCCCCGGGCACGACATCGTATCGTTTAATTCAAATGGATGGTTTCAAAGACTCCTTTTTTCTTTTGCCTTTTCCTCTTCATCTAGTCATGAGTGGAAAGAAAAGACACAAGCAGAGCAAAGTGCAGAAGAAAATGTGAAAATAGTTGGAGATATGTCAAGAGTTTCTCCTTTCACTACTGAGGTGCCCTTGAGCAAGAAATCTGGTGTGTTTTGGACTGTACTCCTCACTACAACATCTCTGCCCTTGTACGTGTTTATGTGTTTTTAGAAGTTAAAAAAACAAAACAATGAGTGTGAAATTTAATTTCTCCTGCGGATTAATAAAAGAAGTGTGCCTCTTTCCCTTGCATTTAAATAGCACAGCCTGAAATTCTTGCAAGCTCTTGGAATGTACCGGTATTATCGTCGGTAAGTCTAAGTCTCTTAACACATCACATCACACTAACAATCTACAATGTAACCTTGGATTCAATGTTTGAAAAATGCCAAACTGTTGTCATCACAGGGGATTTATTAGCTGCATCTGCACTGTTTGAAAAACAGTCTCAGGTATCATACAAGTGTAGACTGCTAATATAAAAAATGATAATGTACTGTAAAAAGTCCCTAAAATATCAACGGAAAAGAAAATGATGTGCTATATGATGCCATAACAAGCAACTAAATGTTAATTAGGAGTATTATTATACAATGTCAGCTGTAGCAGGAGCGGTTCCAGGTTCCCAAGTATTGCCGCGCCCGATTGTGCCACACCAATTACATGTAGTTGTTCTTCCAGTATGCACAAGTGTTATAGATGTTACAGGAAAAAGAATTCCAACTGGTTGCATGTAGTCGCACACTAGTATTGTGTAACTGTAATTTAAACATTCATTTACTGACTGTACCGGTCATGTGTCCCTTTCCAACTACAGACACATACTTGTCGCATTGCTTTTGGCCAACCGGTATGAAAGTAGGATGGTAGCTACAGTGGTTGGAAAAATATCTGAACCTTTTGGAATTTCTCACATTTATGTATAAAATAACCATCAAATGTGATCTGATCTTTGTCAAAATCACACAGATGAAAAGAAGTGTCTGATTTCACTAAAACCACCCAAACATTTATAGGTTTTCATATTTTAATGAGGATAGTATGCAAACAATGACAGAGGGGGGTAAAAAATAAGTAAGTGAACCATCACATTTAATATTTTGTGGCCCCCTCCCTTTGGCAGCAATAACTTCAACCAGACGCTTCCTGTAGCTGTAGATCGGTCTGGCACATCAATCAGGACTAATCGTGGCCCATTCTTCTCCGCGAAAATGCTGTAGTTCAGACAGATTCCTGGGATGTCTGGCATGACTCGCTGTCCTCAGGTCATGTCACAGGTCATCTCAATGGGGTTCAAGTCTGGACTTTGACTTCCAGTCTCCAGAATGTGTACTTTGTTCTACTGTAACCATTCTGAAGTTGATTTACTTCTGTGTTTTGGATCATTGTCTTGTTGCAGCATCCATCCTCTTTTTAGCTTCAACCGTCTGACAGACAGACTCAGGTTTTCCTGCAAAACATCCTGATAAACTTTTGAATTCATTCTTTCATTAATGATTGCAAGTTGCCCAGGCCCTGAGGCAGGAAAACAGCCCCAAATCACGGTGCTCCCTTCACCATGCCTCACGGTGGGGATGAAGTGTTGATGTTGGTGAGCTGTTCCATTTTTCCTCCACACATGACATTGTGTGTTACTCCCAAACAATTCAACTTTGGTTTCATCAGTCCACAAAATATTTTTCCAAAACCTTTTCAGAGGGTCTAAGTGCCTTTTTGCGAACATTAAACGAGCAACAATTTTTGTTTTTTTTCTAGACAGCAGTGGCTTCCTCCGTGGAGTCCTCCCGTGAACACCATTCTTGGCCATAGTTTTACATATAGTTGATGTGTGCACAGAGATATTGGACTGTGCCAGTGATTTTTGTAAGTCTTTAGCAGACACTCTAGGGTTCTTTTTTTTTTTACCTCTCTGAGTATTCTGCGCTGAACTCTTGGCGTTGTTTTTGGTGGATGGCCACTCCTTGGGAGAGAAGCAACAGTGCCAAACTCTCTCCATTTGTAGACACCTTCTCTGACTGTCGATTGATGAACATCCAGACTTTTAGAGATGGTTTTTTATTCTTTCATAGCTTTATACAAATCAACAATCCTTAATCGCAAGTCTTCAGACAGGTCTTTAGACCGAGCTATGATGCACATCAGACATGGAGCTATGATGCACATCAGACACTGCTTCTCATCAAAACAATTCTTACCAGGTGTGTGTTTTATAGTGGGCAGGGCAGCTTTAAACCACTCATCAGTGATTAGGCACACACCTTACTTAAATTGTATGGTAAAAATTTGTTTCAATTACTCTTCAAGTCTCTTTCGGCAGAGGGTTCACGTACTTATTTTTCCTCCGTCTGTCATTGTTTGCATGCTATCCTCATTAAAATATGAAAAAATATAAATGTTGGGGTGGTTTTAGCTATTGCAGACACTTTTTTTTTTTTTTACATCTGTGTGATTTTGACAAAGATCAGATGACATTTGATGGTGGTTTTATGCAGAAATGTGAGAAATTCCAAAAGGTTCAGATACTTTTTCATACCACTGTATCAAGGATTTTGTTTTGTAAGCCATTCAAGTATTTGTTCGAGTTTCTTAATCCAGTTTATGTCAAAATTATCAATCTGCTTTTGGGTTTACTAGTGTATCACAGTAATTTTCAAGTAAGGTTTAATTGAATATTGGACAAAAGGGGCATTCGTGTAAGAAAAAAAAAAAAAAAAAAAATTCAACATAGTAGCTGAATGACTGTCTTACCAGTAACTTTTCCAATTCTGCCTTCAACTAATGTATGACATTTCTGATTACTTGCAGATCCAACGTTTCCTTATTAGTATAGCTGCATCTGCTGCTTGTTACTAGATGTATAATACAGTATGTACTGTAAGATTGATATCAAGGATATGGAAGAAATGCCCAAATAGATTTAGACTACAGTATTTCATAAATGGAGTAATTACAGTGTGCATTAATTAATTTTCCTTATAATATAATTTTTAATTTTCTTCTTCACTCTTACACCAGAACTGAAGCCCGTCCAGTCATTCAACTGTAAGTAGAGGTGAAGAGAGCGTGAGGTGGGGGTTTGAGGGGGAATTTAAGGGGTTCTTCTGTGCTTTTGGGTGAGGGGCTTTGTGAAATTAGAGCTTTCAGAGGGACACATGGGAAGAAGAAGGAGTAGGGGGTATAAGTGCGTATAAAATATAGCCCCTGCCTGAGGAGGTTCACCTTCTTTCCCGCAGTCGGAATTACAGGTGTGTGCGTGTGTGTTTCCAATCAGTCCCACACTGTATTGTAATCATGGCCTCGAGGCTGCTGCCCCAGTAAGTAAACACAACAGTAGAAGCTTTTATCATCCTCACACTTGTTGTGTCCCGTCATCATAGGCCGGGAACAAGGAAAAGTAAGTCGGAGACTAATCTCCGAAGGATGAAGAAGTCTGCAAGGGCTGCTTTGACAAGATTCACCCTAAATACATGCGCAAACCAAACCAACAGTGTAGGTAAAGATACTATACCAAACGATTACTGCTATATCACAGCTTTCTGTTTAACGTAATGACTAAAAAAAAAAAAGAAATTGGAGAGTGGAGGGGGGATTTTGTGCTGGGCCGCGTCTTCGTATCTCTCGAGATAAGATCTGGCCCTGCACCGTTTGAGAAGCTCTCCCCATTCAAAATTAGAACAAGAAGAACTTGTACTAGGCTTTAAAGGAGGGTTGACTTCATTAAGAACATTAGTCTGATATTTTTCATAAATTAGAACTTTAAACAGAGAAAAATGTATTATTCACTTTTCCTCAAAAGACAAATTATCATATTCTATGAAGAATTTTTCAAAATTGTAATTTATTTCTTACTTGTTATATTCTATAGCTACTGAGCACTGCAAATGAATCAGTCAAAAAAAGCATTATGATTATTTTCCAAACTATATAGCGATCAGGACATGAGAGGCAAATTCCTTCGTACGGTTTGCTGGAGGGTGGTCATCAATGCAAATTACCGGTACATAAACCTTTCTGTTACCTGGCTTGGTTTCACTTACTGAGTGTCAAGCGATTTAATTCGGTACTTCTCAAGGAAACTAAAACGCTAACAACTCAACAAACAGCTAGAGTAGGAAATAGCATATTGTGTTGATATCTTGCGGATGAGCACAACGATGTAAGAAACAAAGTGTCAATGAAAAAGGCTTTCCGTTATCACCAAGCCACAAGTCGTTTGCTAGTTCGTGGTTATTCAATGTTAGCTCCCCCAGGGCTCAGAGGCATCCAATGAGTTAGTAATATGTTTTTAGAGAATTTGTTGTCTTTTATTGGTTTTAATTAATACACAGTTCTTTCAGAACTCTTATATACTGTGTGAGAGGGTTTGATGGGTACACTATTTTCGCAAATAAATAATTAAATAAAAATAAAGCAATTAAGAAAAATGGACTGCAAAAACGGACAGTATTTGCTCATCGCTCCCACGTCCCCTCCTGTGACTGGATCACGAGATGAGGCCTTTTCTTTCACTCCACGATCTGTCTACACGCCTTTTGGGGATCATTCCCATAAGTTATGACAGGCTATTAGAGGACCAGCTGCTATTGAGAGTGTCCATTATGCTTGTATGAATCCATTTCTCTGCGCCTGTCGCTCCGATTGTGCCTCTGTATGTCGAGATGTGGGCAACAAAGCTATGTCTCTCTTCGCTAGTGTCTTTCAGGGTGGCAGTCTTTCAGGATAAGTATAACTATTGTCCCTTTCTTTCATTGTCTTTTGGTTTTGGAGGAATACTGTACAAAGCATGCAAGGGATTAAACACTTCCATCCTCTCTGCATTTCTGAATTTGAAATTCACGTAGCAACATCAAAATAGTTATTTTATATAGACCATTCACATTTTTATATTTAAGAACACATATGCCATGAACTTACCCATCACTGATAAAAAAACAACAACAAAAACAAACAGCAACAACAAAAACACAATGTAAAGGGTGTCCAAACTATTTCACCAAGGGCCACAGTGGGTGCAGGTTTTCATTCCAATTGACCAAGAGGACACCATTTGAGGCCATGTCTACACGTAGCAGGGTACTTGGCAAAAAGAACTTTTTCTACGGTTTGGCCTATCATCCACACGCATATTTAAACGAGGATTCGTAAGAACGCCGGACAAAGTGATGATGTGCCAATTCTGCGTTTGTGACGCCATCATGTGGACACTGATAACGATAAAAGATTTAAAGTGCCTGCGACAGTATAAAAAAAATCTTAAATACCATTATGTGAATTAGAGTCATATTTTGAGACGATTCGACTATATACAACAATTTGGCAAAGCGCAGATGGTGAGAAATTAATCTTTTAATCTGCCGTTTAGCCTTGCCTGTCATTATAGCGCTCTAGTGTCCTCAGCTGTAGGATGAGGGCGGCGGGGTCACGATTTCATCTGATTTAGAATTCAGCCCATTGAGGGGGATTTATTTGGAACGAGGAAAATGCAACGAAGAGAACAGAAAAATGTCATTGCTTCAATCTCTCTACTCTAATGTTTTTACAGGATATTCTTTGTATCTAGGTATTTTTCCCATTTGCTAAATAAATGGGATGGTCACGACAAATAACAGTCTCGTGCTAAATGGAATAGGAAATATTCAAAATGCATTTATTCAGTACGATATGGCAAAATTACTCCATAATGGTCAAAACTCTCGACTTCTTGCACCCCCTGAACGGTATTTTTATGCCACCGGAGTTATTCCGTCTTTTGCCATTTTCCTGCCCTGGCTTCGGAGAGCGTAAACAAACCAGGAGGCGTGACAGCGAGCCGACATGCTAACACAAACCGAGCAGCATTTCAAAGTATTATTCTCACCTTTCGAAGCGAAAAATCACACAAAACTACCATGTCGATGTACGACCATGTCACACCGCAGCGAGGTTTTCGATAGTCTTCACTGATCGGCAACTCTCCCGGCAGCGAGCAAGTAACAGCTGGTCGTTCCCCTGCTGCGGGCAGGAGAGATTGTTTGCCATGGAAGCAGCAGGAGAATGACCACGGACAAACCGGCCGACATGAGAGGAGCGCGTAGCTGCCCGAGCCCAACCTGGGGATAGTGGTCTATTGCCAGGCACACGAAGAGGGCAGAGGGGGCTGGAAGTCTGGACGATATGGAGAACCGCATGAGCATAACCCGAGTATAGTGCTCTTCCGGTGGACACGCGAAGAGGACCGAGGGGGGTGTGCGACAAGCTGCTGGTCGTCGGCCGAGTGGCATTCTCGGTGGACAAGGAGCATTATCAGCCACAAAATGCAAGCCACCTCCATATTAAAACATGTGCCATGATCCCAGTATTTGACATAGTCAGGATGTTTTGACAAGTCCAATGGTCCCACAGTTGTCGGACTTGTTTTGGCCAATCTCGGGGTGGGAGTATTTAAAACCTAAAAAGGCTCACATGCCTCTCCCTGGTGCAGCAACAAAACCCTGCAGCGCATTTGGCTGGCGTGATGCGAAAAATAAACAAATTAATCCGCAAAATCAGATGAATTCGCAGTCCATCTGCATGCTATAAAGCATTCGCATTCCTCCTCAAAACAGGAAGTTATTCATTTTCATGGTCCGGGATTCAAAAAATAAAATATATGAATCGATCGCTTCCACACACATCCAAGCGGTCCGTTTCATTTTTGCTGTCATTGGCACTGTAAAAACGTCCCTTGCTGCGACAAACTTTGTCCCTACGTCACACATGAGACCATTTGCGCATTGTTATGACTGTACATAAAAATTAATGAATGCGGTTGTCTTTTTTTTTTTTTTTTTTTTTTTTTTAATGGGCAGGTTTTCCAGACGTATTAGAGCAGGATCCACGGCTTTAAAAAACTCTGCTAGGTGTAGACATGGCCTCTTGTCTTATTTGTCTTGTTGTCTTACACGTGTAATCAGTTAATTGTAGTCAGATGGTGCTTGTTTCAGCTGAAACCTCATTAGTTAAACTGCTTGTGCTGGATTGGTTGGAACAAAATTCTACACCTACAGCAGCCATTGAATTTCAAAACTTTCTCGCTGTACTTCCATGTTGAAATCCAGGTTTTTGAAATTCAAACCAACAAAAAATAATTTCAAAGCTACTTCTGCCATTAATGATTTTATAGGTCAAAATAAACAATTACCGTTTCAGGTTTAGCTAATCACGTTAATGTTAATTAGGAGATACGACACACCTGTTACAATTTTAAATGTCTTTGAATGACAAAAAGTAAATTTAGCTGCTGTGCTTGGGTTTTCCAACCATTACTTTGCGTTTAGATCTAAGAGTGTCTCCGATCTAATCGTGTGATCAAAATTTGGGCCTGATAACACCATTTTAAGAGGATAGGAATAAGGTGAAAAAGATCAGTTTTTTTTTTAATGTATTTATTTTTATTTTAACAGGCTACAAAGCAACACAATAATCCAGATGTTCAGTGATATTTCCAAAAGAAATACATTTTAACACCAACACAAAAATGTCACAGAAAGCAAATGTTCTGAAATAATGACGATTTGTGTCACTATCTATGGTATCTATCTGCTTTAACCCATAATCTATCTGCTATAAACTACTGTATGTCCTACGTGAAGCATACTTTTAACTACTAAATACTTACATAACGTTAGTGTGTTATACGAAAAGCAAACAGGTTAAAGCATTTAATTTCTCTACCTGTGGCTATATATTGCTGGTATAATAGATGACCAAATAAACAAAATTTCTAGAATTAGCTCTCACATCTAATGATTTTAAAAATTCTAGTGTTTTGACCCCAAACAAACCACTTTGAGCACTTTTACAGCTAAGCACAATGTTGATAACATCAGCTCATAACAGCAGCAGCATTGATAACCCTTGTTTATGCTCAGAGAAGAGATTTCATCAATTATTGTTCCTGCATGTGGACAACTTTGTTTTGTTGCTGGCTGGGTTCCCCACTTCAGCAGCAGGAAGGAAGGGTGGGGAATTGAGTCATAATACAGTAGGTATCTTTGGAATGTGCTGCGCAGGTCAGTCCATCACCATTTTTTTATTTGTTAGAAGCCTTGTTTGGTTATACATTAACTTTGTAGAGAGATTAAACACATTACAAATTTTAACACATGGATTTTTAAAATATGAGAGATTCTACAATTGTTTAAATGCTCAAATTTCACCTTTTGCCATATTATTACGTGTGGTTTGGTTAACTTTATGTTCAAAATCCTCAGAGATGTTTTTTGGGGGGGGCAGTTGGTGCCATAATGATCTTCAATTGACCAGAAAAAAAGAGGGTGAGAGTAATAATACCGAGCTCAACACACCTTCTCCCCATTCACACCTGAGACCCTACAACACCAATGAGTGTTGTGACAATAGGGAAGGAAATTTGCTAATGGAACCCAATTTTAACATTTTTACTTAGCAGTGTACTCAATTTTGTTGCCAACCATCTCAAGTTCTGATGTTAGAGGTTCAAATCTGGGCTCTGTCTGTCTTTATGTAATGAACATGTACTCCATGTGCACGCGTCGCTATTATCTGGCTACGCACGTTCCAAAAGCATGCATGTTGGCGTCATGGAAGGTGCTAAATTGTCAATAGATGTGAACATGAGAATAAAGATTTATCTATATCGTGACAGGCCCGGTGTATACCTCATCTCGTACTCATAGTGATGAGTAACCTTTTTCCTTATTGTTGTATATTTCTTTTGACTTTGATTTGAGATCACAAAACTTGGACCTGCAACCCAATTTGATTGTTTCTACACTAAATACTGATAATAAATACTTAGAAAATGAACGAATGGACGTGGCCCAAGGACAAAATTTTGAGGCCCCCATTTGACATCCATTTGTAGTATTAGTGTTGCACGCATGTATTTTGCAATGGGCGTAAAACATTTTTAGAAAAATAAGCTGCTGCCCCCGTGACCCGACCTCGGATAAGCGGGAGAAAATGGATGGATGGATGAATGATAAATGATAAATGAAATAGATTAATTGAAGGAAAAATTTTGAAAAAAATAGATCAATTATTCAAATTATAGTACTGTAAATAAATTATTAATAATAAGATATTTTTATAAAACTAAAACTAAAAAAGCCACGAGTAATAAAATTAAAAAATCTCTGCCTGGGCTGCGGGGGGCAGGGGCGGGGCGGGGCGGGGCGGGGCGGAGCTCCCATCCCATGCCGCCCTGTGGCGGCTTTTCAGCGTTCTCCTTCTTCTGCCTTCCCCCCTCTTTTCTGCCTGGGTATCCACCCTGCGCTTTGGCGTGGGTCGCTGGCTGGGTGCCGGTGGGTTGGCTGGGTATCGCCTGCTCCGGTAGGGGATCCTGCCCTGCCCTAGGCTTGGTGGGCCGTGGGAAGGGGGTCCCACGATATGCTGTGCTGGTTGGTGTGCCGCGGCCAGGGGACCACCCTGGATCCCAGGGGGATGACGGCGGCCCCTTTGCTGGGCTGCGGGAGGAGGGATGGGCTGCGCTGGCTCAGCCCCTCCATGGGAAAGGGCCATGGCCCTGTGGTGGCACCCGCGCACCATTTCCACTCATCTGGTAGGACATCACGTCTGATGCGATTCACGCATGACTAGGTGCATTCAGTCACTCAAGTAGAAAACCTTGGTGTCAGGATTAGCGATGAGACAGCATAGAATAGGATGCCAACATACTCACACTGACAAGGGATTCACACATACATGTATACTGGGTTCTAGACCACATGGCTGATTTGTGAACACGCCATCCCTCCCAATCACTTCTTCCTGAGCACCCCTCCTCTGTCCTTGGTCACCAGCCACATGGTGTCAGCCCCCCACATGGTGTCAACTGGAATTACAACCAGCTAACGATAGCACCAACATATTCATTGTTAGTGTAGGCGTTTAATGTATATCTTGCTGTTTGTGCTTCTTCTGTCTGTCTCTCCCTTTTCTTCTGTTCCTCCATAACCCCTTCTTGTTCGCTGCTTTCTTCTTATAGACGAGGTACGTTGAATGATCACAATGGGAAAATGCCATACTCCCATGTGATACATTAAAACTGTTCAGACCAATCAGTCACTAAAGAGTTCCATTCTCCGTGTCACGCAGCTGAACAGGACAGGTTAAAAAGAAGAAGAAAAAAAATTAAAGAAAAAATAAACAAAAATAAAAATCTCTAAATAAAATCAATAAAAAAAATTCAAACATAAATTGTAATAAACTGGGGATAAAAAGGAGAATAAAGACATAAAGTCAATTAAGTGTGGCCTGTGTGTATTATCCTCTAGGAATATTATTATTATTACTATTAATAATCAGTGTTGGGAATAACGGCGTTATTCTTTCTGTAACGGGGTAATCTAACTAATTATTTTTTTCCGCCGTTACTGTTACTGACAGTCAAAAGCGGTGCCTTACTTACTCTGAATAAATTGAAGAAACTACCAGCCGTAGTGAGTCTACTCTGCTCTGTTTATTTGTCATCCAAGACTTGGGATGCGTTCAGGTTCGAGAATAGTGCACGTGTTTTGTTTTGTGCTTTTTCTTAGCAAAGATATACCCGTAGGACGTGCTGGCACTCTGTTTCTTTAATAGCACATATAACGTCAACATTAACACAAACATACGGCTTTCAGCAGGCCGGGTCTCTAACTCTCTCTCGCATCATGTGAGCAAAACAATAATGGCGCCGTGTGCACTTTAGGGTGCCTCAGATTATGCTGTATCAGAATATTACAGCACATATTTCTTATGACTCCAGGATGTTTGTCCCTGCTCATTCAATTAGACAATGCTTTCCAAAGCTTGCTAACGTTTCTGTGTTTGCTACATCTGAATGCCAGCCTCGTTCCCATCCCCCACTGTCAGCCAGCAAGAATGCTGCTTCCATCTTGAGGACGGCAGACGCTTTGAGGGTGACGGGAGGAGTAGGGGGAAGAGGCTACCTGAATGCACCACCTGGATAGATGCGATGGAAGTCATTGTGATTGGCTTAGGGTTAGAGTCATGTGTCATGGTAAGCCAATCAGAGCCGGTGTTTTCACACACAAACCAGAACAGCGCGTGCGGCAAACACACACACGCAAAACAGATGCAGAGGGATATGATGGCAGAGCATTCAGAGGAAAATTTGTCCTTTATGAGGTGGAGATATAAATACTATTTCAAGTCAAAACACATGAAGTACAGTAGGCTATGTCGACTTGACCAGTTGTCTCAGGTTGTGAGAGTTAGATTTAATTCATTAAACTCACTTTATATTGTTTACTGCTGATTGTTATTTTATTATATTGTTTACTGTTTATTTTTGTTGCACTTCAAGTGTAGGATAAATCTGTTGCTGGTGAGGTGCAATAAATATTACAAAGTTCTATAACACAACTACCTTTCTGTTCTCTATTCAACTGACTCGGATACTGCTCAGAAAATTTCAAATTCATTGACATACAACAACTTCTTTTTAAAGTCACGGAAATAGTTACTTTCACTGGTAACTAGTTACTTTTACTATAGAGTAATTCAGTTACTAACTCAGTTACTTTTTGGAAGAAGTAGTGAGTAACTATAACTAATTACTTTTTTAAACTTACGTGCCAAACACTGTTAATAATAAATAAATCTATTGTGAATCACTCTATCGAACGTCTGTTGCCATCAATGGGTGTTATCAATAACAATGTCCTTCTTTTACAAACTACCGCAACATATACTGTGTGATCTGGGCTGGCAGTGAATCTAATGACAACTTTTGAGTAGATGTCCACAATTTGACGCTAGTATAACAATTTGGGGAAGTCACCTAACATTTCCAAAAGTTCTTGACTGCAGCAAAGGTTTCTCAGAAGGAGTCTTCCTCCTCCTTCTCCACCTCCACCGCCCCCGCGCGCAAACACACACGCGCACATTCCAGTGTGCAAGCGTTTCTACTTTGTGAATGGGAGTGTGCGCGCGCGTGTTTGTGGGTGAAGCGGCGCTCCTCAGTCGGTCAGTCGCAGCTCAAGAGCGCACAGCGAGCAAGCAAGCAAGTGGGACAAATGGAATATTTCACAGGACTCCGATCACTTTTAATATTCACCTATGTGCTCTTCAATGGAATCCTCGTCACCTTGCAAAGCAAAGAAGGTAAGTCCTTGCAAAAGTTCGATGATTTTCCCTGGAGTCGAAAGCCACGCGGAGAACAAGAAAGTTTCACAGCAGGCTATATACATTATTATACTGCGTGCCTACCTTGAGCACTTTGTCCGTGGTAGTTATTCGTTATCAATATTAACACGTCTATTGTCACTTTGTTGTGTTACTCATTTTCCCCCCTAACATCTTTTCAAATTAAAACTTTTGCTGTGTAAGGACTTAATAGTTGAACAGAGATTGCCTAGAGATTGAACATTAGTGTTTTTGGTAATGTTATCCATAACCTTTTTCAATGCTTATTCATAATAAAGTGATTAACAAAGCTTGATACAAGTTTCACATGCCGCTCGCAGGCAGCGTCGAGTGCTTCTGTGAATCGTTACATTGAATGTACTGTAAATGTAATTTGCAATACAGTTTTTAACTCATCACTGCAAACAAACCTATAAGAATAAAGTGTGTCGCTATCCGTAAAGTCTATTAAATATGTATTTTTAAACCAGTACAGTTCCTTTTGTTTTTTACTCTTCAAATAAAGTACAAGTGCCTTTCAATTGCATAAGTAAAACATTTGCAATCAAACTTTTAAAAACGTCAGCAGTGTTGATGTTGCATAATAGCTCACATTGTTGAATACATATTTTATTACTAAATCCTCCCAAGTTGTTGATAAGCAGGTTTTTTTTTTTTTTAACTTTTGTATTTTATTGTGGTCGTTAGGGTGGTTGTTCTTTTTTGGTTTAAAATGTTTCTTAACCACCTTGTGTGTGAAATAACAATTAAATGCTATAAAAGCCATCTGAGGGAAACCCTAAAGAGGACATGGCTGGCAATGATTATGAAATTGTTGAAATGTCCACCTTTATAGTGCTTGACTTTTTATTGGTGTCTCCACACACAGAGGTGCTTTTGGACATGAAGGCCACTGGTGGCGAGCTGGGCTGGTTGACATGGCCTTTCGAGCAGGGGGACAAACCCGGGGTAAGTATCGCTTTCGCCTATGCACAGCGCCCACACGTTTTACACACTTGGAATTTGCCCACACGGAGACTTTGCACAGGAAAGGGCCAAGCCTCAGTTGTGTGAAATATTTGACCATTTGACTTGTGTGGTGTGCTTGTGAAAGGTCTCAGCCTTTTTGTGTCAAATGTGCCACTTGTTGACTCTGCGTAAGAGAAGGAATGGGGTGAAGTTGCTGTTGAGCCCGTCTGGGCTCCACCAAAGCTCAGGCAGACAGAATAGCAGCTTGCCCTGAACTGGGAATACTTGTGGCTTCTTGTGGTTTGGAGCCTCGGGATGCACAATTGTATGTTAGCAAGCAATTAACTTTTAAGTTCGGCCTCCTTTTCAGAGGAGAGGGAGCCCTCCGTTTAATAGTCCTAGATACTGCTTCAAAAGTTTCTCAAACAAATGAAAATGGGTTCTTTGTTCCACACTAATGCTGTGCTTATTATACTGGAGACGTGTTTGTCCATTTCCCTAATGTGGTTTCAGAGTAATTGAGCAGTCCGAATTACTTTAAATAGCCTTGTTTTATGTGCTTATGGCTCAAACGTGTGGTCCTCTGCTTTAAATGCAACGTTTCTGTCACTTTGTATATCAGGGGTGGTCACGTACATTTTATATAGCTAGTTTATGTGTACAAAAGCTGCATACCTTGCCTGCCTTTAAAAGGCCCCGTGGGGCCAGTTGTTCCTTGAGAGCCAAGGCTGTGTTCAAACATGTTGTGGCTTTTCCAGAAATATTTGTGGCAACTTTTAGTATACAGTAAATGCGGTGTCGGAAAACGGACTGGAAATAATGTGGGAGCTGCCACTGCTTTCTCACGCTGTGTTGGTTCAGCGTAAAATTCGTAACTGCATGAACACTGTATCCATTTTTCTGTCCGTGCAGTGACGTTATTAGCTGCAGTGATGGAAATCTAGTCCAGGTTTAAACTGCGGAGACTGAACCCTTGTACTGTATGTGGTACACTGTCAGCCATACTACACTAAAGTATAGGAATCCAATTTGCGCATCAAATGTAGGGTTTGTAATGATAAATGTTTCTTTGTTGTTATTTTTTTAAATTAATGATTTGTTTGCTTTCAAAAGAAGCACAGTATGAAATCAGCTAAGCTAAATTGACCGCAGTTATGGAAACATGTCTAGGCAGCATCACTGTGCTTCAAGGACACACATTGTTTTTTTTTCACTGTTATTCACTGTTCCCAGTTGTACCAATTATACACATCATTGATATGATGTCTAAATACACAAAGTAATGAATCTCGATCTTTCCTGGGTTCGAAACAGTTATTCTATACGTAGTGTCTGCAGGACAACACAGCACAGACCTACCTTGACTATGTGAAACCTCTTCGAGAGGTGAGAAGAGCAGTTTAGAGATGAGCTGTAAAATCAAGTTAAACAACAGTATATCTAATTTAACCACCAATGTTGTGGATACAGTAGATATAGTTTATCAATATGCTAATAGACTATTACTGGTTAGCAATAAAATGTACAGGTGGATTTATTGTAATATTAATGTGACCTGTTATTTATATAGAAAATGTCTAAAATCTGTGGTGTGTGTAGAGTATTAGATTTTTTTTTTTAATCTGCTTTTGGTATTGGTGTGAAATAAGGTTAAAAGGACATGGCAAGTGTACAGCCTATTTGGCACTGGGTCCATGAAGAAGTATTTTTTAAGAAACATCTCCCAATTAGATGGATGCTTAATGCTTTGGTACGCCATCTTCATCCCTGTTATACAATTGTTCTATAGAAGTAAGTATCGTCATCGGATCCGGCTAATCTTTGAGATTAATATAAAAGTGAATTTACAGTTCTGCAATCCGTTTCTCTTTTTGATTGTATGTCTTCATACACTGCGGGGTACAAGAAAGCAAGTTGTTAGAAAGAGCAAAACACATGATCACAAGTGAGTTTAACATCTGTGGGGTTGCTTAAAACACAGTTAAAGTTGGATGACAGTATGAACATTGGAACACTACAATGTTCACTATATCTGTTAAAAGGCTCATACTTTGCTGTTTACTCAGGACTATGCATACATTGCTGTGGTAATTCACCAAACCGGAAATGGGTGAACTGAAACGACCCCTATGACCATGACGTCACTGTGTCATGTACAAAAAACCCAATCCAGTTAAAATTTATATAACAAAAATTATACGCCATGTATGTATCGCATGTACACATCACAAAACAAAATCGCGCTCTGTCACCATGTCGGCAATTTACTGTAAAGAAGCTGTCAAGTATGCTTTCGAAAATTAATGCAAAGTAATGTTACAAATGACAGAAAAAGGAAACCTTCAAGATGGTGCCTGCCAGCGAACCTTCAACCAGCCCAGTATGGGTGTTGAAATCCTGTGTGGAAGTGATTATTATGCAGATTAGCCCTGTTTTGAAACAGAAATTTGCAGACCAAGATTTACTATGTTTAAATTTCTCTTTGAGCAAGATTCTCTGAAAGTATTTTTATCCAAACCTTTAAAAATCAACTTCCCATATTGTTTTCCTGATATAACATCAAATCAAATACTTCAGCCAATCTAGTCACTCCTATTCAAACACTCTGAGAGAGCAGATTTCCACCTAAGCAGCCAAAGTCAAAGCGTTGCCATATTTGGTAGAGTGGGCACTCTCCTCGTAGCAGCAACCATGAGAAATTGAGTTTAATAAGCTATGAGGTCGTCCCCGGGGCCTCCCGCCGGTGGGACACCTCTCCATGGAGGCTTACAGGAGGCATCCGAACGAGATGCCCGAGCCACCTCAACTGGCTCCTCTCAACGTGGAGGAGTAGCGGCTCGACACCGGGATGACCGAGCTTCTTACCCTATCTCTAAGGGAGAGCCTGGACACAAACGCGTAGGAAACTCATTTCTTGTTTGTATCCGGGACCTTGTTCTTTCGGTCACGACCCACAGCTTGTGACCATAGGTGAGGGTAGGAATGTAGATTGACCGGTAAATCGAGATCTTTGCCTTTTGGCTCAGCTCCTTTGTCACAACTACGGACCAGTGCAGAGTCCGCATCACTGCAGATGCTGCACCAATTCGCCTGCCAATCTCCCGCTCCCTCCTACCCTCACATGTGAACAAGACCCCAAGAAACTTGAACTCCTCCACTTGGGGCAGGATCTCATGCCCGACCCAGGGAGGGCACGCCACCCTTTTCCAACTGAGGACCATAGTCTTGGGTTTGGAGGTGCTGATCTTCATCCCAACCGCTCCAGTGAGAGTGGGAGGTCACGGATTGATGAACACGAACATAAAGGACAGACATAAAGAACCAAATCTACAGTATAACCTACACCTTCTGTAGCATTCACCTACTGAATAAATAAATATTAATCAAAAAGAATTGTGAATGGGTCCCTGCTTTAGTTTAAACACACTGCTTTGTCTTTCAGTGGGAGGTGGTCCAACGGACTCTGAACGGCTCTCAGTTTTACACCTACTCGGTTTGCAACGTCGGCGAACGTGAACAAGACAACTGGCTGCGCACTACCTTTATTCAGCGGCGACCATCAGCCTCACGGGTCTTTGTGGAGCTGCAGTTCATTGTACGTGACTGCAACTCTTTCGGCGGCGTGTCGATGACCTGTAAGGAAACCTTCAACCTTTTCACTTCCGAGTCGGATGTCGACGTAGGCACCACCTTCCGCAAGGGTCAGTTCAAGAAAGTGGCCACTATCGCTCCTGATGAAATCACCAGCAAGAACGAACTGCGTATTAACACCGAGACTCGGGTGGTGGAGAACCTTTCCCGGAAAGGCTTCTACTTGGCTTTTCAAGATATCGGTGCCTGTGTGGCTCTTCTGTCGGTCAGGGTTTACTACAAAACCTGTCCCGCCACAGTAATGAGCCTGGCAGCCTTCCCTGAAACTGTGGCTGGGGGCGAGAACCAGGCTCTGAGGGAAGTGAGCGGCATATGCGTGGATAACGCCGTCAGTGAAGAGATGCCTCGCGTGTACTGCACCGTGGATGGAGAATGGGTGGTGCCAGTCGGGCACTGCAAGTGCAAGGAGGGCTATGAAAAAGTCAAAGACGTGTGTCAAGGTAAGGGATTGAATACATACTGTTTTTCCTTTGTGAGTGTCTCTTTGCACTTACCCTTTGGCTTCGCTGTTTTATTTGGGTTGCTATACTGTCGTTTGCTGCTTATATTTGTCATGGGCGTTATTATCATTGCTCAGTGGAATTCTCCCCATGGCTAACGTGTCTCCTCTGCAATGGAAGGAATGCTACATGTCTCGGCATCATCCCTGACCTGGAAGCACAACATAGTCAATGACAATGTGCATGCCTTTTATTCTCCACGGTCATTTCATGTTCAACTCTATGCACAAGCCCACATTCTTGTTAGAATTCTCCTTTTGCTTTTCACACAAAAGTATGCGCCTACTCATTTCTAATTTTGATTGTTTTATGTACCTGAAACCTGTGGATATGATTACAAAAGTCAATCAGACTGAAAAATCTCATGGAAATGTCAAAACTGCTGCTCTGAATAATAACCCTGTATTGTAACTCCAACACACACACTATAAACCCTGATTCTTATAACAATAATCTTGGTTTGATCATTTGAAATGCAGGCGATATTTTTAACCCCCAAACTTCTTTTCAAACCCTGAATTAAAACTACGGTATAGTTTTTGTTGTCTTCAAACCCTCGTTGGAGACCCAATTCTTGTCTTCAAACTAATTTGAAGACCTAAACCACAGCTTCAAACCTTAAATTTCTGTTTCTCAAATAAAACATATACATGTGAGAGATGATTGATTGATGATAGGTGTATTTGAAGGATCGGTGGCTGTAACTTTGTAGCAGAACTTGATGGCGAAGTAAATGAGGAACCTGAACTTGTACCAGCCAGACAGCCACTGACAGTGTGTTTGGTTCTTAAATGGTGGTAGGGGCGTGCCAGAAAGTTCTAGATGACGTCACCAGACCCTTTTTTAGGTCTGCCCAAAAAAATCCTGGCAGATGAGCAGATATGAGTTTCTTGCTATAACTCAGAGATTCAGCACTCAATTGTTCTCAATCTGTGCATATGTATTCAGCTCTTATTTTCATACATGTTTAATGTCTTTTGAAAGGAATCATCAAAATCAATGCTGACCTCCTGGTTAGAAACTTAAGTGTTCATGTAGTACTTTGATTTATGAGATCCCCAACTTGAAAGTTTTAGATTCTGAGCCATTGCTTGGTTGAATATATACACCATAATATTCATACAATAAAGCACACCTGACTATAAGACTGACGCACCAAATATGATATGAAAACGGCATTCGTTCATAAATAAGCCGCAGCTTTCCTCACTGTAGTATGGGATATTCACACCAAAAGACACTTTATTTGACAGCGGCGTCATAAAACTGTCATAAGACCATGACAATTATGATATATATATATAAATATATATATATATATATAATATATAAATATATAATATATTATTACACTGTCATGAGCATTAATGAATGCTTATGACAGATGTCATTAAGTGTCATCGGGCAAATTATCTCACTTTTGAATGGATGTAAAAGATTCGGACTGGACATAAATGGAGTTAGTTACAGTATTTTTCGGACTGTAAGTAGCACCAGCCATCAAATGCCCAACGAAGAGGAAATTAACATATATAAGTCGTACTGGAGTATAAGTCGCATTTGTGGGGGAAATTTACTTGATAAAATCCAACACATAGAACAGAAATGTCATCTTGAAAGGCAATTTAAAATAAAAATACAATAGAGAACAACATGCTGAATAGGTGTACAGTATGATAATGTTACATGATGCATGAACAACGAAATGTAAACGTGGCTGGTATGTTAACGTAACATAGCTATTAAGAGTTATTCAGATAACTAGCATAAAGGACATGCTAACAAGTTTACCAAACCATTAGTGTCACTTCAAAACACCAAATAACATGTGAAATAATATAATAATGTGTTAATAATTTCACACATAAGTCACCCCACAGCATAAGTCGCACCCCCAGCCAAACTATGAAAAAAAAACTGCGACTTATAGTCCGAAAAATACGTACATAATTGTCAAATAAAGTGTTACCTTTTAACTCAAATAAATCAAGAAATAGGCTGCACTGAACTATAAACCACAGGATTCAAAATGAGGGGAAAAAGTAACGGCTTATAGTCCGAAATTTACGGTATGTTTTCCTTTGTACTTCAAGCCTGAACTTAAATTACAGTATACCCTTCAGATGCCCCACGTTCAGCTATTTAATGAATGGGTCAAAGAGTGAAAAACACAAATACAAGATGAAAGCGTAACCAAGATGATCATTGACTTAGTTATACTTCATCAAACCAGTTTATTTCTTTACATTCGCTTTTGTTTTTATATTTTGCCAAAGTAAGCTTAAGCAAAAAAATAATAAATAAAAAAAATACATAAGGGGCTGAAATTGATTAATGACATTTCATCCCATTTGGGAAGATTGATATGCCTTAAGAGTAAATGGCGTTACAAGCTTGCCACAGAACTTGTAAGTCAAAGTATTAACGAGTCATTCTTTACTTAAATCCCAGAAACTGAATTTGTCAGGGCAAGATTCTGGACAACACAGCTGGCGATTTGGATTGTCAAAACTGGAATTTCAGTTTTTCTTAGTGTAGTGTAAAAGCATATTAGATTTCATCAATGTCATGGGCTGGAGCTTTAAGGAGTGTTGTGCGACTACAAGCGCAGACAGGCCTGTTCTGATGACTAACCACCTCATGACTCCCAATCCGTCCAAATTGTTCATTCTTTCAAGCATGTCGCGGTAAACACACATGCGCAGGTATGCAATTCACAGCAGATTATGGTCGTAAATCTTGCGTGCCTGTAATAGATTTGCACTTAGCTTCCCCTCCTGATTACATAAAAGTGCTGAAGTTTACTGTCAGTGTATCATTTTTAGCTGCAGGGAAAAGTGCCAGGTGGGATGATGAGGGAGGAGGCGGCGGGCAGGAATGAGAGCAAAATTTTACAAAAGCGACACAGAGCTTGTATTTAGAAGAAGGCTATGATTTTAAAACAGAGATGGGAATGTCAAGGTAGAACAATGAGGTGCTGTGTTTCCCACTCACCTCCCCAATGCATTCCTGATCCGTTTGTTGAAGAGCAGTCTCCTTCCCAGGCATGCTGGTAGTGCTTGGTGGTGGGGTTAGGTCAAGACCTCCCATAAAAATGACTAAACACTGCAAATCCAAGATGAAGTCAAATGGGAGCTCAGAGACGCATAAAGGAAGTTGGAGATGAAGGTGGAAGTGTCTGTTTTTGCTCTCCATCTCGTCTTCAAACATTTGAAGATGGCTCATGTTGCCGTATGCTGAATAGTAAATATTTCTTGTGTGATGACAAACTCCCTCAATTGACTGCGGATAATTTGATCACATTCGTAAACTGCAAATCATATCTGTCAGCCAAAAAGTTTGGAATGAAAACACTTGGTTTATTTTGGCTCTTACGATGCGTGACAGTCAAGTTACAGATAATTCAGAGGTTGACTAAGTGTTTATTAACACTCTGTCAAATATTTAGCCTTTTCACTTGGTAGCCCAGCCTTATTGCCACAATAAATAAAACAGCAAAAATCAGTTCAAACATGAACTTCAAGTTTGAAGTAATAACAGTAAAAGTGATTCATGTATAAAGAGCCCCTCAAGAACCACGTGAACAAATCTGACTTGAATTTTTTTAGTGTTTGCTTGAATTTAACAACATCATCATGCAGCATATTGCACAAACATTAAATATTATGTTTTCCCCTTTTGAAGAATATTTGTGGCTTATATTTAAAGAAAAGGCAAACTCAAATAGAAACTGAGTCAGGAGTATAAACCAGTTGAAGTTGGAGTGAACAGACTTCAAAACAGTTTAATTATTTCACTGAAGTTCATTTCTTTTGATACTTATGTAACATTTTTTCTTCTTCTCCTATACTGTAGATTTAAAGTGCCTATGACAGCAAAAAGCATGCTTATTTCAATATTTCACACGGTATTTTATGCTCCTGGATGAAAAGGACCGCTTGGATGTGTGTGGAAGATCATTTTATTTATTCAATTTTTTGCATCCCGCACCATGAAAATGAATAACTTCCTGTTTTGAGGAGGAATGCGAATGTGATGTCACCAGGGTCAGCATCTCACAATACAGCATTCCTATATAGCATGCTTGACTGTGGATCCAGCTAATTTTGCGGATTTCTTTATTTTTCGTATCACGCCGGCCAAATGTGCTGCAGGGTTTTGTTGTTGCACCGGAAGCGGCGTGTAAGCCTTTTTGGGTTTCAGAAACCCCCACCCCTAGATTGGCCAAAACAAGTCCATCAACTGTGGGACCATTGGACTTACGAGGACGTGAGTAAACATCATGTTTTGTATTCTGTCAAATACTTGGATCATGGCACACGTTTTAATATGGAGGTGTTTTGCATTTTATGGCTAAAAATGCTCCTTGTCCATGGAGAATGCCACTTGGCAGACAACCGGCGGCTTGTCGCACACCCCACTCGGTCCTCATCGCGTGCCCGCCTGGGGAGCACTATACTTGGCTTATGCTCGTGCGGTTCTCCATATTATGCAGACTTCCAGCCCCCCTCTGCCCTCTTCATGTGTCCGGAAATAGACCACTATCCTCGGGTTGGGCTTAGGCAGCTAAGCGCTCCTCCGACGTCGTCCGGTTGGTCTGGCGGTCATTCTTCAGCTGCAAACGAGCTCTCCTGCCCGTGCCCGCAGCAGGGGAATGACGAGCTGTAACTCGCTCGCTGCCGTGGAAGTTCCCGATCAGTGAAGACAATTGACAACCCTGCCGCCGTGTGACATGGTCCAGAGTAGTTTTGTGTGATTTTTTGCTTTAAAAGGCGAGAATAGACCCTACCCACCGACGTCACAAAATCACCTGCTCGCTGTATGGTTCCGCCCACTTGTCCGTCATTTTGTGTCTGTATTATCAATGGTCTCAATTGATCGAGCAATTAATAATGCATTTCATGGAAGACCCGGTGCTTTCGGATGCCGTAAACTCACTTGATGCGTTGCATAAAAGGCGTTATGTGGAAAAGCTTCAGTTTATCCATTCGCCAGATCCATATTTGATGCCTAAATCGATGTTTTTCGACCCGCTGTCTCCGCCGTATTTGCCTGACATCTGCTAGCTACCCTGAACTGTACAACTATCTTGTCCACACAAAATCAGCCTATTCTCACGAAAGTTTGAAAAACTTTAAGAGCTTGGAGGCTTATAAATACTTCGTTGCTGGTTGGGTGAAACAGGTCCTCGTCCACGAAAATTCGGCAGGAATCTATCTTGTGCTTGGAAAGGTGAGTTACGAAATTTTCAATTCAAAATCTTTTGTTATTGCTAACATCCACTGTCAAGTCTAATGTATTTCATGTCGTTTGTCAATGGAGTAAGGGCTTTTAATGTTTATATGGTTTAGCGATAGCACTCTCACTACATACATACGTGTATGTTGTCGGCGATTAGCCTAGCAATGATCTTAATTGTGGTTGTCAGCCCAAAACCCTCTAAATATATATTAAATGCATCCTACCAGATATAAAATGACTACTACATAATCTGTGGTAATCGTTTGGAGCCCAGTTTTCTCGTCGAATTGCATCAGCCCATCTCGCTCTCTTCTCTCCGGGTCTCTCGGAATCCGGTAGAACTTCAAGTCTCTCCTTCTTCTCCGTCTATCTTCACTGTTATTGCAACCGACCGCCACACACGCCTTCACCATTTTGATTATTAATGTTAACGAGCAGAAAAACACGTCGTAAACAGGAGGAATGTACGTAGCCGTAACAGGGAAACATGATGTGTTGACAGACAGTTGGGCGGCACCAGTCAGGAGGAAGGAGTTGTGACGTCACGTGGGTAGGGTCTATAAGACTTTTTAATGCGGCTCGGTTCAGGTTAGCATTTCGGCTAGCTGGTTTGTTTATGCTTTCCGAAGCCGGGGCAGGAAAATGACAAAAGCCGGACTGACTACGGTGGCATAAAATATCGTCCGGGAGGTGCAATAAGTCAATAGTTTTGACCATTATGGAGTAATTTTGCCAATGTCGTACTGAATAAATGCTTTTTTTCAATATGTCATATTCCATTTAGCACAAGACCAGGGGTGCACATATTTTTTTTGCCCAGGTTCTCAGAGGAGGACCTGGAGATGTGACTTGGTCCTCATTGAGCTTGAGAGCCTACCCGCCTGATGCAATAAAATTATGACAAGCTTTAGTTAGAGCCAAATACCTTTTATTAATTATATTAACAATTAATGCCTGATTAACATCAACTGGCACAACAAAATTGCCATTACTTTGCAGTGAAATGTAAAGAAATAAACATAAAAGCAGTACTAATTCAAAATAAAGGGCATTATGCGGCTCCCACATTAACTCCAAGCCTTTGTAAAAGTGGGATGTCCTCCTCCTCATAAGAGCTCATTGAACGTGCATGTTTAGCTTTGTGAAATGCGAGCAAAAATACGTTTGTCAGTGCATGGCGCTGCTCTTAATTAACTTTATTCCGCCACTTGTCCATAGGGCGAGTGGGGTGCTGCCTGACATCGATAGTTTGCTTAATTGCCACATGCTCTGTTTTTTTCGTGCATTTCAAAGTTTGGATGGCTGAAATTCTTGGACCCAACATAAAATGCGCTGCCGTTATCAGCAATTCTCACAGCAAATTTTGTACCACATATCCGTGCGAGCATCATTTGCTTCTAGCTATGGTACCTCCTGCAGCCACTTTTCAGCAAAAGTCCTTTTTTCGGTAGCTCCGGTGACGTCTCTGTCGTCTGTCTGTCCTTTGACGGGGGTGGGGGAACACGGAAATAATTACTCAGTGGGGCCTGCCTCCGACATTTTGAGAAGTGATTATCTCGTGTCCGCCGCAAATACAGTGGTCAGCCATCGGTACGCAAAAGCGTATGGAAACCGTTGAGGGCCAGCGCGTTTGTATACGTCCAGTACGCATGCGCGCATGCGGACCACTTATGTGCACCCCTGCACAAGACTATTACTTGTCATGACCATACCATTTATTTAGCAATTGGGAAAAAATACTCAGGTTAATAGAATATCCTTTAAAAATATTGGAGCAGAGAGATTAGAACAATGACATTTTGCTGCTCTCTTCGTCGCATTTTCCTCATTCTGAATAATTCCCCCTCAATGGGCGGAATTCTAAACCAGATGAAATCGTAACCCTGCCGACGTCATCCTCCAGCTGGGGAGGCTAGAGCGCTATGATGACAGGCAGGGCTAAACAGCAGATTAAAAGACTAATTTCTCGTCATCTGCGTTTAGCCAAATTGTTCTATATAGTCGAATCGTCTTAAAATATGATTCTAATTCACATAATAATGCTATTTAAGATTTTTTTTATGATGTCGCAGGCACATTAAAGTTATGACAAATTTGGACCCAAGGCCATTTCTATTGCCATAATATCCTATTGGAAGAGTAGTGGGAAGAGGTAAACTTGTACTTATTTTAAGACACAATTGTAGATCTATTTGCAATGAAGTGGTTGGCCAATCTCCCTTTTTCTTCATTTCCTATCACGTCCTTCGTTACCCCCTAATCCTTCTCACTACAATAGAAGCCCTTATCATTTGTGAGATGGAGCGCAAACGGCCTTGGCTGACGGACTTTGTGTTTAGCCCTCCGGGTCCTCAGCTCATCAGCCTCATCACACTTAATCCCAGGTCATGGTTTTTACTCTGGAAAACGCAATGAAAAATATTTGGTCTGGCGAGCGCAGAATTAGTGTCCTGGACATGCCGGAGCCTTTGTGGAGTTCCAGTAAAGTGATTATTGGTCTCACCAGAGAGTTCCTGTAAACTATATCTTCAGTGTCTCTTAATTTTCCACTCTGATTCTGTCTCCACGTTCAACTTTGGATGACGCAACGACCAGTCGATGACTAAATTTTACTTGTGTGGCGAGTGATGTGAATGGCTAGTAATTGACTTGGGTGTGTTTACGTAACTACTGGTCTTGTGTGCTTTTTTCCGCTCCTTTGTGCAACGTTTACCTCTCCTCACACCCTGACCCACCCTTTTTCCCTCTGGTAGTATATTTATTTGAAAAGTCCCATCGCTGTATACTTTCATCTTTCCTCAGTGTTTAATGCAAAGACTTGCAATGTAGCCGAAGGGCAACAAGCTGACAAACTGATTGTGTTGGTTATTTCGAGAGCGAGTCCAGGAGCCGGCAAAACTTAAACATCCTGTCTCGCACGGCCCAAAGTGGAGAATTTTGAGTAAATGCACTCAACACATTCAGCAATTGTTCTGCTCATGATTGCCAAATTTAGGATTGATCTACACAAAGCTTCTGCTTAATTTTAAAGGGCAGCTGAAGAGCTTTTCGGATTTTGGTGTAATTTTACGGTTATAAACTTTAGACGAGTTCGTCGATTTCCAACGCATAATAGGATAATTAGCATTTTTCACGTTTTTTAGCACTCTATCAATACTGCATTCCCAAACCCGGAAGTGTGACGTAATTTCCCGAACGCAACAGAAGACTATCCACAGCGAGCATAGCAGCAGAAACGATATCAGTGCCATTTCCACCGAAAGTAACTGTTCAGGATCGCCCTTTGTGATGCTAATGATGGCAAAGTTTCCCAGGAAAGATTATCTCGAAATAACCCCTACATGATTGAGCCTGAGGCGTCAGATAACGACGATTTACTTTTTGGTGATGACGCCAGTTGGCAGCTCGACATTTCATGCAAGGAAGAGTGGTAGGCCGATGTCTGGCATCGTGATTTCTCAGAACCTTTTTTTCCACAGTCATTCCATGATATAATTATCAGTAATTGCAAAAACAGATGAGTAGTTAAATAGATCTAGTAATAAATGGATCAAATTGTCATAAAATAGACAACCTGTCAGCTGTCTTAGGACAGGGAAGCAACAACTTAATAAAAAAAAAAAAAAAAAAAAAAAAAAACAGGTTGCGATCAAGCAATAACCGTATCAAATTGACATGAATAGACAACCTGTCAGCTGTCTTATAACAGGGAAGCAAATTAACACACACAAAAAAAAAACAGGTCGCACTTCAACAAACAGGCAGTTGGTTTTGCCCTCCTATATCAAAACTCCCGCTTGACTCTCACAAAAGATGTCCAAATCCTTGCAGAAAGTTTTTGGGCCACTCATTGGCCACTCACTCATGTGAGCAATTCATCACTACACATCGAGATGGCATTATGAATCTCGCAAGTAAAACCCAGAAAATGTTAACAATATATGGAGAGCATAGTGTGGTGCTATACTTTCATATTGGACTGCTGGCTAGGTCTTCGGGAAATGACGTCATCAGGTAGCGTGAATCATTGCTAAGGTTTTGCTATGGCAGTAACTCAAATACTACGCGGTCAGTTCAAAAATGTTTTGGGTAATGTGAGTTTAGAGACAGCGAATGATGCATTCAATACAATTTAACTAAGTAAAACGCTCAAGAATTGAAGTATTGAAGTTTTCACCTGCCCGTTAATCAGGGGTGAAAGTGGTTAGAATTTCTTGCCGGAACAAAAAATTTACTGAACTGATTTTCATTCAAAATTGTATTTTAAAATTAACAAGAACAGCAATAACCCCAACTTCTACCTCCTACTTTTTTTTTTCCTCACATACTAAATGCCAAATCTCAATTTTAACTACTTAAGAACATAGGAATTAAATTAAAATTGAAGTTAATATAAACATTTAGTTTTTGTTGTGTTTTTTAATAATAAAGATGTTAGTAACATACATTCAGAAAAGCAAGTACAGTACAAATGACTTATATTATGCAGAGTAAAACAAACATGTGAAGCAAACATTGACTTTTTTAAATCATAACATAAATGGACAAATATAAGTCCAAAGTGCACATTGACAGCTAAGATGTTCTGAACCTTCCCATCAGAGCAAATAAAACTAGATATGATAAATAAGCCTCCTTAATTCTTGCCTCGCTCTTAAAGATTTGATCCATTTTCTGTTGCATTGCCCTTTTTTTGTTGCATCAATTCAACAAACCTTTTTTTTTTTGTTTTGTTTTTTGTTTTTTTGTGGTTTCAGAAAACATGCACATTTGAACCAGTCAGAGCTAACTATCTCTGGTGATCACATGTCATTATGTCAGCCAATTGAACGGATAAATGAGTCCAGGCATTTTGCTCTGCTGCATGCATTCGCACATTTACGTGACTCGCCATCGTCAGACTCAGATAACTGCAGCAGCTGGGGAAACCTCCATGCCGTCCATGGAATAAAATAAATAATAAATATCGGTGGAAACGGATTACGCTACACAAGCCCTTTATTATGCTTGTTGTTAACACTTGTGTATGTAAATCTGATGTTGGTAGATTATTTTCTTCTTGAAGATGAAATGCATGTGTGGCAGCTTTGTATTTTTTTTTTACATAGCGTTTTGACAGTTCCCGTCATGTTTTCGGAATCAAAGCACCATATACTGGAACAGCATTCCGGCCCTGAATCTTATACCGGAACTGCGTTCTGGCCCTGAATCTTATACCGGAACTGCGTTCCTGACCGTTCTGACCCACTTTCACCCCTGCCTTTAATACGTTCCATGTGAATTATGTCAAGCACTTGGGAACTAGGGGTGGGAACCTTTGGGTACCGCATGATACGATACGATTTGCGATACATGGCTCACGATAAGGATGATCTCCTGATATAACGGTTCAACTATTATTGATACATGGGTCAGGAAATCATTCTAGGATATTCTACAAAACCACAAATAAACAGAAAAACAAGCTATTTTCGTCCTTCTGCTGTGAATAGGAATGTGTTTATCAATAGTAGACGTCCAATCCATCTGAAGTAGGAAGGATGGCAGTGTATGAACATATTCACTCGCTTCTATCCCTCCTACTTCAAACGGATTGTAGGTCTGAAGCCATCAGTAGCAGCTAATGCCAGACAGCGAGTTAATTTTGGGACATTTTAGGTAATCCCCTGTTGATTTTCGGTCTCGTCCTGTTCATTTTGGGGCATTTACAGGTCACGTCCTGTTCATTTTAAGGCATTTACAGGTTACTTTCTGTTTATTTTGAGTCACTTTGGGTTACTGAATAGGAAGTGACTCAAAATCAACAGGTCTCTGTTGAGCTGGTGTTTTCATGCACAAACCAGAACAGCACGTGCGGCAAACACACACACGCAAAACAGATGCAGAGGGATATGATGGCAGAGCATTCAGAGGAAAATTTGTCCTTCACGAGGTGGAGATATAAACACTATTTCAAGTCAAAGTAGGCTATGTCTACTTGACCAGTTGTCTCAGGTTGTGAGAGTTAGATTTAATTGATTGAATTCATTTTATATTGTTTACTGCTGATTGTTATTTTATTATATTGTTTACTTTTTATTTTTGTTGCACTTCAAGTGTAGGATAAATCTGTTGCTGGTGAGGTGCAACAAATATTACAAGGTTTTTTAAGACAACTACCTGTCTGTTCTTCTCTATTCAACTGACTCGAATACTGCTCAGAAAATTTCAAATTCTTTGACATCCAACAACTTCTTTTTAAAGTAACGGAAATAATTACTTTCCCTGGTAACTAGTTACTTTTACTATACAGTAATTCAGTTAGTAACTCAGTTACTTTTTGCAAGAAGTAGTGAGTAACTATAACTAATTCCTTTTTTAAAGTAATGTGCCCAACACTGAGTTTAAGTCGCACCCCCAGCCAAACTATGCAAAAAAACTGCGATTTATAGTCCGAAAAATATGGTGAATATGTATGTCGAGGTATACTGTAGTATGTTCACTCGTATTGTAAAAGCAACAAGAAAAAAGTCTATATTGGTAAGAGCATACAGTAGATGTTATCATATGAACCAATAACATCTCTAGCATGGGTCCCACATTTTTTTTTTGTCATAAAAGGAAATCCTTGCTACCTACAAGGTTGCTCTCCTTGTCCACCTGGGAAGCGAGTACCTTCGTTTTTTCATCATCAATGAAGTCAACAGCGTACTGAAGCTCATTCGTACATCACATTTTTTATAACAAATCACGGGAAAAAAATACTTGTTTGGGCACTTGTAGGGCAAAGGGTTGGTGTACATGCAACTGCTTGTTTGAATAAGAATTATGCTCAAACACATTTCCTCAAGTAGCTATACCGTAGGCTTCTTACCAAGAGTGATTCAACCAATGCTTTACACCATTTTACTTGAACTGTTTGGGCATGAATACGACCAATTTAATTTCATTTTGAATTTGATGTCACTTTTCAGTTAGATGTTTTTTGCGGCACCACTAATCTAGCTGCACATTATGCTCATTCTGTTTTCGTTAAGTACAGATGCTGTTTAAAAGATGTGGTGCCAACGTAGGCTGTGCCCTGTGGGCTAGAGAGTTGCTTCTTAAATAAGAGAGGATGATAAAGGAGCTTTCAAGTCATGTCATGTTTCAACACGAAAGTTGAAAAAAGGTGCCAGTCTCTGTCCACAAACCAACAGGAAATGCACTAATAAACCGATGGCTTTTATGTTTTTTTCCCTTTCAACTATGTTATGAATTGAGCCTTTGCGTGACTAATGTCAGTGTATTAGCTTGTTCGACATTACAGAGGCATGCGTGTTAATTATATTCCATCAATCTACAATGAACACAATCGAGAAACATTTTTTACTTTTACTTTAAAGAAACCATAAATCTGTTTCTGGGTCAGTCTGTTGCCATTATAATTGCTTTAAGAACTGCAAACTCATTGTTTTAAGTTATATTTCAAAATTAAATAAATGTTATATTACGGTCGTGCAAAAAGAAGAAACCTAAGTTAGTAATATGCAGTCAAAATGCACAGAAATGAAAATGCTTGGCAAAAAACGAAAAATGAAAATTAGGAAACCAAGACTAAAATCTGAAAAAAAAAAAAAACTGAATCAATGAAATAAATAAATGATTTTTTTAAAAAAATCTAATAAAGAATTCTTTGGATGGATCATTTGCCCACTTTGTCACATTAAGTTTAAGCTCACGTTTGCGTCATTAATGATGTATTGACATATTTAAATCAATAGATCAAACCAACCTAAATTATATAGCACAGACACATTGGTAAATTTACCTATTTTTACCTAAATATGCCTTATAAATTATATTTAAAAATATATATGCATATATATAATATATATATATTTCATGATTATTAGTATGCCTATAATTGTACCAATACATATATCTACAGGTAAAAATAAAGTTAAATAAAATTGAGCCAAGTGAAAAAGTCCGAGGCCCAGCATTTGGTACCAGGGAGTTTATCTGATTTAATCCAGCTCTTAATATTGGCACTATCACATCAAAGACTATAACATTTAATTCAATATACAACAATACAATATGCAATCTAACAGCAGAGAACTGCTTAGACAATCAGGAGCTGATAAGAGCCAATATTTACAAAGTCACTAAAATGGATCATACTTACAAGAGGTGCTGATTATTAACGTCAATCCATCAATTTAAATGTATTAGTAACCAATTGGGGGGATGAAAAAACGCTAACATCATTGCTTCTGGCCCTACAAGAACACAATGTAATATATGATGATAATCTAATAATAATTAAATAAATAAATAAATAAACATGACTAATTCCAAAGGTTTGAGCAGATTATATTGATTTTGCAGCACTCAGAAATTGAGATTTGCCTGGACAAAAGGAATGAGATAATACAATTTTTTGTGTTCAGGTCTGATGATGTGTGGGAAATAGGGTGTTTTTTAAAGTCTTTTTCTCACGTCCCTGAAGCCTCTGTTGGACGGAACATTTGAAGAGTGGGTTGTGGATGTGTTCCGTTCCCTCTGAGCTTCTCCAATTTGAGGTTTCACAAGCTTTGCTTGGTTTGCATATTATTCTTGAAGAATTAAACAGATTTAGAGAAATGTATTGATGTGGTTTCCCCAATGCAAATTGTTATTGGCTCTGTGCTTTTATGGTATAAGGGAAGTTGGGAATGTGATGTGTATGGATGTGTGTTTGTGGAGGTGGTGGTGGTGGGAGGGGGGGTCACGGCAATGTGGAGTGCATTGTGTTGTTCTTCTTCTGTGTGAGGTGACCTCAGCACTTTCCTGCCTAGCGTGTCATTCATCTCCTCATCCGACAACAGCCAGCCACCCGTCATTGCCAACAGGACGAGCGGAAACCGGAGGCCAACTAATCCTTGGTTGACTCCCCAAACCGTTTGGCTCAGGGCTTTCTATTGTGGCTGGCCACACTCAGACACTTTCATTGAATTTTACTGGTGCATTTCACTTGGAAGTAAAGCGTTCTAGGGCGGGAGGTTCTGCTGTGTTTGCCACCTGGCTGTCTGCTTGTTCACTTGCCCAATTGAGCAGGAAACAGAAGGTGATCATTCACTGCCAAAGCCTCTCAGTTAAAATGGATTAGACGTCTATTGTCATCAATGGCACTGAAACATGATCATTCAATGCCAGCCCTCCTCGTTCAAATGAATTAGTTGTCTTTCGTAACATGAAACTTGCTTTAATAATACACTATATATTGTACAGTAGATCTTAATATTTCTGCGTTTCATGTACATGTTATTTGTTACGTTATTTTGGATGTAATGATACATTGATCTGGGTTGATACATCGATTGGTTAAGCACCAATCCAATCAAATCGATCAAAACACTAAACATGATCAACATTGTCATCTTTTAGATATTCAAATGTCTAAAATGTTTCAGCAGCAAGTTCACCCAAAACATCAAAATTGCTTTGTAGTTTTATTGATTTTGTTGAAATTGCACTAATCGAAGGCCCTTGACTGGAATCGAATTGTGGCAGACTTTGTAATATCAGCAAATAATTTATCGTTCTCCAAATAATCAATATCACATTGTACCATCATGAAATTGGTGAGTTACACCCTACATTTCATGAAGTGGGCATTTGACATACAGTGGGGCAAATAAGTATTTAGTCAACCCCTAATTGTGCAAGTTTTCCCACTTGAAAATATTAGAGAGGCCTGTAATTGTCAACATGAGTAAACCTCCACCATGAGAAACAGAATGTGGAAAAAAAAGTTAGATTTTTAAAGAATTTATTTGCAAATCATGGTGGAAAATAAGTATTTGGTCAATACCAAAAGTTCATCTCAATAGTCAATACTTTGTTATATACCCTTTTGTTGGCAATAACGGAGGCCAAACATTTTCTGTAACTCTTCACAAGCTTGTCACACACTGTTGCTGGTATTTTGGCCCATTCTTCCATGCAGATCTCCTCTAGAGCAGTGATGTTTTGGGGCTGTCTTTGGGCAACACGGACTTTCAACTCCCTCATCACCCCGTGGCGTCAAAATGATAACAAGAACGGGGAGCAAAAATTCCAGAACCACACTGGGGGACCTAGTGAATGACCTACAGAAAGCTGGGACCACTGTAACAAAGGCTTCTATCAGTAACACAATGCGCCGCCAGGGACTCAAATCCTGAACTGCCAGACGTGTCCCCCTGCTGAAGAAAGTACACATCCAGGCCTGTTTGCGGTTCGCTAGAGAGCATTTGGATGATCCAGAAGAGGACTGGGAGAATGTGTTATGGTCAGATGAAACCAAAATAGAACTTTTTGGTAGAAACACAGGTTCTCGTCTTTGGAGGAATTGCACCATACCCACTGTGAAGCATTGGGGTGGAAACATCATGCTTTGGGGCTGTTTTTCTGCAAAGGGACCAGGACGACTGATCTGTGTAAAGGAAAGAATGAATGGGGCCATGTATTGAGAGATTTTGAGTGAAAATTTCCTTCCATCAGCAAGGGCATTGAAGATGAGATGTGGCTGGGTCTTTCAGCATGACAATGATCCCAAACACACAGCCAGGGCAACAAAGGAGTGACTTCGTAAGAAGCATTTTAAGGTCCTGGAGTGGCCTAGCCAGTCTCCAGATCTCAACCCCATAGAAAATCTGTGGAGGGAGTTGAAAGTCCGTGTTGCCCAACGACAGCCTCAAAACATCACTGCTTTAGATGAGATCTGCATGGAGGAATGGGCCAAAATACCAACAACAGTGTGTAAAAAGCTTGTGAAGAGTTACAGAAAACATTTGGCCTCCGTTATTGCCAACAAAGGGTACATAACAAAGTACTGAGATGAACTTTTGGTATTGACCAAATACTTATTTTCCACCATGATTTAAAATAAATTATTTTAAAAATCAAACAATGTGATTTTCAGTTTTTTTTCCACATTCTGTCTCTCATGGTCGAGGTTTACCCATGTTGACAATTACAGGTCTCTCTAATATTTTCAAGTGGGAGAACTTGCACACTTAGTGCTTGACTAAATACTTATTTGCCCCACTGTACATTATTGTCAAACGATCATATATGCTTACAACTACCTAATTGAATAGCCACGATAGCTGTTAATAATATATTGTTTGTCAAAACCAAATGCCAATAGCATGATACATGGTGCTATAACCCCTTTTAGCATTTTCATACAGTGATAACTTTTAAAAATGAGTGCCAAATTTTTATTTATTTTTCTTAGTTACAAGTTGTTCCTCGGTCGTTTTTTGTTTGTTTGTTTGTTTGTTTGTTTGTTTTTTTAGTTAGATGTATAATTTATTCAAATTAGAGTTACAAGTAAGCTTCATATATGCCACAAATTAGGTGAAATAAATCTGTATTTTTTTAAAAGTACCCTAGTTGCGAATTCACTTTCAGCACTCGCGACGCCATTCCCCTTAACGCATTATGAAACACTGCAGTTGTTGTGACATTGAGCTTCATACTGAAATAACACTATTCGCAATCAGTTTATGTCTTTACATTCTTTATTATCATGTTTTAAGCAATACAATGTGTTTTGTGCTGGTTCAAAACTTATTTATTTTTGGGGGGTGGAGGATTGGAACAGATTGTGATTTCGATTAATCTAAAAATAGAATATTGATTAAATAAACAAGTTGAAGTACTTATTTCTCTAGAAATTGAGCGCAAGTGCTCATCGTCACTGTGAAAGTAATGCCAAAGCAGAAATGAGGTAATGTTTAGTTAGCCGTTTTATCTGCCTTTGTAGCAAGACTATATTAATCATTTCAGTAATTGTAAACACGTTAACTTTGGTTGCTGGTTGCCAAATTTTTAAAACCGCTGCATAGTTATGAACGCGCTAACTGGCCCATACCAACAGCAATTTGCTCTCAGGCTACCGTACTGTATATGCACTTCCTGTCTTTAGCCCCTTTCAGACTTATATCCCGGTAGATTTCCGTGTAAGGTAACGCGGGATTTACCCATGTCATTGCTTTCACACATGGAGAGATATCCCGGGAATAACGCGGGTAGGACACTTTCACAGACTTGTCCCGTGTTGCTGACTCGGCGCTCTCTGCGCGGGGATGGCAGCGATTTTATAACCCGGACGTTACGTCAATTTTGGTCGGCATCAGCAACAAAATAAACCTCACATTTTCAAAGATGGACGATGGACTTTCTTCCTCGGCTCTATGATCCAGTAGCTATTTAATTAATTTTTTTCTGTTTAATTTAGCTATTTCCAGTTTGCTATGTTGAAAATTGCGATGTTTGTTCACTGCTTTTCGTTTTACTGCGAAGAAAGAAGAAATGACGATTGGCCTGCCATGATATGTACATCATCAGTCATCGTGCTGTGACCAGCGAATTTAATGCCTACTTTTTCCTGGAAAAGTCCCAGACATTATACTAAGCTGCAACTTGGTAAATGTCCGCGTCATCTCCGTGTCAGTCAACCTGGGAAATTGCTTTCACACATGAGGGCTACCCGTTTAAAACCCGGGATTTTAACGGTGTTTAGCTATGTGTGAAAGGGGTTTTTCTAATCAATTCTTTTAATCTCCACCTCCGGCGTGGTGCAGTTAGTAGCTCCAGTTGTCCTGGGACCAAAGGGTCAGCAGTTCAATTCCCAACTATGACTGCTAACTGTCAAAGTGCCCTCGGGCAAGGCACTAGACCCTAATTTTCCCCCAACGGATTGGCAGCGACTTGCATGGTAGCAGCACCATTGTTGTGCAAATGTGTGCGTGACAGGGTAAATGTGTGCTAATGTAAAGCGCTTTGGGCATGGTAACTATGTAGATAAATGTGCTATATAAGTACTCTCCATTTACTAAGAGTGTAACGGTACATGTATTTGTATTGAACCGTTTCGGTACATGGTGCTCGGTTCGGAACGGAGGTGGTACCGAACGAGTTTCTGACGTAATGTAACCCTTACTTTTCGAGGCTGTGAGTCGATCGGGTTACATTTTCTTTGTGTAGATTATATTTACTCCGACTTCTCTACTGTAATGAGGACCAACACGGTAGGACAGTATAACCCAGAAACGTCAACGGTGCGACAACGGGGCCGCCGCGAGAACGCAGTTAAATGTGGGCGTTAAAGGCAATCAGCCAATGCAAACCAGTCGCAGTGCGGCCGCGTGTTAGACACATCCCAGAAGCGCCTCAACATGACGCATGCGAAATGAAGGGCATAGTTAGTATTTGACGCGAGACGCGACCCCCCTGCGTCAATACTACTACCGGTAGCTAGGATCGGGCAGATCGGAAGTCACTCGTGTAAAAATACGGTGGAACCGGTCGATTTTCAAACTAGTATGCAATCGTAACCCACTTTTTGAGTCCATCAGATATCTGGAGTGGTAGATCGGGGCACAGTTGACCTGTCTTTGTTGATTTACTGCTGTCTTCCCTGATACAATAATAACCAACACGGCCCCGTGTTCAATACAAAACCTTCCTACCACAACAAAACAAGTAGGAACTAATATTCACATAGGAACTAAAGTTATACAACATAAAATATATAATAACGTATAAATGAATACTACATCACATTTGTAAAATATAAACAAATAATAAAATAAATAATAGCCTATTTGAATGAAATAAATTGAAATGAGCTAAAACACCAGAATGATGGTAAAGAATGTAATTAAATAATAAGAATAATACACAGATCCTGCTTACACAATTAAATTTATTAATTTCTGTGTGGCGCTTTAACTTTAGAAAATCCACCAATAAAGCTTTTGAAAACCGTTCATAAGAAAAAAAAAGATTAATGAGGCATTTCATTTGTAAAATACACGTTAAAATCTTTGTCATTGGAATTGCTTTTCTTTTTAGCACAGGACTTCTTTTTTCTTCTTTCTTCCAGAAAGAAAGCTGACCAATACGCGGGGTCTGAAAGGCAAATTGTTGTTGGATTATCTTTAAATACCCGCTACTTTATGAGCAGAATTCTAGCTTTGTATAGGCTAATGTTCCTATTGTTGAAAGCACAAAGGTGTGTAATAAACAACTAGCACATTTATATTTTGCATTTCGTTTTCATACTGTACCAAAAATGAACCGAACCGTGACCTCAAAACCGAGGTACGTACCAAACCAAGATTTTTGTGTACCGTTACACCCCTACAATTTACCATCTCCATCTATCTGTCTGTCTCTCGATAATGGTTATGTATGTCATGCAAAATTGCCGGAGTTTATTCCAGCTACCTTGTGTCGACATTCGCTAAGGTCAACTATAACTCTACCAAAGGCCTCTCGTATCCTCATAACGAGCAAAGACCGATTGTTTTCATGCTGCCTGGTTCGATTTACCGAAGACAACCTCAACTAATCATTACATTATTATGTGAGCTTAACAATGGCAAGTGATTTTCGGGCCACTTTAGTCAAATTTCCACACTTCATAGAGAGTTAGCTTTAGGCTGGATCAAGACAGTCCTTTTATTCCTCAGTCCCCTTCAAATAGCCGGCTTAACTTTCGAACATGTCTTTTGACTGGGTGCATCCAGCCTCCCCCTGTTGCCGGTGGTCCGAGAGGTGAAAGGGGATAAGAGAATGGATTGTGTTTGTTAATGGCCACATGAAAGCCTGAGTGCAATTGTCAAACAGATGTAATGCCCTTACAGCTGCTAATCCTTTTGGCTAATGACCAACCCCCGTTCATGCACCACACTTCCACAGTCCGCTACCTAGCACCTTCTTCTACCTCACGTAACCTCCCCCAACAGAGACCCCCGTTGTTCTTCCGCCACAGCAGCCAAAACGCTAATGACATGTTGTCACCCTGCATTCAAGCAAAATGACATGACATACAACCGTGATAGATCCAAGTAGCTCAGGAACTGAGAAGTCCGGGATAATGATTTACACATTTATTTGTATTCATCCAGTCAATGTGTTTTTGTGTTCCTTGGCCATACGTCTGCCAGTTCCTCACTGAGAACATGAGTTTGTTTTAATTGGCATGCGATTCTCTGAAAGCCACGCACACTTTAACCCGCTGCTGCCCTCAGGCACACATGACCTTACTGCCAAACTCGATTGCGGGGCCCCCCTTCCACTTATGCCTCAGGACTTGGGGGCAATTTCCCTTGTCAAGCCTCCATGTTAGCCATTCATCCATCTATCCGAGCACACATTCATCACTGTCACCATCTCATCCATCTTAACTTGTGCAGACGCACCAGGAGAGGCACGGCGTTGCTTCAGCTCCTGGACCAGAGGGCTCCCAGAATGTAACAGGCCCCTTGCACTCAGCCTCTATAAACAAACAGAGCGACTAGAGGATGGTGGGGCCTCTCAAATGACAAACAGCACTTCACTTTGGAGCAGTGAGGAGGTAAAATGGGTGCCTTAAGTTCATCAGATGGTTGGAGTCCTAAAAGGGCTTTTGTTCATGGTCATATCAGGAGTATTTCTTTAGGTTTTAGACTTCCCCCATCTGCACACTTTTCTCAATCCTGCTTCTTCTCATGGTCATGTTACTATGTTTTCTTTCTTTCATTGAACGCTTGAGTAAGGAAGGAAGGAAGCGCTGCGTTCGTCTTACGCTTCCTGCTTCCTGTCATGTCCCGAAACAATCCACTTTCTACGTGGACTCAGAAAGTTTCCTGGCAGTATTGTCGAAGAATCTTCTTGGCAAATAACTAAACAGTCATCTACAGATAGTCCTATTCAGCAAGGGTTTGACTTGAACTTAAAAACATTGAAATCAAAAACTGATTACCAAAGATGCCTGTGAATATTCTTATTTGACGGGATCATCTTATTCACTGGGCTTTGACTCAATAGTACATCCAGATGAATCCAGATGCGATCAATTCAAGGCCCACAGAATGATTGCTGGAGAGACGTGATTTGATTAGGGCAGGGGTTTTCAACCCAGTCCTCAAGGCACACTGTGGGTCCTGGTTTTTGTTCCAGCCGATCCAGCAGAGACAGTTGAACCAATGAGGCTTCTGCTAAAACAAGCCACACCTGACTGCAATCAACTGATTGCACTTGTAAAACACCAGATTGGGGAAAAAGTGTTGTCATCTTGTTTGGTAAGAATGAAATCCTGCACCCACAGTGTGCCTTAGTGGAATAGGTTGGGAACCCCTGGATTAGGGTACCCTAGAGGGATTTCATTTACATGGAGTGTTTAATTTGGTAATGCTAGTGCAATTGTCGTACTTGTGACGTCCCAATGTAGTGTATTACATGTTGCTGCCTTACATGCAACTAGTGTGGTGTTGGAATCTGGACTTGTGCGACAGCACTCCAGGGCAGATCCCAAGCCTGAAAATGCTACCTCAGGATAGGGGTCCCACCTCCCTTCGCAAAGGTGGTGGATTTGTCTTGATTAGGATTCTGTACTTATATTATATGGCCAAATGTAAAAAAAAAAAAATAAATAAATAAAATTTAAATGCAGCTTGTAGAAAACAACATTTTGCTGCTGGTTGTATGCGTCTCCAAAAAGTTAGGAATGTTTCCCTTTAGGTTGAAATTACATAGTAACTTAAAATGTCCCTTCAAGCTTTAGAGGTACTATTCATTTTTCCTTCTTTTAAATGGCATTTCCTGGTTCAATTGGTATTTAAAATAACCCTCTTTATTTATTTATTTATTTTTTATAATTATTGTTTTTTTAAACCTGTTCTGTTCAGCTGCTTGACACGGAGAAATCTGGGTTCCAATTGGTCTGAACAGCTTTAATGTATCACATGAGAGATGACCAGTGTTGGGCACGTTACTTTAAAAAAGTAATTAGTTACATTACTCACTGCTTCTTCCAAAAAGTAACTGAGTTAGTAACTGAATTACTCTATAGTAAAAGTAACTAGTTACCAGGGAAAGTAACTATTTCCGTTACTTTAAAAAGAACTTGTTGTATGTCAAAGAATTTGAAATTTTCTGAGCAGTATTCGAGTCAGTGGAATAGAGAAGAACAGACAGGTAGTTAACTTGTTAGGTGCTTCAGCAGATTTGAATTGCTTACCACAGATGTCGACAAAAGCTTTGCCCCGGGACATAAATTACACATTACATGCAGGTTCTTTCCTTTAATTTCGACAAACTTGAAATAGTGTCTATATCTCCACTTATTAAAGGACAATTTTTCTTCTGAATGCTCTGCCATCCCAACCCTGTGCATCTGTTTTGCGTGTGTGTGTTTGCCGCACGCGCTGTTCTGGTTTGCTTGTGAAATCACCGGCTCTGATTGGCTTACCACGACACATGACTCTAACCCTCAGCCAATCACAATCACTTCCATCGCATCTCTCGAGGGGCTGCATTCAGGTAGGCTCGTTCCCCGACAATTCACGTCACCTTCAAAGCGTCTGCCGTCCTCAAGATGGAAGCAGAATTATTGCTGGCTGACAGTGGGAGATGGGAACGAGGCTAGCATCAGGTGTAGCAAACACAGAAACGTTACCAAACTTTGGAAAGCATTGTCTAATTGAATGAGCAGGGACAAACAGCTTGGAGTCAGAAGTACGTGCGCTATTCTCGAACCTGAACGCACCCCAAGTCTTGAATGACAAATCAACAGAGCAGAGAGTCGACTCGACACGGCTGGTAGTTTCTTCAATTTATTCAGAGTAAGTAACGCACCGCTTTTGACCATCAGTAATGGTAACGGCGTTGTAACGGCGGAAAAAGTAGTTAGATTACCCCGTTACTGAAAAAATAACGCCATTACGTAACGGCGTTATTTATAACGGCGTTACTCCCAACACTGGAAATGACATACTCCCATTGTGATCATTCAACATGCCTCTTTTATTTTTAGAAAGCAGTGAACAGGACAGGATGTTATGGGGGGGGGGGGGGGGGGGGGTTAAAAGAAAAGAAGGAGAGAGACAGACAGAAGAAGTACAAACAACAACAAGAAATACATTGAACGCCTGCACTAAGAATATGCTGGTGCTATCATTAGTCAGTTTTATTTCCAGTTGACACCATGTGGGGGGCCTGATGACTGTGGAAAAGGGAGGGGTGAGGAAGGGGGTTGAGCAAGATAACTGATTGGGGGGGTGGGGTGGAGTGTACACGAATCGGCCCTGTTAGGTGTAGAAGCCAGTATTTGTTTGAATTCCTTGTGAGTGTCTGTATGCTGGCATCCTATTCTATGCTATCTGATCGCTAATCCTGACACCAAGTTTTTCTACTTGAGTGTGTCTAATTGCACCTAGTCATGCGTGAATCCCTTCAGCAATCCTCTTTATTGTGCTGTTTGCATTTTGACATCAAGAGACAACGGCAACATCAATTCCTCTTTGTTACAGGTCTTCCAACAAAATCTTTACAAAGTGGCCTCGGCAGATTGCAACAGATATACAGTACAAAGATTATGAAAAATGTACGGTAAAGCTTAAAGTTGACACAACACAGAATGGACAAACGCTCTGTGAAGTGTGGTTTGCGTTGGTAGGGACCTCCTGTTGTGTGAGGCACACTGGAATGCATCTTGATGTGACTGTAAGGTTGAGCAAGATGCATTACAGACAGAGAGGCCAGCTTGCTTTTTTTACTTGCCATGTGGCATTTGGGCAACTCCCATCTGCAAGTCTTTTTTTCTCCTAGCACTTGAATGGCGTGGCATTCTCCTCGCCTGCTGCTTGCCGGTGAATAGCAATGTTAATGGCTTAGCTGGAGCAAGGGGAGGAAGGAATTTGGGGATTACGAGTGAGGAGAGGTAGGGCTATGAATGTGAGTTGTAGGCAGCAGCTGCTTCCCCTTCTCAGTTCTAGAATCAGGTCGGTCCTCTGTCTTTTTGCCCTTTCGTCAGTCCTCCGTAGGATCCTCTGCTCCTCACCTCGTCACCTCTTTTGGCCCAGTTAATAAGTAGTGAAGCAGCTGGCTGAGGCAAAGAGGAGCTTCTGTCTTAATAGAAGGCCTGAGTGACATGTGAACACATTCTTTTCATGCAAACTAGTTGTCTTTGTTGCGTTATCTGCTCTTCAAGTTAATGTATATCTCTTCACAGGAGCTCTTGTGCTGTTGGTCAAGGAATTAATCCCATTGAAATGATGCAGGGTGCTGTGTTTGGCGTCTGTCCGATATTGCCGTTCTCCTTTTCAAACTAATTTGATTCACATGTTGTGCTTTCATTCATTTCACTGTTCTGTCTCTTTTGCTGTTTCCATGTAATATTAGTCGAGCAACATAATAAAAGTTGGGTTGGAGTTGTTGAATCAATGACGTTGAAAATTAGAGCACTACAGTGGTCCCCAACCGTAATTGCGCCACGAGTGAAGTCCACTCCAATTTTTTAGTCAATATAGTAGTTTAACCCAAAGCATGTATGGCCTTCACGTTTGCATCTTTTGCCATCTGTCAGGGGCTATTTCAATGCTGCAGCCCCACTGATGGAACAGAAGGCAACGTGCATAAAAAGTAAGTTCTGCGATTATAGAAAAAGAATTCAATTGACTTGAACAGGTGACCGGCAGCAGACAAAATCCACCCTCTGATGTCAGATATTAAGCACACGTACGTGTGTTTGCTTGCATGTTCTGTTTGCGTTAACGTGCCATGGCGTAAGGGGAATGAGCAACAGCCGCCATCGCCACCGCCAGTGGAATGCTCGTGGCCAAAGGAGGCCCTCTCATTTTCACTCTCTTTTATGGAGAGCTCTCTGGGACATTTCACACCGTATTAAGTTCATATTTCAGCAAGCCGACACACAGCGGGGCGCGCTACCTGCAGTTCTGTCCACTAACACTGGACGTGTGAAATCAAGTGTCACTTTATCTGGGCCGTAAGTTTTCAAAGCATGCATGTGGTGTGAGGGAAAAAGAATGTGCTAGAATGTTGAGTCCCTTTCATTCACTACTGCTTCACTCATGTGCGTTTTAGATACTGTATATTTTTTTAATTGTTTGTTTTAAATACCGTATTTTTCGGACTATAAGTCACAGTTTTTTTCATAGTTTGGCTGGGGGTGCGACTTATACTCAGGAGCGACTTATGCGTAAAATTATTAACACATTATGATATAATTTCACACATTTTGGTGTTTTGGAGTGACACTGATGGTTTGGTGAACTTGTTAGCATGTTCTTTATGCTATAGTTATCTGAATAACTCTTAATAGCTATGGCCACGTTTGCGTTCTGCCTTTGGAAATGTGTGTTCAATTGTATTATTGACTTTTTTATATTGAAATGCATGCTTTTAGTTTGTGGCGCTTTCACGCCCAAGTGGGGGCGCACGCACACTTGTTTACATGAAGAAGAGCACTCACACGCCAGACGAAGACGGACAGCTACGCAGCGTCTCTGAGTGAGTGGGCGAGAGAGAGACACTGCTGCGTAGCTACGTTCATTGTTTATGCTTGTAAAATATCTGTACAGCGGCAACGCCTGTGTGTATCATCTTTTCTGTTGTTGTTGTGTGTTTTCCACCGGCGATCGGACACTTAGAGCCAGTTGTGTGGTCGTTTGAACGCTGGCGAACACATGCTAACCGTGTGTCATTGCTGTAATAGCACCTAATTATTATTTATTTACATTGATGCGAACCTGTTTCGTATTGAGGACGAAATTGATTCAGCAAATTATACGGACGTCCAGCATCGTCATTTAGGAGTTTAGCTCGCTGTATAGCCAGGACCGAGCCGTAGCGTCCTGGTGAGGACAGTATATTCGCATTTCGTTGTTCATGCATCATGTAACATCATACTGTACACTTATTCAGCATGTTGTTCTCTATTGTATTTTTATATTAAATTGCCTTTCAAGATGACATATCTGTTCTATGTGTTGGATTTTATCAAGTAAATTTCCCCCCAAAATGCGACTTATACTCCGGTGCGACCAATATTTGTTTTTTTCCTCTTCGTTGGCCGTTTTATGGCTGGTGCGACTTATACCCAGGTGCGTCTTATAGTCCAAAAAATATGGTAGTCGATTTTCATATAATCAGCATTTTCGTTTCGTGAAGTTTTTTGTCTTTTAAGAATTTTAAAATCAGAGAATAGTGCTAACCACCACATTTATATTATAGTTGATATTGGAGCTATTTAGTGAGGTAGATTTCGCAAAAGCAGCTGGCAAAGATGAAGCTTTTTCTTACATGGCATCACTTTGAAACAGTAATCCATGTCTTCATTACTTCTCAGATGGATTACTGTGAGCAAATTTGCTTTGTATCGGTCAATCCCCTCTCAGATGTCTCCAATATGTTTGCAAGCCTATTGCTCACCATAAGTGGAACACGTAGGAGGGAGCATATAACACCTATTCTATGTGCGATAATTTTAGGATTTCGACCATGTTCCAGCGTATATTTCATGTTCTACCAAAAAATCTGCAATGTAGAAAAGTGGTATGAGATTAATCTATCATAAGTAACACTTTTAAGTAGGGCCATGGCACAGTTGGTCATCCAGTGACCATAGTGATCAAATTTCGGCAGTCCACTGTCAAAGTGTCCTTGGAGAAGACATTGTACCCTTAAATGCTTCCAGGTTGGCATTGAAAATGAGAACTTTCTCTCAGTTGCCATACATGGTTGAAAAAAAGAGTGAAATAGAAAGTGTACAGTATACTAATAAAGAGATGTATGGTTTGTTTTGCAACCCATGTCACTTTCTGCACCATTACTTTATTTTTAACATGTTCTTCACTAAGGTCATATTTTCATAAATTTGTGTGTGCATCTGTGTGTTTGTGATTACAGTAAAACAGCAAACGAATCGATAACAGAGTTCCTATTTTTTTCATAGGCGATTTTTTTATGTGTATGCAAAGCAGTCATATAATATTTCGGATTTTCCGTTATAGTTTGCTTTTATTATGCTTTGACTTTGGATTTTTAAATTCAGGTATGGGAAGGTAGATTTATGTCATTATTATTCAATCAAAAAAAAGTTGGGTCAAACCAAATTTATATTTTCAATCAAAAAAGTCACTTAAATCAAAAACAAAATGTGTTTGAATGCAAAAATAAATTTGAGATGCATTTGAAAACTTTTTTTCCGTGATTGAATTTTTTTTTTTTTTTTTGATTGAAGTGAAGTTTTTTTGTTTTTTTTTATTTAAACAACTTTTTTGATTGAAGTTACCATATGTTGTTTTGCATTTGGTCCACATTTTGGCTAGGATTTTGGCTTCAAAATTGTTCAAAAAGTTCTCCAAATTGCTCAAAAACTAAATGAACCTATCGGGATATGGAGGTAGACTTGTATCATTATTATTCAATAGAAAAAAAGTTGCTTCAAACAAAAAAAAAATATTTTCAAAAGAAAAATCACTTCAATCAAAAAAAAAGTTTCATACATAGAAAAAAAGTTTTTTGAATGTGAAAAATTATTTGAAACTCAAACATTTGCATTTGGACACTTAATTTTTCATTGAAAATGTTTTCTTTGATTGAAGCAATCCTTTTTGTGTTTGGGCCCTATTATGGGTAGGACATTTGTGTCTAAATCATTCAATCCCAAAAAAAACTTTCTTCAATCAAAAATAAATGTAAATAATAAATATAAATCAAAGACAAAATTAATTTGCAAAAATAAAATTGCCCCCCCCTAAAAATAATATTTAATTTTGGGGGGGCGGGGGGGGGTATATTATATTTATTAGATTTTTTTTTCTTCTTTTTTTTTGATTGAAGTGCAAAAAGTTTTGAACTCACTTTTTTTAGTGCAAAAAGTTTTGAACTGTTTTTTTTTGAAGTGCAAAAAGTTTTGAACACACTTTTTTTTTTTTTTTTTTGTCGAATCGTTTTGAGACAAATGTTGCACTTCACTATTGGTCAGACATGTTTGAGTGACAATTGGCTACACCAATGCTGTATTTCTGAAAAGCTTGAACGAGTAAAAATCTTGACCACCACTCGTCGGGCCGGCCCGAGTCGTCAGCTCAAGCCCCAGCTGAAAATAGCCCGCCCCAGGCGGACGATGGGCTCGTACCTTCATCCGAGAGCCTGCTTGTTTTGACTCAACACGGGAACCTTAACCAATGTATTTTTTTGTTTGTTTGTTTAAAACAACTTATTTTTTGATTGAGTAATAAAGACAAAAATGTCCTAGCCAAAATGTGGCCCAAATGCAAAACGACATTACTTCAATCAAAAGGAAAAAGAAAATAATTCAAAGAAAAATAGTTTTCAAATGCTTTTTTTTTTTTTTTTTTTTTTTTTTATGACTTTTTTTTTGGATTGGAATTATATATTTTGATTGAAGCAACTTATTTTGATTGAATAATAAAGACACAAATTTACCTCCATATTCAGGTAGTTTTATTTAGCTTTTGAGCAATTTGGAGAACTTTTAGAACAATTTTGAGAATGTGTTACAGTTGTCTTTGGCCTTCTCAAATGAAATTGAATTGAACATTTGTGTGTGTAAGTTTCAAAGGGATTATCTGTGTTTATAGTTAAGCATGACTGGAACTCGTATCCTCACACGGTACTCGTCTTCTTGCCGTGGAATGTGGGATGACTGGTTGTGTATGTAACAACAGAGGCAGCAGTTTTCTGTGTGAAAGAACCAAAGAGTATCGGTGGCAGGTTGTAGGGATGGACCGAGTTGTAATGACTTGGGTCAACACTGCACACAGCCTGTTTTCCTTCTCATATCTCTGTCACCTTTGGCCTTTGCCTAATAACACACCCACTGAAGCTTGCCGTCTCAAACACATGAGGTAAAAGGTTCACGTCACTCACAAAATCTTCAAGAAGGCAGGAATGGCTGGTTCCACGGCACATGTGAAGTTTGCCTCATGTCACACTTGCAAACGTCTCTTTTTTTCTTCTACGCAGAATGTCAACCAGGCTTCTTCAAAGCGGAAGCTTCCGGTGAGAAGTGTCAGCCATGTCCTGCCAACACCCAGGAGTCGGGCTCCGGGGCTTTGTTCTGTTCCTGTATGGACAGCTTCTATCGGGCCCCCGGCGACCCCTCAACTGGACCCTGCTCAGGTGGTGACACGCCTTCATCTCTTTGTGAACACTAGTTTTTCTATGACTTCTGCGTCATATATTAAATTAATTTTCTGCCACCTCAAACTCAGTCATGCATGCCTTCATGAACAGCACAGATTTCAAATGTAATTTCTGACCTAAGCCCTGACTTAATTTGGATCTCAGATGAAGAAAAACAACTTTATAGTTTGTAAGGGTGTAACAGTACATGTATTTGTATTGAACTGTTTCGGTACCTGGTGCTCAGTTCGGAACGGAGGCATACCGAACGAGTTTCTGACGTAATGTAACCCTTACTTTTCGAGGCTGTGAGTCGATCGGGTCACAGTTTCTTTGTGTAGATTATATTTACTCCGTCTTCTCTACTATAATGAGGACCAACACGGTAGGACAGTGTAACCCAGAAACGTCAACGGTGCGACAACGTGGCCGCCGCAAGAATGCAGTGAAACGCGGGTGTTAAAGTCAATCAGCCAATGCACACCAGTCGCAGTGCAGCCACGCGTTAGACGTACGCAGAGTTTATTATTTGATGAGAGTCGCGACCCTCCTGCGTCAATACTACTACTGGTAGCTAGGATCGGGGAGACCGGAAGTCACTCGTGTAAAAATACAGTGGAACCGGTCGATTTTCAAACTAATATGCAATCGTAACCCACTTTTTGAGTCCATCAGATCCCTTGAGTGGTAGATCGGGGCACAGTTGACTTGTCTTTGTTGATTTACTGCTGTCTTCTCTGCGATAATAATAACCAACACGGCCCCGTGTTCAATACAATACCCTCGTACCACAACAAAACAAGTAGGAACCAATATTCACATAGGAACTAAAGTTATACAACATAAAATATACAATATAAATGAATACTACATCACATTTGTAAAATATAAACACATAATAAAATAAATAATAGCCCATTTAAATAAAATAAATTGAAATGAGCTAAAACACCTGTAATTAAATAATAATACACAGATCCTGCTTACACAATTAAATTTATTAATTTCTGTGAGGCGCTTTAACTTGAGAAAATCTACCAATAAAGCTTTTGAAAACCGCTCATAAGGAAAAAAAATGATTCATTGAGGCATTTCATTTGTAAAATACATGTTAAAATCTTTGTCATTGGGATTGCTTTTCTCTTTAGCACAGGACTTCTTTTTTCTTCTTTCTTCCAGAAAGAAAGCTGACCAATATGCGGGGTCTGAAAGGCAAAGTGTTGTTGGATTATCTTTAATACCCATAGTAATAATAGTAATACCCGCTACTTTTTTAGCAGAATTCTAGCTTTGTATAGGCTAATGTTCCTATTGTTGAAAGGTGTGTAATAAACAACTAGCACATTTATATTTTGCATTTTGTTTTCTTACTGTACCGAAAATGAACCGAACCGTGACCTCAAAACCGAGGTACGTACCAAACCGAGATTTTTGTGTACCGTTACACCCCTAATAGTTTGGTATGTTTTACTCTATCATAATTCATCTTAGTTTGGTTCTAGACATGTAATAAATAAACCAAAAAAAGTTTACAAAATAATGTACACTTTTGTCTCGTGGTGGTTAACTTCAGAAAACCCAGGCAAAGGATGTTGCCCGATCGCTAACAAATTTCAGCAATGGAAATTAGGTTAAGGTTTAGTTTTGTAGTTTGTGCTAAATTAGGAAAATTCAGCTCCTTTAGAATAGGATCACATCCATCCTGAGCTGCAGCAAAAGAACATCTCCAGATTCAGAATCAAAACAAGCGCAATCTGTACTTAGCTACCTTGACACAGAGCAGGAAGTGAGGCAAACAATTGCAACTCTGCAGGTCACTAAGCTTAAGCGAATGTACATAAGGGATAAGAATCCCCCCCATCCCCTCCTTCCATCATTTATGGAGAGTAAGCACGATCTTTGCAATACGAGGACAGATTTACATGGAGATTAAAAAGATTGTCACAACTCCTCAGTAAGATAAAGTAATAGTTTTTATGCAGAAGATAATGTGTATATTCCTGTAAGCACTGTTTTATCATCTGTCTAGACGTGTTGCTACACCGTTTGTGTTTAAATGTTGAACTTAAGGCTACTAAAACTTTGCTGACAATGTTAATCATTCACCTATCTATGGTGTTTTGCACTGTTTTGTTAATCTTTGAGAACTTTTGTAAGGTAATGATGTGTGAAGGGGCTGTTTTAAATCTATTCGTAATTCTCTTTTTTCGGTTAATTTCAGAGTAAATTTCAACTTAGAGGCAAAAATAAAGCTTAAAACTTTTTTAAAAAAATATATATACCGTGTTACCTCTACTTATGAAATTAATTGGTGCTGGAAGTAGTCTTGTAACCTGAAAAGTACAGACGCATTTAAATGCTCTAATCTGATCCAAGCACGACTGAAACGCCACAGTAAATTTTATAATGTGGGTAAAACAAGAATAAAACAACAACCAAACACATTTGAATAATTCCATATACCTAGCGGTTAGGTCCTAAGCTAACAGTTAATACGTGTAATGAAGTACATAATAGAACATAATGCAAAATAGAAAAAAATAAACATCTTACCTTCCTTCTCTTTCAAGATGGTGCTTATCGCCTATTTTACTCTTTGTGACACAAAAATGCGAGTAGACCTATGGTCTAATGTGCTACTAATGTAGTGAACTGTGTCTGTGCTTAAAAAAAACTCGTGAGACAAAAACGCGAGGAGACTTGTGCTCTTTTGGCGAAGATGTCGAGCCCTCAATAACAATAAAACAACACTGTCGCGCCATTGCACTTCATCATACTGTGACACCCAAATTGGAACGCAGCAATAATAAGCCAATAGGAGAGCAGAATCAAGTCACTGAAGCATGATGGGAAAGATTATGATCAATAGGGCAGCAGGATCTTATGGCGCGACATTTAAGAGCAGAAAGAAGAAAGTACATTTTACAGCACTGTACTGTATTTTTGCCTCTCGTATCCTGAAATTCGTCCCGTAACAAGAGTCAACTTTTTCCCCGTTGAGTCGTGTCTTAACCTGAAAATTCTATATGTAGAGACGTTCGTAAATAGAGGTAATTGCTCACTATGTGCTAAACTGTTGCCAAAGTGGGTCGAGTTTAATGCAGTTATACGGAACCAACTATGAAAAAATGACAGCTCACATCTCGGAAAGATTTGCATGTTGACTCACTTGTATCTCGAGACACCACTGTTGTACATAGCGGGTAAGCAACAGGCACTGTCAATTGTTCATTTTAGTCTTTACCAGGGGCCGCTGAAAAACAAATAGCCCCGAGGCCATAGTGGACACACCCTGATGTTTGAACATACATATTCCTATTCGTTCTATGCTCAGGATTACCCTCCGCTCCCAAAGACCTCACGGCAACCACCACACAATTATCCCCTGGAAAACTCCTCCTCTCCTGGAGTCCTCCAGATGACAGCGGAGGTCGGACAGACTTGACGTACAGCGTGGAATGCCAGCGCTGCGAGGGCTCTTCCTGCCAGCCCTGCGGTGACAAAATCCACTATGATCCATCCAGCGTCGGCCTGACCAACACCAGGGTGTCAGTGAGCGAGCTGGATGCTCACCTCAACTATACCTTCACTGTGGAGGCTCACAGTGGCGTGTCAATGTTCGCCAATCAGGCAATGCCATCCTCAAGTGCTTTGACTACATCCTTGCACTACACAGGTGACGAGCAATCTGTAAACCAAGAGCATGTCATTATTATTACTCTAGATGAAAAAAAACTAACAACACACATATTTGTTCTTAGATCCACCAAAGATCACTTCTATTCGAATGGTGGAGAGAACGGCCACCAAATTGTCAATCTCGTGGGATGTGTCCCCACGGCCACGTTTCCAACCACGACCGTTCCGCTACGAACTTACCTATCGCAAAAAGGTGTTTATCTTTTTAAATTTCAAACAACAATACGCACTTATTGAAGTATTCTTTTGCCTTTTCATGAAACAAAGTAAACGATATGCAAAGAAAAGGCACATTAAAAATATGTTAAATATTTTCAATGAACACCGTTATGTTGAATAAAGAACATGATTAAGTTATTTTTTCATTGTCTTTAAGTTCCAGAAATAACTGCATTTATTGACGAATGTAAATTTTGTGAATTTTGTGTAAATTCCCTTTTGAATGCTCCCAAATTCCTGATCTTTCTATTGGAAAGTGTCCAGTTTTGGCAACCATACCTCTAACCAAAGCGCATAACATCTATGCAGGATTCCAGAAATATTCCATTCTTTTTAAAAATATATATATTATTTTATCTATTTATTTTTTTGACACATGCATTTTGTTGCCAAGTCTTTTAATTAAGAAACATCTTGTAAAAGTGCACTAGGCTTACATGCTCATTCCCTGCCCTCTTAGGATGACAACCTAGATGTCACCTCCTACACGGTGCTAATCCTGGAGAAGAATTCCGTTCAGATCAATGATCTGGCCCCTGGCACAGCCTACCTGTTCAGGGTGCAGGCCCTCAGCAGCGATGGTAGTTCTGGAGGCTCCAGTGTGGAGGAACAGTTTGAAACCTCATCTGCAGGTAAAGAGAAGCATTTGAGCCACTCGTTCTGACATTTCGGAACTACCACAGTTTAATTCATGCATCTGTTATTTATTTTTTACAGAACCTCTGACTCAAAGCAACCCCGCGCTCATTTTCGGCGTGCCAGTCGCTTGCGCAGCAGTGTTGTTCATAGTCGTCGTGGTCGTCTTCCTACGCAGGCGGTAAGTTAGCACTCTTCTTCCATCTCTTCCTCTACAGGGCCTCCAAATGACCTTTGCATTCAGTCGGTCTTCACCTTTTCTTTTCTTTGTTCCTTTTGTCAATTTTCTGGATTTCAATGCATCCTAACCCTTGAGGGGACAAAATGAAAGTGTTGCATGTCCATTGGTTCTATACTTTGAATGGAAACGTGTCCGGAGTGCTACGTTGCTGGTCACAAAAGGGTTAGGCCTCTTGGTAGTAAGTGCTTCTCTGTCTTGTAAAGTTGAGTAGATCCGTTCGTGTAGCAGCCTGAAGCTTGTCCTTGTCCACTCCTTTAAATCGCCTTAGCAAACAAAGAACATCGTTATTTTTTATCAAAGACATCCTTTGTCAAAGGCATGACAAAAGAGCTATGCGCTATTGATATTAAGCAGGCTTCTTTAAACGAGGAATTTGAATATGCCCCCCCCCAAACCTGATCAGCCTACGTGTTGGAATTTTAGATTAGTGTTCTGCCTATGTCACAGATATAATACAATGGGAATAATAATTGTTGAATGTTTATTAATTCAATACCCCCTATAGTAGCCCCTTGTCACTTTTTATATTAACATATTGTATCCCAAAATAATTTTCAAAATACATGTATGAATTAGAATTAGGTCTGAACAAGGCTGAACAATATTGGAAAAAAGTATACATTGCGACTTTTGGGGGTTTGCAATACATTGTGATATACAGTATATTGCAAAATTAAAACTAGAAGAATTTTCAACGGATGACTTGAATAGCTCTGTTTGGGAAGACTTAGGTTGACTAACCATGGTTTTTTTTTTTTTTTTTTTGCATTCAGTATTTTATTAGATTGTTTTTCCTGAGTTTCCCCCTTGTTTTTTTTCATTCATCCCTGTACTCTTTTTTGTTTTAGATTCCTTAAACAAGTTATCTCAGTTTTTGTAAATTTTTTAATGTTGCATTATAGATTTAAGGTGCTTCAATTTACTTTAATCGAATTCACTTATTTATTATTGATTTATCTAAGAACTGAAAGTGCAAAAATGTGTAAAACCGCGATATATGATTGTATTCCTATAGTATGGTTGAATCCAGGCTAAGGGGGTTTATCTGTGAATGATGAAGATTGCTGCATATAAAAGGGATTCAGGAAGTCATGTCTCGGCACACTTGCTGCTTTTGTTAAGCAAACCAAAAGTTTATTTGTTCAAAAAAATAATAATCGCACATCCTGCAATAGGACCATTGTGCATGCGCACATCGCGATAGCGATATTGAAACGATATATTGTGCAGGCCTAATTACAATTTGAAAAATTTGATTTGCAAAAGGCATTTTTATTCTTCTTTTACCATTATGTTTCCTACTCTACAGCATTATTGAACTAAAGTAGAAGGTTTTAAAATTTAAAATTGTTCAATTGGACAAGCAATTTGACATGAGATTGAAATGTACAACAAAATGCAAAGATCTGCATTTGTGATGTTTCCAATGTAGGAATTGATCATTTGGGGCTAAAAGTCCCTCTAAACTAAAAATAGAAATGTCTTCTAAATTTGACACACTGTAGGGAAGTGGATTGAATTGCAGTCACCTCTGCGCTCAAAGCACTCAAGCACTGTTAAAAAAAAAAAAAAAGGATTGTACTACTGCTAGCCTTCTATATCTGCCTCCATATCTTTACATGACCAAAATTCTTTTTTCTACAGTAAGCTTTTGGTCTCCAATGAACAACACATGACGAAAACACTTAATTCACAATTCAATACAATACAGTTCTTGTCTTGCTTTGCACATGTTCACAAAAATTATCTTCAAAGACTTATCATGTAATTAAAAACAAATTTCTGCTTGAATTTTGCTGGGTCTGAATTTCATCGGTGGTAAATGAAATGTTGTTTTTTTTATTCAGGAAAAGAAATTCTCACACCAGACAAGGACCAGAAGATGCCTACTTCTCCAGCTCAGGTACCTACACACCAAAAAAAAGAAACCCTCATCTCTATCTTTTTACTACATTTACCTGCTGAGTGAGTTAACATGGATCCATGATTGTTTTCTGACTCACGTAGAGCAACTAAAGCCCTTGAAGACCTACGTGGACCCGCACACGTACGAGGATCCCAACACAGCTGTCCTGAAGTTTGCCACCGAAATCCACCCCAGTCACATCAGCAAACAGAAAGTGATTGGGGCTGGTGAGTGACAGCCTGCCAGCATGCTGAGAGATGTTGCAATCCCCAGTGGGGGTGTTTATACAGTACATTTTCCACTATAAATGCGTCGATTGACAGTGGCTTAGTTAGGTAAGATGAACAGCTACCTGGCTTGTTGTGGCAACGCTTGCAGAGTTGTGCTACATCAGCATTTTCTTTAACCTCCCACGCATGAGATGTTTATTTAAGTCATCTTTTTCTCTGCAATTTACACCTACACCCCGTTTCCCACAACTGTACCCCCTCCCTGTTTTTCTCCTCGTGTGACAGCTGATTCCCATACCCCTACACCACAGGCCATCTGCCACTTAAGCAACACCCAACCTGAACATACCTCTGCGGGAGCCTCAGGCCCAACGACCTTATGCACTTTTGTTTTCTCCCTCTGTTTCACACAAAGGAATTCCAAGCAGGCCAAAGCCAAAATGAGTTCTGACAGACATGCTCTGACATTGTCATTAGTGAATGATCACTGCCAGCCCTTCTACTCTAAAATGAATAGGACGGCCATTAATTCATTGGCTACCATTGACGGTGACATATGATCCTGTTTCACTAAAAATGAACTGCTTTTACTAGGGATCACATTTTTTTGCATGTGAGTCCGAGTCACATAGTTTTGAGGGTCTGTCGATACCGAGTCTGGATTCGATACCTCGGATATGTATTAAGAAGATCGAACGATCACTGTCAACCCTCCCAATTAAAATGGATTGGACGTATACAGTGCTGGCCAAAAGTATTGGCTCCCCTGCAATTCTATCAGATAATGCTCAATTTCTCCCAGAAAATGATTGCAATTACAAATGCGTTGGTAGTAATATCTTCATTTTTTTGCTTACAGTGAAAAAACTGAAAAGAGAATGACAAAAAAAATCATTATCATTTTACACAAAACTCCAAAAATGGTCCAGACAAAGGTATTGGCACTCTCAGCCTAATACTTGGTAGCACAACCTTCAGACAAAATAACTGTGAACAATCGCTTCCGATATCTATCAATAAGATTCTTACAATGCTCTGCTGGAATTTTAGACCATTCTTCTGTGGCCAACTGGTTCAGGTCTCTGAAATTTGAAGGGTGTCTTCTCCAAACTTCCATTTTCAGATCTCTCCATGGGTGTTTATGGGATTCAGGTCTGAACTCATTGCTGGCCACTTTAGAAGTCTCCTGTGCTTTCTCTCAAACCATTTTCTAGTGCTTTTTGGGTCATTGTCTTGCTGAAAGACCCATGACCTTTGCGGGAGACCCAGCTTTCTTACATTTGACCCTACATTAGGCTGCAAAATTTGTTGGTTGTCTTCAGACTTCATAATGCCATGCACACGGTCAAGCAGTCCAGTCCCAGAGGCAGAAACAACCCCAAAACATCAGGGAACCTCCGCCATGTTTGACTGTGGGGACCGTGTTCTTTTCTTTGAAGGCCTCGGTTTTTTTCCTGTAAACTCTATGTTGATGCCTTTTCCCAAAAAGCTCTACTTTTGTCTCATCTGACCAAAGAACATTCCTCCAAAACGTCTTTGGCTTTCTCAGGTAAGTTTTGGCAAACTCCAGCCTGCCTTTTTTGATGTCTCTGGGTCATAAGTGGGGTCTTCCCGGGTATCCTACCATAGCGTCCCTTTTCATTCAGACGCCGATGGATAGTACGGGTTGACACTCTCATACCCTCGGACTGCAGGACAGCTTGAACTTGTTTGGATGTTAGTCGAGGTTCTTTATCCACCATACGCACAATCTTTCCTTGAAATCTGTCTTAAATTTTTCTTATCCGTCCACATCTAGGGAGGTTAGCCACAGTGCCGTGGGCTTTACACTTATTGATGACACTGCGCACGGTAGACACAGGAACGTTCAGGTCTTTGGTGATGGACTTGTAGCCTTGAGATTGCCCCTGCTTCCTCACAATTTTGCTTCTCAAGTCCTCAGACAGTTCTTTGGTCTTCTTTTCTTTTCTCCATGCTCAATGTGGTACACACAATGGTAAATGGTGTTATACGTATATAGCGCTTTTCCACCTTTCAAGGCGCTCAAAGCGCTTTACACAAGGACACAGGATAGAGGTTGAGTCAACTTTAATCCATTTAACTGGCTGCAAGTGTGATTTAGCTATTGCCACCACCTGTTATGTGCCACAGGTAAGTAACAGGTGCTGTTAATTACACAAATTAGAGATGCATCACATGATTTTTCAAAGGATGCCAATACCTTTGTCCTGCCCGTTTTTGGAGTTTTGTGTAAAACGATAATGATGTATGTATCTTTTTTCTATTCTCTTTTTGTTTGTTTTCTTTTTGTTTTTTTATTGTGAGCAAAATAAATGAAAATATTACTACCAAAGCATTTGTAATTGCAATCATTTTCTGGGAGAAATTGAGCATTATCTGACAGAATTGCAGGGGTGATAATAGTTTTGGCCAGCACTGTATAACAGCAGCCAGAGATTTATTACTTGAAAATGAAAAAAAAACTTTTTAAACACCTGCTCTTTTTTACCCAATGCCAATCCTCTGAAAATGGCGTGATTGGGCCGATTTTCCATCACATGATAAAAACGCGGACATCTCTAGTTTTTACACTGAGTAATAGTTACTCTGGCATATTAACATTTACAACTCTAAAACTCAGAAAATCGACAACTTTCTTTCAGTTCTGGCACTTTTAAAGGTATTTATGAAATGAATTAGCTCATTGGCTGCTGTTGACAGTGATAGATGTCCAATCCGTTTTGACAGTCTAAATGGGTTAGACGTGAATCGCCTTCAATGGTGCTAAACGGGACCGTTCAATGTCAGCCACGCCTGTTCAAATGGATTTGGTGTCTTTTGCTGTTAATGGCAGTGAATGCATTATTATCCATTTTAAACGGACCAGAGTTCTTTTTCTCAGCCCGCTTCGTTTTGTAAATGTCAACACGCATCCAAACTCTAGTTCGGACCAAACAATCGAACTCTGGTCCACTCAAAAATCGTGGGTCTCGGTCCGCTTTAAGCACACCATGCTTCGCTTGTGAATGCAACCGGAGCAGGGTGCGCTTTTGCTGCTTCATGTGCAGTACAGGCTGTGAAGGTACATGCAGGGCAGTGCATTGATGTTGCGTTGTGCTAAGCAGTTGCACTTGATACACAGAATCGGGTTCTAATGCTGCGGTTGTTTTGCATGGTGTTGCTGAACGTACCGTGTGAGAGTGACAGAAGCCAAGAAAGGCGGAACCTCTCCGGACGGCAGTTTCATGAGTCTCGCTCTCCTGGAAGTTGTGACAGTTTGACAGTCCAAAAAGTCACGAAAGTGAGAAAGGTTGTGTGCGCGCCTGTGTGACTTGGGGTACAACGCGGTTCCCATTAGTGGTTTAATTTTCCCCGATGAATTTTTTTATATACTTCATTTCGCTCGAGTCGGGAGGGAGTGACCCCGCTCAAGGCCAAGCCGTGACTTGCTATGCTATACTATGCTGTATTACGTTTTTTATTTTCCATGTTTATTTTGTTTATTTGAACTTTCATGCATACAAAATTCTGCTTCACAAAACAGTCAGTTGAAAAAATTGACACATACAGATGCATGGTTAAATAATCATTGCAAAATAAAGGACGGAGGTATATCCTCTTATATTTGTCCAATCAATGAGTGCGCCTTTCGTCCACGTGATTCTAAGTGAACGCTGAATCTTATCAACAAGGCATTTGCATGTTTTGTTGCGAGGTAGCTCTCCAAAGTGGTCGACCTGGTCTAATGTGAAAGCACCCTTGATTTATCAAATTGCTGTTTTGTCTTGCAGGAGAATTTGGTGAAGTGTATCGTGGTATTTTGAAAGCGCCAGGCAGGAAAGAAGTGGCCGTGGCTGTCAAAACGCTGAAGCCGGGCTACTCCGAGAAGCAGAGGCAGGACTTTCTGGGCGAGGCCTCCATCATGGGCCAGTTCTCCCACCAGAACATCATCCGCCTGGAGGGGGTGGTCACCAAATGTACGGACTTAGTATTTTGAAGGAGTGTCTGGACAGTTTATTCATATACAGTATTTAACTTTTTTTTTTCATACAGTCAAACATGCCATGATTGTGACAGAATACATGGAGAACGGAGCACTGGACAGGTACCTCAGGGTGAGTTCATACTAATTCAACTTACACAAATATTGTACAAATAGAACAAATATTGATTTTGAGCTGGTTCCTGTCCTTCATAAAGGGCTCGAGCATGCTCACTATCTTTTATGGCCATAAATTTGTGGTGTGTGGGGGGGGGGCATTTGGGGGGCAAACTGAAAGACTAGCAGACTGTATGGTGGCTTGAAAAAGGCCCAATATTGCTATTTGTTTGCAGATTGTTTTGGGCTAGCCAGGAGCCAGTGCTATGCCGTTGACCAAAGCATATGGATTGTACTTATTTTCATTTTTTTTAAATATGGTTCCCAATTGTTAAAATGAGAGAATTGGAAATCACCAACATCTTGGGAGTGGAGAAACTTGGTGTGGAGCTTCATGTAAATAAGTCATCAGCAAAATGGATGTCACTCACACATTTTCAAAAACAGGTCGCTCTAAAAAATGTATTACTGTACTTTGTTGCTTCAATATCGATGGGTTGCGCATGACAACAGAGTTTTTTGTTTAAAATAGTTTTTAAATCACAATTGTGAGAACAGAACATTTTATTTTATTACTATTAGGACCGCGACGGGGAGATTTCCTCCTTCCAGCTGGTGGGCATGCTGCGTGGCATCGCTGCAGGCATGAAGTACCTCTCTGATATGAGCTACGTCCACCGTGACCTGGCCGCTAGGAACATTCTGGTCAACACCACTCTCGAATGTAAAGTGTCTGACTTTGGATTATCGCGAGTATTGGAAGATGATCCAGAGGGGACTTACACCACAAGTGTGAGTAGACCAATGCTGAATAGATTCGACTTGTTGCAATAAATGCACGTTTGCGTTAGTTTGGTCCCTTTTCACTCAACAGGGAGGAAAGATCCCTATTCGCTGGACAGCTCCGGAGGCAATCGCGTACAGGAAGTTCACATCAGCGAGCGACGTATGGAGTTTTGGCATCGTCATGTGGGAGGTGATGGCGTTTGGCGAAAGGCCTTACTGGGACATGAGTAATCACGAGGTGAGCTTTTAGTATTAGCTCCTAATTTAGGCCAACTTTTGACAGGCTGCTGGGAGTCGTCATCAAAGCTTCTGTCGAACTGTCCGCAGGTGATGAAGGCTATCAACGAGGCTTTCAGGCTGCCGGCACCCATGGATTGCCCCTCAGCTGTTTACCAGCTCATGCTCCAGTGCTGGCTCCAGGACCGTTCTAAGAGACCGCGTTTCGGGGACATTGTCAGCCTGCTGGACAAACTTCTGCGGAGTCCAGAATCACTCAAGGCCATTGCTGACTTTGACCCACGGTAACCTTTAATCATATTGGATTTGAGAGGATCCAGTAACATTTTAGTTGTGAACGCAAAACACAAGATCTGTTAGACAGTTACACAGGACTGGTTGTACATGAGATGTACTGTAAACTAGGAGACAGAGTTTGCCCTTTAAAAGAAGAATAGCCACCCTCATTTCAAGAGATTTTTCGTCTCCCAAGGGGAAAAACTTTAAAATAGTGTATATCTGTCATAACACAAATCCTGGAAGTTATTTGGCACATCTCATAGTTATTCACTAAATGCTATTTGTAGCAATGAAGTAGCTGTGACTCCTTCCTGGAGTTTTGGCGAGTCAAATCTGTTCATGGGATTGATATTAAACCCCACAAATTATTATTTCTTGCATACATAATACTCATTTCTGGCCTGTTTTAAGGGAAGAAACAAACACAGCATTATTTTGTCATCACAACATCATTGAAATATTTTTTGGGGGGGTAGCTACCAGTTAATGCCATTTATCCCTCGTATTGTGTTGTTGTCAAAATTGACCCGTTTAAAAGTTTAGGGATAGAAAATTCAATGGTACTTTTAACAAGCCCAAACTTGAAAATGGGTCAATCTTGACCCGAAAACAATATACCGCAAAGGTTCAATATTTTCAGGTTACGTTAAATCGCAGATTAAATTTGATCCACTTCCAAAACACAATACAAGGTTTATTTAATTCTATTTTGATGGGCATGGAGGCCTACTACTTCAACAACTATTACTACGATACCTGCAAGTTATTATTGTTTGGTGTGAAAAATTTGAGAACCACTCATTTAAAGGGTGTGTCATAAACCGATGTGCTTGATAGACCAAATTGTACAGTAAATGATTTCCTAGAGCCAACATATAATTGTAGGGAGACACATGTGCTCTTAAATGTCTTTTTGTATGTGAATAGGTGTAAGAAGGAAGTCTTTTTCTTCTTTTGTGACAGTGAGAAAAAGGCTTCCGCTGTCATATTTCAATCATCACTTTTTTCCTTGACTGCTCCAACTGGTTTCCATCACAATGTGTCTCCTGTACTATTATTTAAAGCCCTTTATAGGGCAAGTGACTATTTTTTGGTACTGTGAAATAAAGTAGCCTCAAAAGACACCTGGCCTTCACATACGTGGACATCAGATTTCGGATCATGTAGTCCACAATATAAACATTTGGTATGGTAGTGTGGCATACATGACCCAAAATATGATCTCCACATATGTAGATGCCAGGTCTCAACTATTAGTAGAATTTTATATAAGGTACATACAGGTCCTTCTAAAAAAATTAAAAAAAAATAGCATAGTGTGATAAAATTCATTATTTTTTGTAATGTACTGATAAACATTTGACTTTCATATATTTTAGATTCATTACACACAACGGAAGTAGTTCAAGCCTTTTATTGTTTTAATATTGATTAATTTGGCAAAAAAGAAAAACCAAATATCACCATCTAAAAAATTAGCTTATCATGAAAAGTTACTCTAAAGAAGCTACTCACCTAATCATCCGAATCAACGAATTAACTCAAAACCTTGCGAAAGATTCCTGAGGCTTTTAAAAACTTCCAGCCTGGTTCATTACTCAAAACCGCAATCATGGGCAAGACTGCCAACCTGACTGCTGTCCAGAAGGCCATCATTGACACCCTCAAGCAAGAGGCTAAGACACAGAAAGAAATTTCTGAGCAAATATGCTGTTCCCAAAGTGCTGTATCAAGGCACCTCAGTGGGAAGTCTGTGGGAGGGAAAAAGTGTGGCAGGCAACACTGCACAACCAGAAGAGGTGACTGAACCCTGAAAAAGACTGTGGAGAAGGGCCGATTCCAGACCTTGGGGGACCTGCAGAAACAGTGGACTGAGTCTGGAGTAGAAACATCCAGAGCAACGTGCACAGGCGTGTGTTGAAAATGGGCTACAGGTGCCGAACCTGAAACAGCGGCAGAAGTGCCTGACCTGGGCTGCAGAGAAGCAGCACTGGACTGTTGCTCAGTGGTCCAAAGTACTTTTTCAGATGAAAGCAAATTTTGCATGTCATTCGGAAATAATGGTTCCAGAGTTTGGAGGAAGACTGGGGAGAAGAAAATGCCAAAATGCCTGAAGTCCAGTGTCAAGTACCCACAGTCAGTGATGGTCTGGGGTGCCATGTCAGCTGCTGGTGTTGGTCTACGTTGTTTTATCAAGGGAAGGGTCAATGCAGCTCGCTATCAGGAGATTTTGGAGCACTTCATGCTTTCATCTGCTGAAAAGCTGAATAGAGATGAAGTTTTCAGCACGACCTGGCACCTGCTCACAGTGCCAAAACCACTGGTTATTGGTTTACTGACCGTGGCATTACTGTGCTCAATTGGCCTGCCAACGCTCCTAACCTGAACCCCATAGAGAATCTGTGGGATATTGTGAAGAGGAAGTTGAGAGACACCAGACCCAAGACTGTGGATGAGCTTAGGGCCGCTATCGAAGCATCCTGGGCCTCCATAACACCTCAGCAGTGCCACAGGGTGATTGCCTCCATGCCACGCCACATTGAAGCACTCATTTCTGCAGGATTCCCGACCAAGTATTGAGTGCATAGCTGATATAATTAATTGAAGGTTGACTTTTTTTGTATTTAAAAAAAAACACTTTTTTGTATTGGTCGGATGAAAAATGCAAATTTTTTGAGATAGGGATTTTTGTTTTTTTCTTCACTTTTTGCCAAAATCATCAATATTAAAACAATAAAAGGCTTGAACTACTTCAGTTGTGTGTAATGGATCTAAAATATGTATATATTTATGTATGTGTGTGTGTATGTATGTATGTATGTATGTATGTATACATATATAGATATGTACACACACACATATATATATATATACACATACATATATATATACATACATACATATATATATATATATATATATATATATATATATATATATATATATATATATATATATATATATATATATATATATATATATATATATATATATATATATATATATATATATATATATATACATATATGTATATATACATATATGTATATATACAGTGGGGAGAACAAGTATTTGATACACTATATATGATATATATATACAGTGGTACCTCTACATACGAAGTTAATCCGTTCCAGGAGCTTGTTTGTAAGTCGAAATGGTCGTATGTCGAGCAGGATTTTCCCATAGGAATACATTATAATTCCATTAATTCGTTCCACAGCCCAAAAACCTGCACTAAATCCTTAAAAAATACTGCTGGTACTATTACAAATGGCAATTACATATAGCAAAACAAATAAATAATAAATAAAAATCGGATTAATAATATAATAATAATAATAATTCCTGTAATAGTGTAACGAAACGGGTTCTAATAAGGCGGACGTTTTTTTCTGTACCTGAAGGCACCGCGGCGCTGACGTGACAAAGAGGGAGGGGAGCGGGTGAAAGTTTACTTTCGCTTTCAATGCTTTCTTGAGAACATCGTCAATTGCGGGAGACAGCAGGCGTTTTGTTTTGAATAAGTTGTGAAAGAAATGATGAAAACGTGGCGAAGCTGGCGATTTCTCTGGAGATGTTACCACAATAAGAATTGTCAGCTTAATTTATAAAGACTGGCGAACGATGGTCGGAGGAGGACCGTGGAGATGTATTGTTGAGCCATTTCACGGATGCCCACCCTACGCTCATATTTTTCTGTCATTTGCATCTTCATTTAGAAGGTAAGCGTCAACTTTTTCCTTGTTTCACCACCTGTACCAACCTTTTCTGAAACCTGTGTTGATTTGTCACACAAGAAAATCCGCCGTGCATTCGTCTGCGGTGCTGCCGTTGTCGTCGTATTTCGAGCATGTCGTCGGATGTAGAAACAAATGGCGAGTCAAATTTTACGTCGGATGTCGAAAAGTTCGTGTGTCGAAGCGATCGTATGTAGAGGTACCACTGTATATATATATATATATATATATATATATATATATATATATATATATATATATATATATATACAGTATATATATATATATATATATATATATATATATATATATATATATATATATATATATATATATATATATATATATATATATATACAGTGGGGAGAACAAGTATTTGATACACTGACAATGGGAAAACCCATTGGTAGTGTATGAAATACTTGTTCTCCCCACTGTATATGTATATATACAGTATATATGTATATATTATTAGGTACACCATGCTAGTAACGGGTTGGACCCCCTTTTGCCTTCAGAACCTCCTCAATTCTTCGTGGCAAAGATTTAACAAGGTGCTGGAAGCATTCCTCAGAGAGTTTGGTCCATATTGACATGATGGCATCACACAGTTGGTGCAGATTTGTCGGCTGCACATCCATGATGCGAATCTCCCATTCCACCACATCCCAAAGATGCTCTATTAGATTGACATCTGGTGACTGTGGAGGCCATTTGAGTACAGTGAACTCATTGTCATGTTCAATAAACCAGTCTGAGATGATTCCAGCTTTATGACATAGCGCATTATCCAGCTGAAAGTAGCCATCAGAAGTTGGGTACATTGTTCCCATAAAGGGATGGACATGGTCAACAACAATACTCAGGTAGGCTGTGGCGTTCCAACGATGCTCAATTGGTACCAAGGGGCCCAAAGAGTGCCAAGAAAATATTCCCCACACCATTACACCACCACCAACAGCCTGAACCGTTCATACAAGGCAGGATGGATCCATGCTTTCATGTTGTTGACGCCAAATTCTGACCCTACCATCCGAATGTCGCAGCAGAAATCGAGACTCATCAGACCAGGCAACGTTTTTCCAATCTTCTATTGTCCAATTTCGATGAGCTTGTGCAAATTGTAGCCTCAATTTCCTGTTCTTAGCTGAAAGGAGTGGCACCCGGCGTGGTCTTCTGCTGCTGTAGCCCATCTGCCTCAAAGTTCGACGTACTGTGTGTTCAGAGATGCTCTTCTGCCTACCTTGGTTGTAACGGGTGGTTATTTGAGTCACTGTTGCCTTTCTATCAGCTCGAACCAGTCTGGCCATTCTCCTCTGGCATCAACAAGACATTTCCGCCCACAGAACTGGCGCTCACTGGATATTTTTTCTTTTTCGGACCATTCTCTGTAAACTCTAGAGATGGTTGTGCGTGAAAATCCCAGTAGATCAGCAGTTTCTGAAATACTCAGACCAGCCCTTCTGGCACCAACAACCATGCCACGTTCAAAGTCACTCAAATCACCTTTCTTCCCCATACTGATGCTTGGTTTGAACTGCAGGAGATGGTCTTAAACCATGTCTACATGCCTAAATGCACTGAGTTGCCGCCATGTGATTGGCTGATTAGAAATTAAGTGTTAACGAGCAGTTGGACAGGTGTACCTAATAAAGTGGCCGGTGAGTGTATATATCTATCTATATCTATATCTATATATATATATATGTGTGTATATATATATATATATATATATATATATATATATATATATATGTGTGTGTGTGTGTGTGTGTGTGTGTGTGTGTGTGTGTGTGTGTGTGTGTGTGTGTGTGTATGTATAGGTATATATGTATATATACGTATATGTGTGTATATTTATATATAAATATATATATATGTGTGTGTGTATATATTATTAATTATTGTTTTCAAATATTCTTTGGTGACAATTATAAATTGATGTATAGTTAACGAAAGCTAAATTGAAATTTCTAAAAACAGAAATACACCCTGGTTATAGCCCCCAATAACACTTTATAGTTTATTCATTCATCTTCCAAGAAGCTTATCCTCACGAGTCCTGGGGGTGCTGTAGTCTATCCCAGCTAACTGTGATCAGTAGACAGGGAGCACCCTGAATTGGTTTCTAGCCAATCGCGGGGCACAAGGAGACAAACAACCCTTCATGCACACACTCATATCCAGGAACAAAGTAAAATGTTCAATCAGCCTACCGTTGTGACTCGTGAGATATGGGAGTAAACCAGAAAACCCAAAGAAAACCCACGCAGGCATGGGGAGAACATGCAAACTCCACACAGAATGACCGGAGCCTGGGGTTGAAACCTTGATGTCAGAACTCAGTCACCGTGGCACCCACTCTAAAGTCGATAGATAGTGATAGATACTAACGGGAAAAAAAATTTCTTGGAAACTAAGTTTATAAATTTAAAAAATACATACAAGAATATTTAGTATTAAACAAGTGCCCTATAGAGGGTTAAAGTTATCACTTGTAGTGTATTCACTACTTCTCTTCCTGCAGTGTATCCATCCGTCTTCCCAGCTTCAGCGGCTCAGACGGCTCGCCATTCAGATCGGTGTCCGAGTGGCTGGAGTCCATAAAGATGAGCCAGTACAGCGACAACTTCAGCTGCGCCGGCATCGTCAGCATGGACCAGGTCATGCAGATGAAAAACGAGTAAGTGGGACATGCGCTCACATTTGCTGGCGCCACATATTGGTTTTATGTTATTGTATTTTGGTTTCACTCGATACATTCTATTGCTCAAGCGTGTTTGTACTCCCTGCGGGACATGTGTTCCCCACAGCGTCCAAGTCATTTCTAGAATTTGCAGAATGGCTGGTCCCGGCGCCATGATCATCTCCGACTTCAGTCAGCACTTGTCAAATGTTTGTGATGGAAAAAGTAAGACGAAAGACGTGGCTTTCTTTTTGAGGTCACGCCACTTCTTGTTTCTCTCATCCCTCCTTCTGCCCGCACGCTTTGCCCCGAGCGGCACTTTTGCAAAGCCTCAAAAAGTCACTTTTGGCTGTTGACGGCAAAATGCTCCTTGTGGTTTTTTCTTTCTAAAGTGAAGAGAACATTTTTGCAGAAATGGAAAGTGGAAGACTAGCTACAGTAATTCTTATCTTCTCACTTGTATGGGAGCACTTAGAAGGGGGCAATTGAGTGAAATTGCCCAAACGTTTGGAGAAAAGACTTAGTCAAGCACATCAGATCTGCTTGTTTGGTACAATAATGTGGGCCAGAGTTCTTTCCAAGTGGGCGAGCAGCCAAAAGGAAGCCACAAGAGCCATCTTCCCTGACTGCTGTATGGCATTCACATCTTAACTGCTTCTGATTTGGGGAGATTGGTAAGCAGATGACAAATTCCTTTGAAGTGTTTGTCGTGGCAAATGGTGGGACTGCGTGGCTCCATCTGCAAGCACTCTGAAGGCAAGCGGCAGCCAAGTGAATCATTGTTAAATCATTAAAGCTGTTAATGAAGGCTTTGACTAAAAGTGTTGTCCTTTCATGTTGTTACGTTCAACCCGCACCACATGAATGGAGTGGAAGCGGGTGTTTAATGATTTCAAGGCACAGGAACGTGAAAACTGCTGGAAGGTGGCCAGAGTTGAAATGCTCACCGACTGTCGTCTCTCTCCTTTTTTTCTGTCGCAGGGACATTAAGAACATCGGAGTCAGGCTTCCTGGACATTTGAAAAGAATTGCCTACAGCATTTTGGGCTTAAAGGACCAGACCAGCACCTTGAGCGTGTTCGCTGTGTGACGACCATCTCAAAAGGAATTGAAATCAAGCACTGAAGCAGAGAGCCCTTTGGACTCCCGACTGAGCTGGAGCGATACCGCGGGGACGGCACAATCGAAAATAAACTTCTCATACACTTTTTCACACTTCTGTCAACAAGAAAACACAGCAAACCATGAGGAAATACATAAATTGACCCAAGAACTTATTCCTGTATAAAAAAAGAAGCATCACATGTGGGAATTGCTTCACACGTGCGTCCGGGGTGAAGCAAATGCAGAAGGTGTGGCGACGTGGGCGGAAAGAAAGAGAGATCGAGGAGTCCCATCTCCCACTTCCTGTTCCACCAGTGAGGACGCTTGAAAGGAGCTTGAGCTGGCCCAAATTATAAGCTACAGTCTTCTGCGCAAAAAGTGAGACTTACGTGTTCGGTACTCTGTAAATATTTTACTTTTTTGTTTTTGGGAGTTTACCCAAACCACTGGGATTAAAGAATTTCTAATGTAGCACTTCCTTTGAAAATATTGCGGTTTTGGATGGGAAAATGTCTTATTACGCTTTTAAAAGAAAAAAACAAGAAAGAAAAGAAAAGCGAGGGCGCAAATGAGAAGGCACTCTATCTGATCTGCCGGTAATGAAGATGGAGAGTGTGAGTTTCGCCAAAACTCATAAAAAGAGATGTCATGAGGATGAGTCTTGTCGTTTAGGAGATGATTTCATACTAAATAATTGTTTCAATGTCACGTCTATTTTTGTAAGCTACACACAGATTCTCATGTGCTATTCTGGACGACATGGGGAACAAATGCTTTGACAATGAAGTGTGATATTTTCAAGTGTCTGTTTTTCTTTTCTTTTTGTTTTTAATTGATGACTGCAAATTGTTGTGTTACTGATGTAAACCATTCTTGACTTGAATTTTTCAAATGATCCTATTGTAGATGGTAGGTCTAGCTTTGGAAAAGGGATCTATTTTTGTGTTCCATTTTATACAACATCACTTAATAGAAAATTTTGTACATTTTCCACTATTTCTATCCAAAGCCATCCAGCTGCCTTTCCAAAAATGATTCTTCATCAGTAGTTAATGCCTTCATTTTTGCCTTTAAAATGTATTTAATTGTGTATTTATTTTTTACTTTTTATTTATTCTTACTGAGAAAACACTGAGCTTGGATTACAATTTAAGGTGGCTCTGTCATTCAAAAAAAAAAAAAAAAAAAAGGAAAAAAAAGTGTCCCTTTTATTGCTGGAATATTCAAAGTTGAGTTTGCTTTCATGCGTTTGTGGAGCAATAAAGTCTTAAATCCTGATTGATTGAGACGCAATGCTGTCAAGCTTTGTGTATGTGAAGTTTTTGTATTGTGTTTGTATAATAGACTATATAAACAACACGTGTGTGAGAATACATGGAAGTTTGAGCTGCACAACTAGGTGTGCTTTGGATCAGTGATAATTAACAATGTCTATCAACAGGCACGAACAGTGAGATGTTACTAAAAAGATATTGTTTATTGTAAATGTGTACAACTGTACCAGTGTTGTTTTTGGCAGCCCTTTTAATTTTTGTCTTAGTCTTTTGGACTATAATACTGATTAGTCTTAGTCATATTTAGGTAATCTCAAAATGTGTTTATCTTCGTCTAGTTTTTGTTGTTGAAAACTTGACTAATTTCGTCTAGTTTTAGTCGACATTTACTAAAAATGTTTTCGTCTGTAAAATTTTTTAAAAATACTTAAAAATGAATAAATAAAAGTTTTCAACTATTTCAAATGAACATTGACAGACGAGCATGTATTGTAGCGTCTCTCTACAAGGACAACTTTGTGATTGGACACAGCAGGAAAACAGTAAATTTTCAATTACTATCCCCACCTAGACGTCTTGAACTGTAACTAAAAAAAGTTGTCCAAGAGTTTAAGCCTAATGCTAACGTTAATGCTATCTTAACACTACAGGTTACATTTAGTGCGTGATGATCACTCAGCACAGACCCTTAAAGGCTAAAGCAACATTGCATGTTCTCTCTAGTTAAGAAAACAAATGTTACCGTGTGTGCAAGCCTGAATGGAGCCTGGAGACCACACACTTGTGAGTTGGGAAGGAGAGGTGCAGCACGTCACAAGTGACACAACCAGACACTGCTACCATGCATGCTAACTACACATAAAAATTTGACGGAAACGTGACGGAAACTACTGCACATTTTCATCTCGTTCTCCGCAGATAAAAACTGGCATTCGTCTCATTATGCTTGAGCCTCCCAAAACACAGTTTTAGCTCATTATCGTCTCATCATCGTCATGAAAAAAGTGTTCGTTGACAAAATATTTTTATTGTTGTCATCGCTGACGAGAACAACACTGAAATTGTACTGTATTATTTAAAGTGGAGTACAGTTATACGCAGTACTTTGTCACATTAAAATTACTTACATACTAACTAGATTTGACCAATAATGACTTTTAAACTGATATCCAGATATCATACAACTCCAAAAATCTGATACTGATATTTAACAGATACCCATACTGTGACGAGCAGAAGTATCTGCATCTCTTGTGATTTTGCAAGTTCACCCACTTAGAAAATAGGTAGAGGTCTGAAATTTCAATCATAGATGCATTTCCACTTACAGAGACATAATCTCAAAAAATAGAAAATCCGAACTCACATTGTATGATTTTTCAGTAATGTAATTAACTTGGGTCCATTAGTATTTGTACCCCTGAGAAACTCTGTGCTAATATTTAGCGCAGAAGTCTTTTTTTGCATTTACAGAGATCAGACGCTTTCTGTAGTTCTTCATCAGGTTTTCACATATGGAAAGACGGATTTTGGCCCATTCCTCCACACAAATATTCTCTAGATCTGTCAAGCTGTCATTGAGAAACACGAAGTTTCAGCCCCATCCATAGTTTTTCTGTTGGATTAAGGTCTGGAGACTGGCTAGGCCACTCCAGAACGTTGATATGGTTTTTACGCAGCCATTCCTTGGTCAACTTCGCTGTGTGCTTCGGATAATTGTCATGTTGGAAGACATGGCCACGACTCATCTTCCAGTCTCTGACTGAGCGAAGGAAGCTGTAGCTCAAAATCTGAAGATACATTTCACTATTCATCCTCTGCTTTATACAGTACAGTAGTCCTCGCCCCTTTGCCAAAAACCAGCCCCAAAGCATGAGGTTTCCACTGCCATGCTACACAGTAGGGATGGTGTTCTTGGGATGGTACTCATCATTCTTCTTCCTCCAAACACTATGAGTGGAATTAAGACTAAAAAGTTCCATTTTGATCTCATATGACCACACGACTTTCTCCCATGACTCCTCTGGATCATCCAAATGGTCATTGGCAAACTTAAAAACGGGCCTGGACATGTGCTGGTATAAGCAGGGGAACCTTCCGTGCCATGCATGATTTTAAACCATCACGTCTTAGTGTATTACCAACATTAACCTTGGAAATGGTCCCAGCTCCTGACAGGTCATTGACCAACTCCTGCCGTGTAGTTCTAGGCTGAGCCCTCACTTTTCTCATCATGAGTGATGCCTCACGAGGAGATATTTTACATGCAGCTCTAGTCTGAGGTAGATTATCAGTCATGTTTCACCTTTTCCATTTTCTAACAATTGCTGCAACTGTTAATTCTCACCAAGCTGCTTTCCAATTGTCCCATAACCTTTTACATCTTTGTGGAGCTCAACAATTTTTTCTCTGGTGTCTTTCAAAAGCTCTCTAGTGCAGCCCATGGCAGTTGGATTATGACTGACTATGGGTTGCGCCGGGGACAATACTGAGCTCAAACGGGTGGTGGGTGGGTGGTTACTCATGGGGTAAAGGTGGACTTTTTTTCAAGGTAGACAGACAATTCTTTGACTGACATAATTATTGGTGATTCTCAAAGTTAGAAATACTTATGAACTACAGTAAATTACAAATAAATTATTTAAAATATACAACGTAAATTCCTGTTTTTTTTGTTGTTGTTAGATTATGTCTCTATAAGTGGAAATGCATCTATGATTTAAATTTCCAACCTCTACCTATTTTCTAAGTGGGTGAACTTGCAAAATCACAAGGGGTGCAAATACTTCTGCTCCCGACTGTATATGCCAGGGGTCCCCAAACTATGGCCCGCGGGCCGGATATGGCCCGCCTCCACATTTGGTCCGGTCCCCTGAACAATACCAGAGAGCATTTTGAATTTTTTTTTTTCTCTCAACAATATTATTTACTTCCTGGCCTTTTTCTGTGAAGAACTCAGAGAGGGTTATTTGGTTATTATCTATTTAATTGATAATGTTATTGTATTATTATATTATATTATATTATATTATATTATATTATATTATATTATATTATATTATATTATATTATATTATATTATATTATATTATATTATATTATCCATCCATCCATCCATTATCTTCCGCTTGTTCCGGGGTCGGGTCGCGGGGGCAGCAGCTTTAACAGGGAAGCCCAGACTTCCCTCTCCCCAGCCACTTCAATCAGCTCCTCCGGCGGGATCCCAAGGCGTTCCCAGGCCAGCCGAGAGACATAGTCTCTCCAGCATGTCCTGGGTCGTCCCCGGGGCCTCCCGCCGGTGGGACATGCCCGGAACACCTCTCCAGGGAGGCGTCCGGGAGGCATCCGAACCAGATGCCCGAGCCACCTCAGCTGGCTCCTCTCTACGCGGAGGAGTAGCGGCTCGACGCCGAGTCCCTCCCGGATGACCGAGCTTCTCACCCTATCTCTAAGGGAGAGCCCGGACACCCTGCGGAGGTAACTCATTTCGGCCGCTTGTATCCGGGATCTTGTTCTTTCGGTCACGACCCAAAGCTCGTGACCATAGGTGAGGGTAGGAACGCAGATCGACTGGTAAATCGAGAGCTTTGCCTTTCGGCTCAGCTCCTTCTTCACCAATACGGACCGGTGCAGAGTCCGCATTACTGCAGACGCTGCATCGATTCGCCTGTCGATCTCCCGCTCCCCCCTACCGTCACTCGTGAACAAGACCCCAAGATACTTGAACTTCTCCACTTGGGGCAGGATCTCATCCCCGACCCGGAGAGGGCACTCCACCCTTTTCCGACTGAGGACCATGGCTCCAGTGAGAGTTGGAGGTCACGGCTTGATGAGCCAACAGCACTAAATCATCTGCAAAAAGCAGAGATTCAATGCTGAGGTCACCAAACCGGACCCCCTCAACGCTTCGGGTGCGCCTAGAAATTCTGTCCATAAAAATTATGAACAAAATCGGTGACAAAGGGCAGCCTTGGCGGAGTCCAACCCTCACTGGGAACGAAGTCGACTTACTGCCGGCAATGCGGACCAAACTCTGACACCGGTCGTACAGGGACCGAACAGCCCTTACCAAGGGGCTTGATACCCCGTACTCCCGGAGCACCCCCCACAGGACACCCCGAGGCACACGGTCGAATGCCTTCTCCAGATCCACAAAACACATGTAGACTGATCGGGCGAACTCCCATGCACCCTCGAGGACTCTGCCGAGGGTGTAGAGCTGGTCCACTGTTCCACGGCCGGGACAAAAACCACACTGCTCCTCCTGAATCCGAGATTCGACTTCTCGGCGGACTCTCCTCTCCAGCACCCCTGAATAGACTTTACCAGGGAGGCTGAGGAGTGTGATCCCTCTATAATTGGAACACACCCTCCGGTCACCCTTCTTAAAAAGGGGGACCACCACCCCGGTCTGCCAATCCAGAGGCACTGTCCCCGATGTCCACGCGATGTTGTAGAGACGTGTCAGCCACGACACCCCTACAACATCCAGAGCCTTTAGGAACTCCGGGCGGATCTCATCTACCCCCGGAGCCTTGCCACCGAGGAGCTTTCCAACCGCCTCAGTGACTTCAACCCCAGAGATCGAAGAGCCCACCTCTGAGTCCCCAGACTCTGCTTCCTCAAAGGAAGGCGTGTCGGTGGAATTGAGGAGGGCCTCGAAGTATTCTCCCCACCGGCTCACGACGTCCCGAGTCGAGGTCAGCAGCACACCATCCTCACTATACACAGTGTTAATGGTGCACTGCTTTCCTCTCCTCAGGTGCCGGATGGTGGACCAGAATTTCCTCGACGCCGTCCGGAAGTCGTTTTCCATGGCCTCGCCGAACTCCTCCCATGTCCGGGTTTTTGCCTCGGCGACCGCCGAAGCCACAGTCCGCTTGGCCAGCCGGTACCTGTCAGCTGCCTCCGGAGTCCCACAGGCCAAAAAGGCCCGATAGGCCTCCTTCTTCAGCTTGACGGCATCCCTTACACCAGCGGGTTCGGGGATTGCCGCCACGACAGGCACCAACCACCTTACGGCCACAGCTCTGATCGGCCGCCTCAACAATGGAGGTGCGGAACATGGCCCACTCGAACTCAATGTCCCCCACCTCCCCCGGGACAAAGGAGAAGTTCTGTCGGAGGTGGGTGTTGAAACTCTTTCTGACGGGATTCTGTCAGACGTTCCCAGCAGACCCTCACAATACGTTTGGGCCTGCCAGGTCTGGCCAGAATCTCCCCCACCCCCCCCATCGCAGCCAACACACCACCAGGTGGTGATCAGTTGACAGCTCCGCCCCTCTCTTCACCCGAGTGTCCAAAACATGCGGCCGCAAGTCCGATGACACGATTACGAAGTCGATCATCGAACTGCGGCCTAGGGTGTCCTGGTGCCAAGTGCACATATGGACACCCCTATTTTTGAACATGGTGTTCGTTATAGACAAACCGTGACGAGCACAGAAGTCCAATAACAGAACACCACTCGGGTTCTGATCGGGGGGGCCGTTCCTCCCAATCACGCCCCTCCAGGTCTCACTGTTGTTACCCACGTGAGCGTTGAAGTCCCCCAGGAGAATGAGGGAGTCCCCAGAGGGGGCGCTCTCTCGCACACCCTCCAAGGACTCCAAAAAGGGTGGGTATTCTGAACTGCTGTTCGGTGCATTAGCGCAAACAACAGTTAGAACCCGTCCCCCCACCCGAAGGCGGAGGGAGGCTACCCTCTCGTCTACCGGGGTAAACCCCAACGCACAGGCGCCAAGCCGGGGGGCAATAAGCATGCCCACACCTGCCCGGCGCCTCTCACCATGGGCAACTCCAGAGTGGAAGAGAGTCCAACCCCTCTCTAGAGGATTGGTACCAGAACCCAAGCTGTGTGTGGAGGAGAGTCCGACTATATCTAGTCGGAACTTCTCTGCCTCACACACCAGCTCAGGCTCCTTCCCTGCCAGAGAGGTGACATTCCATGTCCCAAGAGTTAGCTTCTGCAGCTGGGGGTCGGACCGCCAAGGCCACCGCCTTTGGCTGCTGCCCAACTCCCTACGCACCCGACCCCTTTGGCCCCTCCCACAGGTGGTGAGCCCATGGGAAGGGGAACCCACGTTGCCTTTTCGGGCTGAGCCCGGCCGGGCCCCATGGGAACAGGTCCGGCCACCAGACGCTTGCCTTCGAGCCCCACCTCCAGGCCTAGCTCCAGAGGGCGGCCCCGGTAACCCGCGTCCGGGCAAGGGAAACTGGGGTTCATTTATGTTGCTCATCATAAGGGGTCTTTTTGAGCCATACTTTGTCTGGCCCCTCACCTAGGACCTGTTTGCCATGGGTGACCCTACCAGGGGCTTAAAGCCCCAGACAACATAGCTCCTAGGATCATTGAGACACGCAAACCCCTCCACCACGATAAGGTGATGACTCACGGGGGATATTATATTATATTATATTATATTATATTATATTATATTATATTATATTATATTATTTTATATTATTTTATTTTTATTTTATTTACTTTTGTTCCGTGAAGAGTCCAGAAAGGGTTATTTGATCGTGGTTTTCTGAAAAACAATATTTTTTTACATTTAGGCACTCCTGCAATCGTCACACTTTTTTTTATTACAAACTGACCCTGGCCCCTCATCAGAGAAGGGAAAAGTTATGTGGCCCTCACAGGAAAAAGTTTGGGGACCCCTGGTATATGCGGTTGTGGACTTATAATATTCATTATTTTTAAATCACTTATTTTTATTTAATTTTTACACCATGAATGCAAATGTTCTGCTCACATAAGCAAATCCCAAGCAGCTTAGTTTGGAGACATCGAATGGTCAATATGCATAACTGTTGTGCTAAGCTATGACCAGCCCTTGTACAAATGCAGAAGGCTTCTACATTCTTTGAAAGGAGCATACATATTTGCCCAAAACCGATCATGAAAAACCGATGTCGATATCATTTCAAAATGCTTTTATTGGCTGATATTATCGGCTACCCGATAATATCGGACAACTCTAATACTAAATATACTTATATACTTAAATAAGAGCTAGAATCAGGTAAAATATTTGTGTCTAAAGTCTACTGGTCTGGATTCACTTTACCCCATTTTCGGAAATTAAGAAAAAAATGCTTGGAGAGGATAAGTATATCTCCAACATTGTCAAGTTTAAGCAGAAAATGTAACTTTTTACAAGGTCATTCAGCCTTATCACCTTAGCCGTCACTGTCCAAATGATTGATTCAAGTGACAAAGCCTTTAAATGCATTCTTTAGATAAGAAAGAGGAATGTCAATGTTTAAGTATTGAATTCATCTGCAAGAAAGCAGCCTGGGAACTGGGATTTGTCACTAAAAAGTCTCTGGCGAGTCTTTGTCCTTGACTTCCAGCTGGCTGTGTGTTCTTGCCCCCCTCCGACCAATAGAAAGCCTCAAAATAGTCGTGGCATTGTGTGGCAGCTCTAAACGGAGAAAGACATTTTCCATCCATTCTCTCAGTGGTGGATTTATTTTTTTACAGAAGCTAGATGGGGGGGGGAGCGGCAGAGCCACGGCCTTGCTGATTGTACTCATTGGTTTTATGCAAATCCACGCGTGAGCGCGTCCAAACCGAGCGCCGCCGAAGGAGTTTTGCTTGATGTCCCTGTCGTCAGCTGTAATGTGATTATCCTCGCTCTGCAGGCGCTGAATGTGCGCACGTTCGTATCTTGTCATTAAAGACTGTAAATAACAGGCATTCATGTGGAGCCGGGAAGGAGGGAGGCCCCTCAGTGTCGGGGACGCTGGCAACCGATTTTAGATGGAGATTTGAGCTGTGCTTAAAGGTTTACACAGGGCTACATTAGCATTCTGCACCATTGTGCTGGCGGCGTGGGGACTCGCGTCCCTTCTACATTATCGGGCCTTCTTCCGGATTTTTTCTCCGTGTGCAAGCCAGATGAGGAAGCAGTAAAGCTATCACAGTTCATATGTGACATCTTTCTCCTACTCGTTTTTTCTTCATGTCCTACTTGCTCCCTCTTTGTCATGCATTGAAAAGTGTAGGGGGAAAAAACGCCACAGCTTTGGAATTTACATCCTGGCTAACTTTAGCTTTGGGTTCCTGACCAGAAAACACATCCTCCAATTTCTGGCTATATTGGTCTCTCTGCATCTTTCCTCATGGGGATTTTGAACATAATTCCCCTTCCAAACTCTGCATTGGTCCAACTTGAAGATTTAACGCCCTGAACCAAGATTACATGTGTTCAAATGTCCTTCAAAAATCCCAGTTCAAACTAAAAGTTTAAAACACTATTGAATTTGGGTCATGTCGCATGGCAAAAAAAAAATCATATTGGTTCTTGTATGAGTTTTGGGGTTTCTTACTATTTTACAAAACAATACCAGTTTGATGTCAAATCCATTTTTTAAATGTATCGCCATCAGTGGTAGCTAATGAGTTCAGATGTTCAAGCAATCCAAGTTAATCTGAGGTAGAATTTGCTGTATCTTTAATGCTTTAAAAAGTACTTCGTAATCAGTCAAAGTTTTTACGACATATTTGCTATTCTCGTAAAACAAAAGACCGCAGTGGAAGGATTTTCTGTTTTAACTTCAGTGTCCCACTCTTCATTTCCGCCTGTCTGCATGTGTTGTGGAGGCCATTAATCGTCCCGTGCACAACTTGCACCCCAGCAGATAATTACAGTCATTAAAGCAATTAGGGAGCACATGGAGGGGAGGTTTTAGTTAGACCCCGAGGCTCCTCCATCAAGAGGGCTGAGGTGGTCCCAACACCCACATATAAGGAAGGGAGCAAATTGGATGAATGCCCCTTCCTGTCGGCGTCGCCTTCACAGACTTTGCCAGCTTTGTGACCAGAAACATTAGCCAGCAAAAGTCCTTCCCGCTCTCACATCAACTGAAGACTATTTTGGTACCCAAGCAATTGGGAAGCAGCAGAGGGAGGGAAGCAGACAGTGGTTTCGCAGCATTTAGACATACACACATATTACCACGCCTTGTCATGTTATGTGAGCCTTAGCCTAATATTATGCTCTCATTGTGTCTGCCACTGTGGGAGTCCTCGCAGATGCAAGTGATAAAGCAAGTGAAACAAGTTTCACATGTGCACGAAAGCCGCAGAAAGTCCCTCGGCAAAACCGTCGTCCGTTGTTCGTCCTTTTCGGGACTTTTCCCAGCATCCCCCCATGTTGTCCTTGGCGCACGTGTGCAAAGAAAATAAGGAGAAAGGCCAGCGAGGAACAAGGAGCTGCTGTTACAGGTTGTCTTGTAAATGATGTTCAAAAGGAAGTTGTCGGTTTAAAGATGAGATCATGTTCGTGTTCACATCCAAGACATACTGTTTAGTCAAATGGTAATGCAGTCATCTTTTTGTCGGAATGTAAAGGTCAGTCGACATCAAACAAGAAAAGACAACTTAAGAAAAGACAAATCGTGTTTTCTATTTCTTTCTTTCTCGCTTTTTCCCTAAATGGCTACAACATTTTGTGTTGAAACAAATTATAGTATTGCACTTGTGCAAGCAATTTTAATGTGATGGTCAGTGGAGAATAATGGCAATAATGAAAGACACAAAAGAGAATTCAGCGATATCTTTAATGTTTGTAGACATGGTGGTTGAGTGGTTACTACGTCCGCCTCCTAGTTCTGATGTCAAGTGTTCAATCTCCGGCCTTCCTCTATAGAGTTTGCATGTTCTCACCGTGCCTGTGTAAGTTTTCTCTGGGTACTCTGGTTTCCTCCCACATTCCAAAAACATGCATGGTAGGCTGATTGAACACTCCAATCATCCCTATGTATGATATGTGCATGAATGCTTATTTGTCTCCTTGTGCCATGACAATGACTTGAAACCATTTCAGGGTGCACCCTGCCTACTGCCCATTTTTAAATGGATTAGGCTTCAGGACCATTCTGAGGACAAGCAGCACAGATGATTAACGGATGAATGAATGTTTAAAAATTATTTCTGATAAATACAAAAAGACTGAGAACAGTTTTTCAACATTTAAGCTTTCCAGATGTTTTTGAGCCATGGGTAAATCCAAGGGCGTAGGTTTGGTCTCAACACTGGTAGGGACGATATAACAGCATAACCTGCATGTACACTTTTTGCTGGGCAGGGGACATTAATAGGACCAAACAGACTGATTAATTGATAGGCTAAATGATCGATGCAAAATAAATCTGTATTGATCTATACTAACTTTCATATGTATTGGTTCAGATGATACACCATAGGATTCAACCCTTTTTTTTTTTTTTTTTTTTTTTTCAAAAACGTCGAAAGAAAGGTTTTGAAAACTTCCAGAATAAATGTCTTGATTTTATTAGTAATTTTAAATTGCAAAATTTGAATATAACTTAACCCTTGAGAGTCGAAGGACGTGCCGGTGTTCTGACAAAATTTGCAACCCAACAAAAATTGCTACCTTGCGGTTTTGCGCATGCGCATAACGTTAAAAATGGCCGCGAATGCAGCGATTCCAAAGTAAACACTACAAACTTTCGTTAAAGAAAGGAATATTTACTTAAGTTTGATCATGTAAAGACATGTACAAAAGTTCTCAGACACATCCTACCATGTTAGCTGCACACAGTAACTGCACTCCGCGCTCTCACTGTTAACAACTTTGCCGCGTCATTAAGTATTAATTTACACCATTTTCGTGTTGCACATGTATGTTTATGATGTATCTAGTTTAGTTAGCACTTTGGATAACATTGAGAGTCCAATTGAATGTAAAAGAGGGGTTTTTCAGCGCCACAAAAGCTTTGGGAGCAAAATTTTATAAGGGAGCACATTTTGACAGAACAGCGCACGTCGTCTTTGAAGCGCCCTCACGTTTTAATTACGTCACCCACATGCCGTTGGCTGGTCTCGTTTTAAAGTGCGGAAGTTGCGGTTTACTCTCATTATTTGAAGTCAATCGACCAACTAGAACGTGAGATATTGTCATTTAAGTTTTAGTTTTATTGTCCTCTCAAAAAACATTATAACGCTGCATGGATCATTTGTTTATGTCTATATTTCCATCATTTCTTGTCCTTTTTCAAAACGGAAGCTCCATGAAAAAAACACAAATCAAACGAACCCTTTCGAAGTCACAGTGGAAGCACAAAATGCGTTTTTTTAAAAAATAAATATAACTGCCGTGCGAGGTTCTACCGAACGAGAGGGAGGAGTGTTCTGAAGCAGCGAGGTGGCGAGCGACGGCCGTTTGGATCGAGCAGCGACTTTGTGTGAGTTTGATAATGAACGGAAAACTAAATTTAGCGCAAGCAATTGTGCTTTTTGATCAACTTGAGGGAGAGGATGGTCCAAATTCGTCATCATCGTCTTCTTCGGAAGAGTCCTCGAGTGAAGATAGTGACGGATTTGAACACGTGGGTGACGCCATCGACGAGCAGAGGTAAGCCAACTCACTCTTTTTTTTTTTATGCTGAAAACGTTTCTTTTGAAAGTTTCTTTTGATATTGCGAGACAAAGTTAATTTTGATGCAATATAAGTGTGTGTTTGTGTATATAATAATAAAATGTGCATATCAGATCAAAGTCGTACGTGCACTGTGGGTATCCCAGGCAGGAATTTATAATTTGTGGTGTTCTTTCTATATGAAGATTAGGGATGTAGCACATATTCAGCTATGGTATTCTTTCTATTGTCATACATATAGATTTCCATTATTATTTATTGCTGTATATATTTTTATTTTATACTTTATTATTTTCATAAATACTGACTTTTTTTTCATGTACATTTATAGTGACAATGAAAGTAAAGTGAAATGAAAATGGAAGGGTGGAAAGAGGACCGACACCCCATCGAAGTGTGAGCTGTGTGATGTAGCCGTGTCTAATTCCAGGACGAAACTGCTTTTCGGAGTGGCATGCCTGAAAAAAATTTAACTTGTTTATTGTAAATATTTTTGGAAATGCTTTTTTCCCCCAATGTTATATATATATATATATATTTTTTTTTTCCCCCTCAATCTTCTCAATTTGTGTATATAAATGTGTGTTCAAGAAGCTTGATTGTGTGTACATAGTTTTCATCAGGTGATGGGCCGCAATACCTAAACTCATAAAGAGATGGCCTCTAAACACTTTATGTGTTAGATGGTATATATTTTTTCACTGTTCTTCACTGTTTGGTCTGCTGTATATAACCTGTTTTGACTAGAGCATCTATGAAGGCAAAAAACGCCTATGGCTATACCTGTTGTTTATGTTGAATTGTCAAATATAAGACTATTTATTCTAAATTTTTTTGGTTGAATGTTCATACTAACATGTTGAATAAATATTACAAAGTTTCAAAACGGTTCGTTACGCATGTTTGGTTGTCAATTGGACATCAATATTAAAAATTTTGACAAAACGATTTTGGAATTTTTGATCTTTTTGGGCCCAAAATGATGATTTATAATTGGTCAATGAAGGAAACAACAGTTTGGACGTGAAGTTCAAGGTCTCACAAAAAAAGGGACCAAACGAGGCCATCGTAAACAATTCTTTCTTTGAAATATAAAGGCAACTTCAAAGGCATGCAAAATCAGACAAAATAGGCCCAGACCTTAAAGGGTTAAATTATATTAATATACACAATGAATACAAATTTGTTAATAATCTCTTAACTGTCCAGGAATACAAAAAAAATCATTTGTCTTTAGACCACTCAGCATTTTCTGTCTAAGAAATTAAATATAACTAACAAACATTTCTTAGTCAGTCTTGTTAGTAATAACAAAAAAAAAAAAAAAAAAAATTTAAATGGTGCTTTCCTTCAGGTAAAACACTCCTGGTTTTGTTCACAAGTACAGCCAAACTCAACAAAAAAATGAAAGCTACTTTGGGCTGCTTTATGACCACATAAATAAAATAAAAATGAAAATTGGGGAGGAGGGGATAAACGACGGTTCACTACATTTCTCACAGTTTAATCAATGTTAACAGTAGAGAACACATAAAAGAGGACACTTCTCTCTAAGCAGCTTCCTACTCGAGTTTTGGAGGTTAGCAAATTCACACAGTTTAATGTTATGCTAACTCTGTTGCAGGTCGGACTTTCGGTAGCAAAATTAGTGGCGTTTTCCCCACCTCCACAATCTGGCATCTTTATACATTACTTACAGAGGCTGCTGCTGCTGCTGCTGTTGGCCGGGGGGGAAAAAACAACAACTTTTAATATCATCCGTCATCTTCGAAGGGAGCGAAGGAGGCGGCATGTTGTCGACATGTTGTCGACATGTTGTAGTGCGTCTGTGTGTGTGTGTGTGGGGGGGGGGGGGGGGGGGTAATGGAAGGGTCAATTCTATCCTTACAAGAGAGGAAGACAATCTAAGTTACCTGTTCTCCTGAAGTCATTATATAATGCAAATAAGGTTGCTTTAAAGTTGATGGGGACAATTTGTGCATCCTGAAGAGTTGGTAGTGTTATGTGCCTACCGTCCTTATGCAAACATATGCCCTTGGCTGAACCAGGACTGATGATGCACTTGAACATCTTCCATGAGTTGCTTCCACCCTAGGAAAGAAATTAACATTTCGCCTTGCCTCAGCGGTTACCTGGCACTATTGAAATATGCAGCTACCAATCTGGTACATGGCTCGACCCTGTAAACAAAAATGGATCGAATATTCTTAATTGTAGAACAAATAAAGTTTTGTTTTGTTTTTCCCCGGGACAGGTGCCTCCCTCTGCTGGCCATGAGGTAGAATTCTACTTTTAGACACTTTTCATTTATTCATCATATACTATTGCCTTTCATTATATAATTGTGTTTGTTTTCTTTATATCAAATCATTTCGTTACTACATAAATACAATGGAAGTGGCTGGACCAGGAACTGCAGTTTTGCCGTCAAACCACGAGAGGTCAGACTGGCTCCAAGTAATTTATAATTTTTATTATTACTTTGTTTTTATTTTTGTCTTTTTTTTTTTTTTTTTTTTTTTAACAAATGATTTGTCTGTGGACAGCACTTTTGCCTCATGATTGTGAAGCTCAGCCATTAAATATTTGAGAAAATCCTGCAGCATTTAAATTACAAATGCCATTTTATTCATTTTAATACAAGTCATGTTGTTTTATTTCTGTAGTATATTAGTTTTAAAATTGAGCAAACAAAAAACCTTTAACTGTTTGTGCTTCAGCCATAAACTACCTTGTTTATAAAAAAATACAGATTTTATCTAATTTAACTTTTATATAACCACTTATGTTATTTGTACAAGAACAAATACATTCAAAAATATATTTACCATGATTAACATATTTTTATTTTACATTATAAAGCTAAAATGCCGATAGAAATGATTACTGTAATTTTCGCACTATATGGTGCACCTAACTATAAGCCGCCACCCAACACGACACGAAAATGGCATTTGTTCATAGATAAGCCACACTGGACTATAAGCCACACCTGTCCTCACTGTATTATGGGATATTTAAACCAAAAAATATTAACCGCTACAACTTTATTTGACAGCGGCATCATGCGACTGGAATAAGACCAAATGAACCACCATGAAGCTTTGAATCAATTGGTTGCAAAGCTTCATCGCTTCAAGAAGCTTCATTTGGCCATCACTGCTCCCTTGGAGGAGACAGTCAACCTCTGCTGCCACCTGCAGTCAACACTGTTGTTGTCCAAATTATCCCACTTTTGAATGGATGTAAAAGATCCAAGCTGCACATAAATGGAGTTAGCAATATAATTTGCCAGATGACACTTAATGACATCTGTCATAAGCATTGATTAATGCCCATGATAGTGTCATGCAGGGGTCGCGTTAACCGAATATTTTCCATCGTTGACCGATTTTTAAAAATGGTGACGGAAAAAATTGAAGTCCATCTGTCATTTTGACAGGTTGCAATTCACACCCCAGACCACAGGGTGGCGACTGAGCATATTAATTAGCTATTGTCTCTCTTGATGCATGACGTCGTTGGCCTTACTCTGAAAAATGTCAAGGCAACTGAGTGTCCGAAGTTTCTTCAAAAAGCCCCAAAACGACGATGGTGTTGATAAAAGAGGTGAAAAAAGAGGGACTGCACAAGCGGGCACGCAATTCAAGTCCATGCGCACCAGGAGGAAGGTGTAAGACTCCGTTCAGGCCACAGCAGGTGAACTGTTAATTTCATTGTTCCTTAATGTAGCCTACCGACTGGGGCCACAGTCAGCTGTTTTTGTCACTGCGGAGAAAAAGTTACATATTCATCTGCTTGATGTGTGATGGCACGGTGTGGATTCTCTGTTAAGCTTGTTCGGACAGAATATTAATTTAAAATGAATGAAAACTAAATACTATTGAATATGTTGAAGCGGTATGCAATGTTAAGAGTCTTGTTAGCTCGAATTGCTGTATCCAGCCGCTGTAGCTCTGCTGCTCTCTGTGAACTCTCTATTCAAGCCGGAACGCGCGCGGCTCTTAAGTGTCTCTGTCACGTGACTGTGTCGTAGCCGGTAACGCGCTCGGCCAAATGGACACACAAGTACGGAACGTGAATTATGCCAAACAAAGGGTCACCACAATGTCATTATCATCATTTAAAAAATTTAAGTGACGGGTAAAAATAGATTATGACCGGATTTTTATGACCCTGTCAGTCAAAATGACAGACAACGAAAAAGTCTAGCGCAACCTCTGGACTGTCATGTCATAATTATGACAGTTTTAAGAAAATCTTATGACGCCGCTGTCCAATTAAGTGTCACCAAATACCATAACCAGTGATTAATGAAACAATTGGAACAGTAACTCAATAAATAGCACAGAACATGAATTTTGATTGTTATTTACAATGCATGCTTGGAGGCATGTGTTACCTATCAACCCAAATAAATCAACAAACAAGCCGTACTGGAATATAAGCCACAGGATTCAAGAAGAAGAAAAAAAGTAGCGGTTTATAGTCCGAAAATTACTTCAATTTCTAAAAGACCTCATCTTTCAATTTAGCTGTTTGAGTATTTTTGATGAACAGGATATATTACATGGCTCTTGATGACAACACAAGCACATGAGACATCTACTCACACAGCTGATAGTATAGAATTACAATACATGACAAGCATTCATTTCAAGAGCACATTTCATTTTAGAATGGAGTGTGTTTGTGTAGATCCATGTCTAAATCTTAATTTCTGTGCGGAAGGTCTGTGCATGCTCATGTTTGGCCGGGTGTCGCCGCGCCCGAACTGTTAGAGTCCCCTCTGCACCCAGTGATGATGTCACAGAGGTCGGGTCCACATCCTCAGGTAGTTGACACTTGTGGGTGAATGTGTTCATCACGGAACCATCCTTGGCCAACTGTCAGTCGGGGAAAAGAACAGTTGACATTGTATATTCAGTCAAAATCATTAACTTATTCAACACCACAGATATCCTTTTCCATCTTTTACGGGAAGGGTCTAGGAATGTCTATTGTTGCTTTACTGTGAATTCCAAATTTATTGGAAAGGTTAACTCCTTCGCAGCCATTTGAACTGGGAGGGCTGAGTGTGATCACATATTTTATTCACTTGTTGAAACTCAAATGCCTCGGTGGGAGTTTGAGTTCAATTCAGATCAGGAAACCTTCGATTTGCACTGCGGGGAGTTGTGTGTCAGCTGCATAAATAGCATGATGTTATACCAGTGAGATACAGCAATCTGTTGCTGTTTGCAGAGGAACGAGTCCGAGTCCCTCTTCATTTCCTAATTGTGCCAATAGTTAAAGCCTAGAATATTATAACATGTGGCGACTACACTCAAAAAAATGCACATGCACTATTTCAACTTTTAAGTTGGTGGTTTTCATTGTACATACACATTAGCTTTGTGTTTTTACACATTATTGAATCCATTGTTATATTTATCATGTAAGGGAGTCAATTAAAACACTTATGAATAAGCATTGCTCAATATATACGTAATGTGATTATAACCTTTAAATAGGTGTTTTTCATTGTATATACACATTCGCTTTGTGTTGTAATACAGTACTGAATCCTTTGCTGTATTAATTATGTAAGGGAGTTAATTAAAACACTTACAAAAAAAGCATTGCTTAATATATATGGCGGAAAACACAGACAAGCAGTTTCTGCTCTTGCACGCCTCTTGAAAATAAACTGCTGTATTTTAAGCCAAAAGAACTGTTGTGTTTGATAGAACAATATGTCTATATGCTATGCTGCCATAGCAGATTCATGGCGCACAAAGCCTCCGAACTATTTTTTAATTTGTCCGTTTTACCCTGAAAACCCCCGTTTACAGACGTCGCGCAACCACTTTTGTTTCACCTTAGCCATAAAAAGAAGGTAAGTAATTAATATTTATTATTTATTTTATTTTATTTTTTTTATGGAATTTTATTGTCATCATCATCGGTATGATTGACAATCATTGCAATTACAAAATGTGATATGATTTGCCCGAAGGAACCGAAGAAGACGACAAAGGCGGACGAGATAAAGCGTATGCTTATCAGTTTCCCGTCCCCCATACAACTAAAGACGCACATACAGGCATGGAACATACATCAAAACTGTAAAATATATAATATATAATATAATATAATATAAATATAAATATATATATATAATATAATTATATTTATTATTCAAAACGTATGTCATTTTTAGCTTCATTCATTAATCAATCATTAATTGATGTCTAAATTTTAGTTTAAAAAAAAAAAAAAAAAAGGACTTTAAAAAAATCATTCACTTGCATATTTTAAACTTTTAAATGAATTACGTCACTATGAAAAATTTGGAGTCTGTAAAAAAGTCACAGATATCTACCTCATAATTATAATAATTTTTTTTTGTTACTGTCGCATTTTCCCCGATATGTTAGATGACAAATAATCGATCCAAACAAAAAAAATTTGAAAAGTAACGTTTAAAAGGGTAACTGTATGAAAAAGAAAATCTCAACCACTCCTTGTTGTCTGCGATTTCTGCATCGCGACCCTTGTTATATCACCATGTTTCACCCATAAAATTAAAAAAAAAAACGGCTGTGGCCATTGACAGCTGTGTCTTGATACTCGGTGATACATGCTATATTGAGTTTTTGGATCGTAACAAAGTACAGTGCCTTGCAAAAGTATTCGGCCCCCTTGAACCTTGCAACCTTTCGCCACATTTCAGGCTTCAAACATAAAGATATAAAATTTTAATTTTTTTGTCCAGAATCAACAACAAGTGGGACACAATCGTGAAGTGGAACAAAATTTATTGGATAATTTAAACTTTTTTAACAAATAAAAAACTGAAAAGTGGGGCGTGCAATATTATTCGGCCCCCTTGCGTTAATACTTTGTAGCGCCACCTTTTGCTCCAATTACAGCTGCAAGTCGCTTGGGGTATGTTTCTATCAGTTTTGGACATCGAGAGACTGACATTCTTGCCCATTCTTCCTTGCAAAACAGCTCGAGCTCAGTGAAGTTGGATGGAGAGTGTTTGTGAACAGCAGTCTTCAACTCTTTCCACAGATTCTCGATTGGATTCAGGTCTGGACTTTGACTTGGCCATTCTAACACCTGGATACGTTTATTTTTTAACCATTCCATTGTAGATTTGGCTTTATGTTTTGAATCATTGTCCTTTTGAAAGATAAATCTCCGTCCCAGTCTCAGGTCTTGTGCAGATACCAACAGGTTTTCTTCTAGAATGTTCCTGTATTTGGCTGCATCCATCTTCCCGTCAATTTTAACCATCTTCCCTGTCCCTGCTGAAGAAAAGCAGGCCCAAACCATGATGCTGCCACCACCATGTTTGACAGTGGGGATGGTGTGTTCAGGGTGATGAGCTGTGTTGCTTTTACGCCAAACATATCGTTTTGCATTGTGGCCAAAAAGTTCAATTTAGGTTTCATCTGACCAGAGCACCTTCTTCCACATGTTTGGTGTGTCTCCCAGGTGGCTTGTGGCAAACTTTAAACGAGACTTTTTATGGCTATCTTTGAGAAATGGCTTTCTTCTTGCCACTCTTCCATAAAGGCCAGATTTGTGCAGTGTACGACTGATTGTTGTCCTATGGACAGACTCTCCCACCTCAGCTGTAGATCTCTGCAGTTCATCCAGAGTGATCATGGGCCTCTTGGCTGCATCTCTGATCAGTTTTCTTCTTGTTTGAGAAGAAAGTTTGGAAGGACGGCCGGGTCTTGGTAGATTTGCAGTGGTCTGATGCTCCTTCCATTTCAATATGATGGCTTGCACAGTGCTCCTTGAGGTGTTTAAAGCTTGGGAAATCTTTTTGTATCCAAATCCGGCTTTAAACTTCTCCACAACAGTATCTCGGACCTGTCTGGTGTGTTCCTTGGTTTTCATAATGCTCTCTGCACTTTAAACAGAACCCTGAGACTATCACAGAGCAGGTGCATTTATACGGAGACTTGATTACACACATTTGGATTCTATTTATCATCATCGGTCATTTAGGACAACATTGGATCATTCAGAGATCCTCACTGAACTTCTGGAGTGAGTTTGCTGCACTGAAAGTAAAGGGGCCGAATAATATTGCACGCCCCACTTTTCTGTTTTTTATTTGTTAAAAAAGTTTAAATTATCCAATAAATGTTGTTCCACTTCACGATTGTGTCCCACTTGTTGTTGATTCTTGACAAAAAAATTAAATTTCATATCTTTATGTTTGAAGCCTGAAATGTGGCGAAAGGTTGCAAGATTCAAGTGGGCCGAATACTTTTGCAAGGCACTGTAAGTACGCGATAATATCTCGTTAAAATCGTGGTGTCTTTAATTCTGCTCTCGCGTGCTCTCGCCTCCAATTAGGGTTTTGCTGTTTTTTTTTTTTTTTTTTAATGCCTTTCTGTTCAAAATTTTTGTTCCCCCAGAAAATGGAGATTTTAAGCTTTCCAATGATGTATCACACATGCATTTCGGACAGTTTTGAAAGTTGGCCAAATTGAGGGTCTCAGAGCGGAACTTCAAGTCACCTGAGTGTTTTCCGCCATATGTAACAGGATTGAATTAAATAAAATTGAATTTTAAATAGGTTTATTTTATTATATACACATATTAGCTTTGTGTTTTTACAAATTACTCAACCCATTGTTGTATTTATCATGTAAGAGAGTCAATTAAAATGCTTATGAAAAAGTATTGCTTAATAAATATGTAACGTGATTGCACAAATTGTATGACTTTTGTCACTCTGAGGTTGCTGTACACAGCAAACTTTGTGGAGTTGATTTTTTTTCAGTGATTAGCGTTGATTTGGGTGTTGTTTTAACACTACCGGTGTTAAGATCGCTCTTGGCGCGGTGTTAATTAAGTGAGTTGAACACAGACACCCCTGGCAGAGTTAAATGTACTAGCAGAGTTAGTCAGCAGCACCCAGTTTAAGTGGGTCAGAAAACAAAGCAGGCACGAAGACTTGTGGGTGAAGTCACACCACGACTGTAAGTAGTGTTGTCTATACATAGTTGGAGTGTGTTCGTTTGAAAGAAACTCTTGCTAGTGAGCCTGATTTCTGTGCCTACTTAAGGGATGCAAAGTCCCTGTGTTACCTCTTACGAGCGGAACAGTAGGGTACAATTGCCAGTTAAACCCATGTTCTGCACTTGGGTCCCCCACTCATCCAGAATATTAACAACATCTCAATGAATACTTAAGATTAACACTGCTATGTAAGAAAACAAAAGGTGGTTACACATTTTGCATGTAAAAGGTTTGAATAGGAATTGCTTAACTTGTTCAAGTAGTTTATTGCGTCTTACTTAAATCATTTAGACATTTTTCATGTAACGACATAACGTAAAAGTTACTTAAAGCAGTTGTGTTTAATCACTCGAAATAAGGTTCTTCAATAAATACTATTTCATTTTTTTTTTTTTGAGTGAGGTTACACATTTTGCATGTAAAAGGTTTGATTTGGAATTGCTTAACTTGTTCAAGTAGTTTATAAAGTCTTACTTAAATCATTTTGGCATTTTTCATTTAACTGCAGAACTTAAAGTGCGACACCAAAAAGCATGTTTAGTTCATATTTCACGCGGTGTTTTATGCTCCTGAAAGAAATGGACCGCTTGGATGTGTGTGGAAGCGATCGTTTTATATATTTAATTTTTTAATCCTGCGCCATGAAAATGAGTAACTTCCGGCTGCAGCCTCGGGTTTAGCATGAATGCGAATGTGACGTCACCCGGGTCAGCATCTGACAATACAACATTGCATTATAGCACGCAGACGGACTGCGGATTCATCTGATTATGCGGATTAATTCATTTATTTTTCGCATCACGCCAGCCAAGGGGCTGCAGGCTTTTGTAGCTGAACCAGGAAAGGCGTGTGAGCCTTTATGGGTTTCAGAAAGTTCCTGTTCACCCTGAGATCGGCCAAGACAAGTGTGCGACAACTGTAGGACCATTGGACTTACGAGGAAGTGAGTAAACATCGTGCTTTGTATTATGTCAAATACTGGGATTATGGCACACGTTTTAATACGGAGGTGTCTTGTATTTTGTGACCGACAACGTTCCTTGCCCACGGAGAATGCCACTCGGTCGACGACTAGCAGTTTGTCACCCCCCCATCCCCCGCCTGGAGAGCGCTATACTCGGCTTATTGCCCTCTTTGTGTGTCCGATGTTCTGTCAAATTTTCCACCCCATCAGAAATTGCAACTTTCTGTTAAAATGGCTGCGAGTACACCGATTACGTACAAAGTAAACACTACAAACTTTCATTAAATAAATTATTTACTTACGTTTGATCATGGACGGACAAGTAGAAAAGTTCTCCTTTGACACATCCTGCCTATCTGTTTACGTCTTCGCCATGTAGTTAAGAATTAATTTACGCCATATTCGTGTTGACCATGTGGCAGCTCCACGCTCCTCTGACGTCGGCGGGTTTGTCTAGCAATCATTGTCCAGCTGCTTCCCCGCAAACGAGCCCTCTGCCCTCAGCAGGGGAACTACGAGCAGTAACTTGCTCGCCGCCGGGTGGATTGCCGATCGGTGAAGACAATCAACAACCCCGCCGCCGTGTGATAGGATCCGGGCTAGTTTTGGGTGATTTTTCGCTTCGAAAAGCGAAAATAAGACTTTGAGACGTCGCTCGGTTCGGGTTAGCATGTCGGCTAATTGTCACGCCTCTTGGTTTGTTTACATTTTCCGAAGCCGGCACAGGGAAATGGCAAAAGCCGGACTAACTACGGTGGCATAAAATATCGTTCGGGAGGTGCGACAGTAAAGGTGAAGTCGACAGTTTTGACCATTATGGAGGAAATTTGCTATGTCGTACTGAATAAATGCATTTTTAATATTTCATATTCCATTTAGCACAAGACTGTTATTTACCATAACATACCATTTTTTAGCAATTGGGGAAAATACTTGGATATAAAAGAATATCCAGTAAAAATATTGGAGTAGAGAGATTGAAACAGTGACATTTTGCTGCTCCCTTCGTCGCATTTTCCTCATTCTGAATAATTCCCCCTCAATGGGCTGAATTCTAAATCAGATGAAACCATGACCCTGCCGACGTCATCCTCCTGTTGGGGACACTAGAGCCCTATAATGGTAGGCATGGCTAAACGGCAGATTAAAAGACTAATTTCTCGTCATCTGCGCTTTGCCAAATTGTTGTATATCGTCGAATCGTTTCAAAATATAATTCTAATTCTAATTGACATAATAAGGCTATTTAAGACTTTTTTTATCCTGTCATACGCACTTCAATAGTTACTTAAAGCAGTTGCGTGAAACCACTTGAAATAAGGTCCTTGAATAAATACCATGTTTCATTTTTTTGAGTGTACATCATTTCAAACTCACTTTCAGAATGAGCATAAAAACCATGAATAAATGAGTTTTTCAGTGACGGATTCGCGGTAGGTTCAACAAAATGAAATGTGATGAGGTGAAGCACAAATACTGTTGGGGAATTACTGTAGTTTGTGTGTGAAGCAAAGCCAGATAGTGCTTTGTGCTACCAAACTATTTATACAACTATGAAAAGTGTCCCTACGGATAGCATATTTTTGGATTGTGATGACTGGTGGAAGCAAAAAGTCAAACCATAAATGACATTTCGTACCTTTTCCGCACGGACTTCAATTTGATTGTTGGATGTGGTGACAATGACATCTTCAGGGGAGAAGTCCCGAACGTCAACAGTAAACTGATAGGAATCCCCAAGTGCTTTAATTTTCCCACTTCCACCTGCAAATAATGAATGCTTCAGGAACACTACAAGAATTTTTTGTTCATTTTCCTTCCAAAGCAAATAAACGTATCAATTGTCCCAAAATTTATGTGGGCACATACATTCATCCCCACCTCAAACTCTAAAAAGATCAGAACGATTGCTCCAATATTTAGGAATTGATGAATGTTAGTCTTTATAGTCGACCACTACAGAGGAAAATCTTACTGAGGCTTCCAAAAATAGCAATCAATGGCCACCAAAATTGGTGTGAGCATCTCTGTTCATGTACAGTTCAACCTTTATGAATATCTATTCCTGTAATTTTTATTTTATTTCATTGAAGTTGAGTGTTTTCCTATGAGAAAAAAAAGAGGTGGCTTCATGTCCAAAAATAGGAGTTTTAAAATAGCAATTTTGTGACCTACATTTGAAAGTCCATCCCTAGTATTTTAAACTTCATAGACATAGGGACATTCTGAACTCGTGCAGTATAAAAACTATGGGCCCTATTTCCTACTCTGTCTAAATCTGGATCAGCCAAAGTCTACACCAGGCAAAGTGGCATTTTAGATAAAGTTTTGGTAACTTCATGGACAAACCTGTGCTTTGGAAAGAGATCAGGATGCCCTGGATATGAGCATGAACACAGCTCACCCGCACCCAAAAGGAGAGCTATTTGCATTTCCTATTAGAGGCATGTTTATTTTGTGTTGCTCCTCCTTTACCTTACAGGAGGAGAAACCTTTTTGCTTAGTACAAGGTTGACTCGTACAATTTATGAGGAAGTAGAGCAAACCTACCGGATTGAGCTGGAGACTACCTTTCCACTTTTAAGTCATTTTCATATGTGACACCCTTGCCACACCAACGTCTGACTGTGCTAGAGAGAGAATTTCAGACAATAATAAAGATAATACTATAGTAACAATTAAGAGTTAAATTAATTTTCCAACACATTACACAAATATTTTTGCAAGGAAATAATTCGTATGTCTATCTCTACTTTTATGTGTGAGTACTGATTATTGTTACAAGTACTGTATATACACGGTAAGGGGCATTGTCACAGACAGAGTATCATGAAACTATCCAAATATCAGAATCCCTCTTTTGTCCAGCTGCATTGTCTCTATAAACACCACAATAAAAACTAGCACAAAGGAAGTATGGCAAAACTCCTCTGTGGCATATTAAAACTGTTTCAGTATCAGAAGACATTCAGATCTACCATTCTGTGTGTCTAAGCAATACAACAGGACAGGTACAGTATATATTTATAAAATAAGATGAACAAATAGTTCACAGTTTCATAATTGTTCCATAATGATATGAATTATTAACAAATAGTCAAAGTTTACTTTTCCTGCGGACATATTCGCTATCATATAGCATACAAAAGTTATAATACGTAGATGAGTCAAAGTGGATTATGTCAGACATGATAAAAGTGTGAACAGCGACAACTGTTTTGCAGTCTGTTATTATGAGCTCATTCGAGAAATAAACACCACACAAACACATCAGTAATTGAAAGCGTAAATCAGATATGATTCAACATAACGCAGGTTAGGTATATTATATAACTTCCACTGTGTACGTACATGTGTGTACACCAGTTACTGAGCAACCATTTGGTCATGCCTCTTGTGCAGGCGTCATCCAGATAGTCGGTGTCTGAAGTCACACTGCTGGTAGGAAGTCCAACATTCTCCACTTCGCGTGTGCCTGGGTGTGTGCTTGCATGGGGCTGTGCTTGCATGTGTGTGTGTTTATGCATAAGTGCACCCTGCCCCTTCCTGTGTAGCTTCTATGGGATACCAATTACGGCTCCTCAAACATTGTGACACGTCGAGCACAAAAATTGTTGTGGAGTCAATCTAAAGGTTATGTGTCTGTTCCCTCATACGAGACATTAACATGCACGTATTCCCGGTTTTATTGAGGATATGAGTATTTTTTTAATGAGTGATTGTCAAGAATGTTTTCTTGTTCTGTATATTTATTACAATAAAATCAAGACAATGTAGTCTAATGATATGGTATGAGCAATGAGCATATCAAAATGTGAAAAGCTGCAGTCACCCTGAAGGTACAAGGTACAGTTAAGAGGAAGCAGATACATTGACATGGTAATTTGCCAGCCTGGAAAGGCTCACTCGATTCCATTCCCTTGCCTAGACTGTGATGTAAGTCTTACAAAACAGCATATTTCAATAATTAGGGCCCTATTAGGCAGTGCACAGGCCTTCTCCAAATTCTGTCATCATAATTATTTGTGGGGCCAATAAATCGACATTTTTCAGGAAGCTTCTGGCACGCATGTTTATCCGAGTGAAAACCACTGAAATTGGCTCAATCACAGCACTTGATTTATTTTTTTTAATTCAAGATGGAGTTACACTTAAATATGCTAAATACCTTCAATATATGTTTAATATCCACATCAATTCAGTTTGATACAGTACCTTAATTGGATCTGTGATAGATAGCTCGATACACATTTTTAGATAATGCAATTGTAACATATACAGTATAGTGCTGACCAAAAGTATTGGCACCCCTGCAATTCTGTCAGATAATGCTCAATTTCTCCCAAAAAATGATTGCAATTACAAATGCTTTGGTTGTAATTAGGGGTGTGAAACAATTAAAAATTTTAATCGAGTTATTTACAGCCTAAAAATTAATTAATCGTAATTAATCGCAATTCAAACCATCTATAAAATATGCCATATTTTTCTGTAAATTATTGTTGGAATGGAAAGGTAAGACACAAGATGGATATATACATTCAACATACGGTACATAAGTACTGTATTTCTTTATTATAACAATAAATCAACATAATGGCATTACCATTTTTAACATTCTGTTAAAGCGATTCATGGATAGAAAGACTTATAGTTCTTAAAAGGCAATTTATAGAAATTTTATATCAAAACCCCTCTTCGTGTTTTCGTTTTAATAAAATTTGTAAATTTTTCAATCAAAAAATAAACTCGTAGCCCGCCATTGTGGATGTCAATAATTACTTACACAATGCTCATGGGTGCTGAAGCCTATAAAATCAGTCGCACCCAAGCGCCAGCAGAGGGCGGTAAAACTACGAAAAACACAACAAGTACACCTTTCACTGTGCTCTCATTTTAATCTGTTTGAGCGGGCCATTTGTGCGTTAATTGCGTCAAATATTTTAACTGGATTAATTTAAAAAATTAATTACCGCTCGTTAATGTGATAATGTTGACAGCCCTAGTTGCAATATCTTCATTTATTTTGCTTGCAATGAAAAAACACAAAAGAGAATGGGGGAAAAAAATTAAATCATTATCATTTTACACAAAACTCCAAAAATGGGCCGGTCAAAAGTATTGGCACCCTTTGAAAAATCATGTGATGCTTCTAATTTTTTATAATAAACAACACCTGTTGCTTACCTTTGGCACATAACAGGTGGTGACAATAACTAAATCACACGTGCAGCCAGTTAAACTGGATTAAAGTTGACTTAACCTCTGTCCTGTGTCCTTGTGTGTACCACATTGAGCATGGAGAAAAGAAAGAACTGTCTGAGGACCTGAGAAGTAAAATTGTGAGGAAGCATGGACAATCTCAAGGATAAAAGTCCATCTCCAAAGACCTGAATGTTCCTGTCTCTACCGTGCACAGTGTCATCAATAAGTGTAAAGCCCACGGCACTTTGGCTAACCTACCTAGATGTGCACGGAAAAGAAAGATTGAAGACAGATTTCAGGAAAGATTGTGCGTATGGTGGATAAAGAACCTCGACTAACATCCAAACAAGTTCAAGCTGTCCTGCAATCAGAGGTTACAACAGTGTCAATCCGTGCTACCCGTCAGCGTCTGACAGAAAAGGGACTCTATGGTAGGATACCCAGGAAGACCCCACTTCTGACCCAGAGATATAAAATGCCAGGCTGGAGTCTGCCAAAACTTACCTGAGAAAGCCAAAAACGTTTTGGGAGAATGTTCTCTGGTCAGATGAGACAAAGTATAGTTTTTTGGGAAAAGGCATCAACATAGAGTTACAGGAAAAAAGACGAGGTCTTCGAAGAATAGAACAAAGTCCCCACTGCCAAACATAGCAGAGGTTCCCTGATGTTTTGGGGTTGCTTTGCTGCCTCTGGCACTGGACTGCTTGACCGTGTAAATGGCATTATGAAGTCTGAAGACTAACAACAAACTTTGCAGCATAATGTAGGGCCCAGTGTGGGTAAGCTGGGTCTCCCTCAGAGGTCATTGGTCTTCCAGCCGGACAATGACCCAAAACACACTTCAAAAAGCACTAGAAAATGGTTTGAGAGAAAGCTCTGGAGACTTCTAAAGTGGCCAGCAATCCAGACCTGAATCCCATAGAACACCTGTGGAGAGATCTGAAAATGGCAGTTTAGAGAAGGCACCCTTCAAATCTCAGAGACCTGGAGCAGTTGGCCAAAGAAGAATGGTCTAAAATTCCAGCAGAGCATTGTAAGAATACATGATGGATACCGGAAGTGGTTGTTCGCAGTTATTTTGCCTAAAGGTTGCGCTACCAAGTATTAGGCTGAGGGTGCCAATACTTTTGTCCTGCCCATTTTTGGAGTTTTGTGTAAAATGATAATGATTTTTATTTTTTATCATTCTCTTTTGTGTTTTTTCTTTGCAAGCAAAATAAATGAAGATATTACTACCAAAATGTTTGTAATTGCAATCATTTTCTGGGAGAAATTGAGCATTATTTGACAGAATTGCAGGGGTGCCAATACTTTTGGCCAGCACTGTATGGAACAGAAGCAACCAAAAAAGTCATTTCATTTTGCCCATCTGCTTGCAAATGCAAAACACCAATTTTCAAGCAGACAGCAACATTTTGCAGCTGGCTGTCTTGTTTCACACAGATAATCTCCATGCTCCTTCTGCGGGTTCTGCGAACTGAAGTATGGCTATGAGTTATCATGACTAGCCACAATGTTTCGCAGTGTTTTGGTGCTGCTAATAATTTCATAACAGAATTCTTACATTATTATGGCATAAATTGTCTTCATAACCAGTCATTTTAGGTTGTCTTTTTTCCAATTCAATTTCAGTTTTATTCACACACATCCTGCCATCAGAAAAACAACTTTCAAGGCACGGAATTCAGGTTTGTTCTCTGCAGAATCAACACATTTTCATCACATCGTCCTGGCGGGATTGAAATATAAATGCAAATGATGGAAACTAAAAAGTTAATAGCTAATAATCACTGGCATGTATTCTTTATCTTCTGTGCAGAGTGGTTGAAATTATTGCTTACTTACTGAGTTTTGTCTATGTAAATCTCTGTAATATATGATAAAGAGCAGCACAATGTCTGTTGAAACATAGCAAAACAAATAAAACTATTTACTTCTTTAGTTTTTATCAAGTACAGTATAATAAAGAGATATTTTTCCTTTTTAAAACGCAAATTGCAGCATTTTTTAGGTCCAAGGGTCTTGAGTTTTGAGCTTGGTTTTTGAACAGATTAAACTTACATTTCAAGGCACCACAGAGGGTTATTGGTCAGACAAATTGACTACATGACTGCAAATGCTATGAATTGCCTTTGACTTACGAGAAAAGCCGCTGTCGCTCCCAGGCCTCATGAAGGGGCCAAAATCCTCGGAAAACATCCCGTGACTCTTCTCCATGTAAGGATTACTGGAGGACGACGAGGACGACGTCTGATGGAAACTCCGCTCCGATCGGTAAGCAGAAGAATTGCTCGCACTCATGGATGGCTGAAGGAAGCAGAGGGAATGGAAAAGGCTGAGAACCTTGCTTCTTATCAGAAGACGGGAGTTTCTAGCTCAGTGTAACGATTTATTTGATTTTTTTTTTTTTTTTCTTTTTATATCTTGTTTTTACAATCAGTCGTAATTTGTGTGAGATGAGGTCAATGCGTCCTCTTATACTGTCACTCTTAAGCAACCACTCCCCCTCTAAGAGTATGTCCCTTATAAGCAGTGTTGGGCTTTGTGCAGACAGGAGGTTTGCACGTGTGTGATAATAGTCTATTTTTATCAGCACACACATAGAATGACGGGAAGACGCCGTGCTTGGAAAAGTTCATGGAGACCGTCTGTAAGCGTGTTTGTATGTGTGCGTGTGAACAGTTGCCATTCTTGACTCACCATCCCTGAAATAGATACACGCTCTTGCAGTGCTTACTATGCTCAATCACCCGACTACAGGGGTGTCCAAATTGTGGCCCACAAGCCAGTTATGTTGCCGGGGCGACTTGCATTTCATCTATTTTGTACTCTGATCAACGTTGCGTATCATTTATTTGCATATGATGTGATGGATACCCAAATTCAAACTCTTCGGTTACTGTAAAAATAAATTATTCACTGACTCAAATTTATACTTTCTGAAGTAACATATTGATCACTGATTTTTGAAATTCTTTTTTTTTCCCACATTGTTTTTTAAATATAAATGTTTCTGTAATATATAAATATTAATTACGTATGTCCTGTTTTTGTTGTTGTTTACATTCTTACAATGGCAACATATGTAGTGGGAATAACTGTACACTTTGATTTCTGTCAAATTCTTTAATGTAATGTAAAGAAAGTACTCTCCAGTTTACCAAAAGCATTGAAAGATGTGTTTAATAGATAAAGTGACATAAATTAGCTGAATTTCTTAAAAAAAAAAAAAAAAAAAAAAAATTGTGATTACATCACTTGTTGCTATGCAGAATTTGTGGAGCACCAATGTCATAGCAAACAAGGAGTTGACATCACCAAGCACCTGGAGCATGAACCCAGTAGCACTAAATCACTGCTCTTGAAAATAAAAATAGAATAGAATGGAAAACGGAATTGCTGCCATCTCGAATGCAGTCATCACATCTTCACCCCATGTAACTTTATACACTTCTTTTCAGTACTTTTAAGCCACTCACTGACATTCTTGTTTTTGTTGCTTTTGGTTGTTTGCTTTTGGTTTCTTTTTTGTTTTTGTTTTTTTTACATAATTAAATGACATGCAAATGACAGACAAACTAAACTCTGAGTGGGATGGAAAGTATCTTATCTCTGAGGTGAACTTGCCAGCCCAACAAAGATGGAAAGAATGCCCTGGAAAACAAAGCTGTTCGCGGTCGGGGACTTAGTGGTGTCATGCTTCGTATCTAATAATATCTGTAACTCATGACGTCTGAAGGAAGACATCCTAAACATTCAAATTCAGCTTCATGACTTTTTTTTGTTTTGTTTTTGCTGTCTTTGAAGATGTATGTACTTGAGCCTGAGCCATGAGGTGCGGTTTCTGTGTTAGTAAATGTACAGTACATGTACCACAACGAAATGGCACTTGTTCAGAATAATAAGAGTAGTGGGTTGTTTATAGAACACTCCACAAGAAAACATGTATAAGAGGGATCAATTGTTACAACTGTTCCAAATGAGATTTGTTGTAAAATATTTGCAGTATACTCATATACTGTAGTTAATTAAAAATTATGCTGAATATTATTTGCATCAACTGTATAGGAAAATCTGAGAAAAATAAAATTTGAATGAATCATAACTTGGAACAAAGCATTGATAACTGTCAGGTAGTTTTTTTGTGCTCTCTGAATGTTGAATTCAGAACTTTGTGCCAGCAAATTGTATTTTCTATCGCGTTTGTAAATTAGTGTTTGTTAGTTCATTTTCTACACCGACAATTTCAGTGTCCAGTTCACAAGTTTTAAAACAAACTACTTCAGTTAAAATTAGTAAGTAATTGAACATTTTGAACAGAGGTAATTATTCTTAAATTTTGTTATTTAATATAACGACAAATGTTGTCGTGCTGCGCTCCTGGCTGACTTTAGATTGGAGGCAGGATACCTTACTTAGGGCAGTCGGGGGTCCCTACAGGATGAATGGATGATGACTTATTTGTTTTTATAGATACTTGCTGCTCTATAGCTATTTTTTTTTTAGTATTCCTGTTTTCAACTTGTTGTGGAATGGCAATAAAAGGCACTCTGATTCTGAATTCCCTTAAGGCTGATCCGCCTTCACACACATTACAACCTTTAAGTTTGGAGTTTCTGTTTGTGGTTGAGTGATTCTTTAGAGTTATCTTTTTTTCTGTGTTACAGGCTTGATCACAATTGTTTGAAAATCTGGGCTATCAAGACCATACACAAACATTTTATGAATACTTTAAGCAATCTAACACGCTTTCAACATACTGAATTGCATTGAGCCAAATCTTGATAATGGAAAAGCCCTTAATTTATAATAATAATAATAATAATAATAATACATTTTATTTATAACACACTTTACATTTGAAAAACAAATCTCAAAGTGCACATTACCACAAATAAATAAATAAATAAATAAATAAATAAATAAATAAATAAAAAGACTAAGAATAAAAGAGTAAAATCAAAAAACAGACAGAAACACAGATAAAATCAGATACAAATCAGATAAAAGTAAGTCTGATAAAATTCGCCAGCGTAAGCTTTTTGAAAAAGGTAAGTTTTTAGTCCTTGTTCATGTCCTTGTCCTAGTAATTTGCCATTGAAATATATAACGACACTACATTATTAAATTTGTGAATGCCATTTTTCGGTAGATCTTTTGCATTTAATGTCATTGACCAAGTATTCCTAATGTAGTGGCCAATGGCCAAGCTGTAGCTACTTGTTAACGCTGATAAGAAAAGAAACTGAAAGGAAAGGTATGTGCAGGCAACAACAGAAAAAAATGAAGTCATCTCGTGGAAAGTAAGACAAAATGGACAGTAAATCATAGCTCACAATAGACATGGGGTCCTTGTAGCATGAAAAGTAATAAACAGTGGAGAGTTAATGTCATCTAGTAATCCAGCCTGTCTCAGCAGTGACATTGAATCTGTTCTGTGCATTTGTTTGTGTACATGCCACAGAGACTCTCTCAGCTGCTGTGTATTATATAATACTGCACAGACAAACACAGTCCATTACCATACATGGTGGAAATATGGAAGGTCATCACGTATCACACAGTCATGAATTTTACTGTACAGTATTTGTATATTTAAGACAGATGTCGCACAGAAACTGGTGTCCATTCAGATTTCATTGACCATCATATGTATTATTAAAACATTGATATACTGTAAAAGAAAAGATAACAATGGATAAATATGAAAACATATATACTGTAGTACCTATAAAAATACAGTGGGGTAAATAAGTATTTAGTCAACCACTAATTGTGCAAGTTCTCCCACTTGAAAATATTAGAGAAGCCTGTAATTGTCAACATGGGTAAACCTCAACCATGAGAGACAGAATGTGGGAAAAAAAAACAGAAAATCACATTGTTTGATTTTTAAAGAATTTATTTGCTAATTATGGTGGAAAATAAGTATTTGGTCAATACCAAAAGTTCCTCTCAATACTTTGTTATGTACCCTTTGTTGGCAATAACGGAGGCCAAACGTTTTCTGTAACTCTTCACAAGCTTTTCACACACTGTTGCTGGTATTTTGGCCCATTCCTCCATGCAGATCTCCTCTAGAGCAGTGATGTTTTGGGGCTGTCGTTGGGCAACATAGACTTTCAACTCCCTCCGCAGATTTTCTATGGGGTTGAGATCTGGAGACTGACTAGGCCACTCCAGGACCTTGAAATGCTTCTTACGAAGCCACTCCTTTTTTGCCCTGGCTGTGTGTTTGGGATCATTATCATGCTGAAAGACCCAGCCATGTCTCATCTTCAATGCCCTTGCTGATGGAAGGAGATTTTCACTCAAAATCTCTCGATACATGGCCCCATTCATTCTTTCCTTTACACAGATCAGTCGTCCTGGTCCCTTTGCAGAAAAACAGCCCCAAAGCATGCTGTTTCCACCCCCACGCTTCACAGTGGGTATGGTGCAATTCAGTATTCTTTTTCCTCCTAACACGAGAACCTGTGTTTCTACCAAAAAGTTCTATTTTGGTTTCATTTGACCATAACACATTCTCCCAGTCCTCTTCTGGATCATCCAAATGCTCTCTAGTGAACCGCAGATGGGCTTGGACGTGTACTTTCTTCAGCAGGGGGACACGTCTGGCAGTGCAGGATTTGTGTCCCTGGCGGCGCATTGTGTTACTGATAGTAGCCTTTGTTAGTGTGGTCCCAGCTCTTTGTAGGTCATTCACTAGGTCCCCCCATGTGGTTCTGGGATTTTTGCTCACTGTTCTTGTTATCATTTTGACGCAATGGGGTGAGGAGGGAGTTGAAAGTCCGTGTTGCCCAACAACAGCCCCAAAACATCACTGCTCAAGAGGAGATCTGCATGAAGAAATGCGCCAAAATACCAGCTATGGTGTGTGGAAAGCTCGTGAAGAGTTACAGAAAACGTTTGGCCTCTGTTATTGCCAACAAAGGGTATAAAACAAAGTATTGAGATTAATTTTTGGTATTGACCAAATACTTATTTTCCACCATGATTTGCAAATAAATTCTTTAAAAATCAAACAATGTGATTTTCTGTTTTTTTCCCCCAAATTTTGTCTCTCATGGTTGAGGTTTACCTATGTTGACAATTACAGGCCTCTCTAATATTTTCAAGTGGGAGAACTTGCACAATTAGTGGTTGACTAAATACTTATTTGCCCCACTGCAAATTGAAAAGGATGAGCAAACCTTCCTGCTAATGATTTGTGTTGTGTTACAATGTGTTAATATTGTATTCAACATATTTTATATTTTTGTCTCTGTTCATTTAAGAGATTTTGCATGTTGTTATATTGCATTTATACAATATGATGATAACAGTGTGATCGTCCTAACAATGGAAGGTTAATTAAGTAGTCTAAGTCCCCACTGAAGGACTCATATTCCAAATCCACGGCCGTTATTATTAGAAAAAAAAAAAAAAAAGAAGAAAAAAACTCATTCTTTTCACTGCCTTTGGTGGATTGTTTTCATATTTGCGTGTTTTGCGTGTGTTCGTTTTACCTTTCTATGTGTATGTGTTGGGATAGGTGTGTTAGGGGGTGCGATGCTCACAGCTCGCATTTCTCAAATTTTTAAAATAGCACAAGTGCTAATTGAGAGTGTGACATAAATGTGGAATTGTAAGAAAATATAACAGTAACTTCATTCTTGCCTAAGGCAGTTGCATTTATGTGTGTGTGATGGGGGGGGGGGGGGGGGGGGGGGGGGTCACACAACCACCTAAAAGAGGGTATGACTTTGAGACTGATGTCTAAATGGAACGAAGTTATTGGATAAAAAAAGAAAAAAATAGGCTATTTCATAATGACCTGTGTCAGAGTAACATCATATCAATGCCAGCCCATCTGAACACCATCAACCACTCATACTTGCAGTATCTTCACACAGGCAAGTTGGGTGAGGCGTCTTAGAGTTAATGAAGTTGAATTTGAACCCCCAATCAATATGCGAACCGCTCAACCACCTGAGCCATAGTTTCAAAACCGTTGTGTGGGCACGTGTGTATTTTTTTATTCATTTATTTTTTAGTCAATCATTATCTGGTAAGGTCATGTGAATGCCTAGTAACAATCAAAGCGTTAATCTTAGCAGTTCTCCCAAGTGTGACTGCTCAGTCTTAATGGTCGCAGCACATGACCTTCCAAACAGATCAAGGGACACCACCATTGCATCTCTCAGGTAAGCTTTATCGGTTCATAGTTTTTATAAGCAAGCAATTACGTCCATGTTTACAAAATACCGTATTTAGCTTGTATTTGTCCAAAGGTAGCATGAAGATTTTGGATGAGTCTCCTCATTGTGACACCAGCTGCAAGCACGAGAGCGTAAATGAACAGGAGACGCTGCTCCCTGCTCATCCATGGAAACCACACATAAGCTTCCGCGTGTTTGTCAAAGGTCTGACATTTCACTCTGATCACTGACTCCATTAGTCTAGGATTCCTTTTGTCTAGCTCATGCCAGCCTAAGTGCTAACGACATTTACAGATTTGAGATCATTGACTTAAAGGTTCCCGTTCACTGTACAATCATGAATGTGCATACCATTCATCCATCCTTCCATCCATGAAATTTGAGCAAAAGGCTAAGTACACGCTGGATTAGAAGGAGCGCATATTGACAACTAATTAAACTTTTTTGTCTGTTTTTATTTGTAACAAACTATAAAGTTATTGTTTGTTCAGCATCTCAATATTGCATTTATTATCCAACAAATAAAAATTGTTTGGTTGTGGTGAAAAGGAGAAGAAGAAAAAAAACACGTGCATCCTGATTACACATTTTGAGCAATAATAGATAACTACGTTTGAGGAAATATGAATACTTAGGATATACTTTTAAACAGTAAATATAGTCAATAGGAATACTTTTGTCATTGCAGTACTGTACAGTATTTGTCATGATGCTTTTGGCCCATGGCAGTGAACCAAAATTATTTATAATTATGGCCACGTAAAATGATTTTCTATTGTATGTATTTTTGTATGTATGTATTTTTCTAAGGCAAATAATAAGAGGCAAGCACATACAGTGCGCTATACAATATAGTAGTTCTCAGCTCACAGCAGGCTATAGCAGGTGAGGAAGGAAACTGTTTGACCCAGTTACGGAAAAAATACGCACATTCACAATGAACTCCAATGCATTAATCAGCATTTGTGTGGGCAGTTTGCACCGCGCTGGTAATTTAACCTAGGACCGTCACTAAAGCAGTAAAAGGACAAATATGCAAGCTGATGTGCAGGACACAACTTTAAGTAATAATCTTTGCCATATTTTATTTAAAAAAAAAAAAATCATATATTTTACTCGTTTTATTCTCGCAGGTTGTCTTTTAAAGATAAAATGTTCTCTGGAGAGAGTGTGCGGGATGGAGTGGTATGCCTACGGTGCTCTTGGAATCTTCAGTGCAGTTCTCAGCTTTCTTATGGACATCAGTGTGAGCAAACTGCTGACAGGTACATAAAAATGCATATGGGATGACTTGGACGTGCTATGTTTAGTACTGTACAAATAAAGCACTGTATTGTGTTTGCACTAGACTGTTTTTAAGGGTCAGGAGCGTCCTTGCAAGTGTATGGGCATAACCAAACTCAGTACTGAGCTTTTTTAGTATACAGTTGTGGTCAAAAGTTTACATATGTCATGGCTCTCTTGAGTTTCCAGATATTTCTACAACTCTGATTTTTCTCCGATAGAGTGATTGGAACAGATACTTCTTTGTCACAAAAAACATTCATGAAGTTTGGTTCTTTTATGACTTTATTATGGGTTAACAGAAAAAGTGATCAAATCTGATGGGTCAAAAATACACATACATGGATCTGAAAAAGCGAATCATTGACTTGAACAAGTCAGGAAAGTCACTTGGAGCCATTTCAAAGCAGCTGCAGGTCCCAAGAGCAACAGTGCAAACAATTGTTTGTAAGTATAAAATGCATGGCACTGTTTTGTCACTGCCACGATCAGGAAGAAAACGCAAGCTATCACCTGCTGCTGAGAGAAAATTGGTCAGGAGGGTGAAGATTCAACCGAGAATCACCAAAAAGCAGATCTGCCAAGAATTAGAAGCTGATGGAACACAGGTGTCAGTGTCCACAGTCAAGCGTGTTTTGCATCTCCATGGACTGAGAGGCTGCCGTGTAAGAAGGAAGCCCTTGCTCCAAAAGCGGCACCTTAAGGCTCGACTGAAGTTTGCTGCTGATCACATGGACAAAGATAAGACCTTCTGGAGGAAAGTTCTGTAGTCAGACGAAACAAAAATCGAGCTGTTTGGCCACAATGCCCAGCAATATGTTTGGAGGAGAAAAGGTGAGGCCTGTAACCCCAAGTACACCATGCCTACCGTCAAGCACGGTGGTGGTAGTATTATGCTGTGGGGCTGTTTTGCTGCCAATGGAACTGGTGCTTTACAGAGAGTAAATGGGATAATGAAGAAGAAGGATTACCTTCAAATTCTTCAAGATAACCTAATGTCATCAGCCCGAAGATTGGGTCTTGGGCGCAGTTGGGTGTTCCAACAGGACAATGACCCCAAACACACATCAAAAGTGGTAATGGAATGGCTAAATCAGGCTAGAATTAAGGTTTTCGAATGGCCTTCCCAAAGTCCTGACTTAAACCCCATTGAGAACTTGTGGACAATGCTGAAGAAACAAGTCCATGTCAGAAAGCCATCAAATTTAACTGAACTGCACCAATTCTGTCAAGAGGAGTGGTCAAAGATTCAACCAGAAGCTTGCCAGAAGCTTGTGGATGGCTACCAAACGCGCCTAATTGAAGTGAAAATGGCCAAGGGACATGTTACCAAATATTAGCGCTGCTGTATGTATATTTTTGACCCAGCAGATTTGATCACTTTTTTCTGTTCACCCATAATAAAGTCATAAAAGAACCAAACTTCATGAATGCTTTTTGTGACAAATAAGTATCTGTTCCAATCACTCTATCAGAGAAAAATCAGAGTTGTAGAAATAACTGGAAACTCAAGAGAGCCATGACATTATGTTCTTCACAAGTGGATGTAAACTTTTGACCACAACTGTAAATCCTACTAAATAACTGTCAAAGACCAAGATAAGATAATTTTACACGCACATATGCATCAAGTATGAATGTATGATGTATGCCTTTGTCTATGTGTAGCTCACCAGTGGCTTTATAGCCTGTTGGAAGGAAACAATCTGCTGCAATTCTTCTGCTGGACTCTTTACCCAACATGCCTCTGTGCCATGTCATCTTCACTTTGCAATAACATTTGCCCCTTCTCCACAGGTCTGTTTGCCACTTGACATGTATTGCATTTTAAATTGTCTTTGTGAGCGAATCACTCAAACAGTAAAATTAAGGTTTAAAACAAATGAAAAACACACAATATATAGCGCTATTTTAAAGTATGCACCCCTGTTTCTTTTTTTTTTTTTTTTTTTTTTTTTTGCATGGTGTTCCCACTTGATGTTTAGGATCCATTCGTTTTCAACACCACTTATCCTTGACAGTGTTTTAGGAAGCAGGAGCGTATCCCAGCTGACTTTGGGTGAAATGCGGATTACACCTTAAACTGGTCACCATTTAGTCGTAGTGCACACATCTGTAAACCCTAATTCATTCACAGAACTCTAAATTTAATCGTTGAGTAAGAGATTACAAGACAATATTTTAATGAAGTACGTATGATTCCCATTTTTTATTGTGTACCATACAACTTTGCTTTAAAATATTAAGCCCTATCAAATAGTAGCATAAATGAATGTTAAAAGAGAGACAAAGTTTATATATCAGTCAACTACATAACGATAATTGACTATGATGATCTTAATTTTGAGCTTTGAGTTGTAAGCTAGTTATACTATTTGGATTACAGTGTACTTACAATCGCACCCACAACTACAGTGGGGCAAATAAGTATTTAGTCAACCACCAATTGTGCAAGTTCTCCTACTTGAAAAGATTAGAGAGGCCTGTAATTGTCAACATGGGTAAACCTCAACCATGAGAGAAAGAATGTGGAAAAAAGAAAACAGAAAATCACATTGGAAAAAAAAAAAAACAGAAAATCACATTGTTTGATTTTCAAAGAATTTATTTCCAAATTAGAGTGGAAAATAAGTATTTGGTCACCTACAAACAAGCAAGATTTCTGGCTGTCAAAGAGGTTTAACTTCTTCTAACGAGGTCTAACGATGTCTAACGAGGCTCCACTCGTTACCTATATTAATGGCACCTGTTTTAACTCATTGTTGGTATAAAAGACACCTGTCCACAATCTCAGTCAGTCACACTCCAAACTCCACTATGGCCAAGACCAAAGAGCTGTCAAAGGACATCAGAGACAAAATTGTAGACCTGCACCAGGCTGGTAAGGGTGAATCTGCAATAGGTAAAACGCTTGGTGTAAAGAAATCAACTGTGGGAGCAATTATTAGAAAATGGAAGACATACAAGACCACTGATAATCTCCCTCGATCTGGGGCTCCATGCAAGATCTCACCCCGTGGCGTCAAAATGATAACAAGAACGCTGAGCAAAAATCCCAGAATCACACGGGGGGACATAGTGAATGACCTACAGAGACCTGGGACCACAGTAACAAAGGCTAATATCAGTAACACAATGCGCCGCCAGGGACTCAAATCCTGCACTGCCAGACGTGTCCCTCTGCTGAAGAAAGTACACGTCCAGGTCCGTCTGCGGCTCACTAGAGAGCATTTGGATGATTCAGAAGAGGACAGGGAGAATGTGTTATCGGGTTAGGGTTGGGGTTAGGGTTATATGTTACGGTCAGATGAAACCAACACAGAAACACAGGTTCTCGTTTTTGGAAGAAAAAGAATACTGAATTGCAGCCGAAGAACACCATACCCACTGTGAAGCTGGGGGTGGAAACATCATGCTTTGGGGCTGTAATTCCGCAAAGGGACCAGGACGACTGATCTGTGTAAAGGAAAGAATGAATGGGACCATGTATCGAGAGATTTTGAGTGAAAATCTCCTTCCATCAGCAAGGGCATTGAAAATGAGACGTGGCTGGGTCTTTCAGCATGACAATGATCCCAAACACACAGCCAGGGCAACAAAGGAGTGGCTTCATAAGAAGCATTTCAAGGTCCTGGAGTGGCCTAGTCAGTCTCCAAATCTCAACCCCATAGAAAATCTGTGGAGGGAGTTGAAAGTCCGTGTTGCCCAACGACAGCCCCAAAACATCACTGCTCTAGAGGAGATCTGCATGGAGGAATGGGCCAAAATACCAGCAACAGTGTGTAAAAAGCTTGTGAAGAGTTACAGAAAACGTTTGGCCTCCATTATTGCCAACAAAGGATACATAACAAAGTATTGAGATGAACTTTTGGTATTAACCAAATACTTATTTACCACCATGATTTGCAAATAAATTCTTTAAAAATCAAACAATGTGATTTTCTGGTTGTTGTTTTTTTCACATTCTGTCTCTCATGGTTGAGGTTTACCCATGTTGACAATTACAAACCTCTGTAATATTTTTAAGTGGAAGAACTTCCACAATTAGTGTTTGACTAAATATTTATTTGCCCCACTGTAAGTGGAAGTCGATACCACACTGCTGCATCAAGTCAGGCAAATGCACCACTACACCATCAGCAACATATGGTGTTTAATATAATCAAATAAATGTAAAAAATGTAAATAAGATCAGACAGCGATAAGCGAAGTAAAAATCTGATGCGTTTGTTAGATAATACCAAAGGAAAATAATTACAATTTCCATAAAGAAATAAACGTCTGTTTTAAAACTGCATTAGATGTTTTTCTTGGGTTATCTCTTTTCCTTAGTTTCTTAATCTTAAAAAGTTGGTAGTGTTATGTCCTTACCGTCCCTATGCAAATCTACGCCATTGGACCAGAAATACATTCAATATGCTCTTTAGTGGATGAGTCAGGATGATTGGATAATTAAGGTGGGCATTTTCTGATTTATCTAATGGTACTTTATGATTGTTTCTTCAGGCTCTGGTATACCAGAGGTGAGGACCATGCTGACTGGCATACAACTACCACAATACTTGTCTCTCACTAACATGTTCACCAAGTTCCTGGGTCTCATTTGTACACTGGCAGCTGGGAGCACAATTTTTCTAGGGAAAGTGGTGAGAGGCTACCTATACCTTCACACACAAATTTACATTTACCTTTGTTGAACAGTCAAGACTGTATATTTCTTAAAACAGGGCCCATTTGTGCATCTCTGCACCATGATGGGAAGCTACCTGAAAAAGCTGTGCGTGCTGCTTCAAGCCAAGAAGGAGGTAATGTCCATAAAAAACATTAAGTGTAATATTTAAAACAAAATAAAACAACAATGATGCACAATCTTTGTCACAAGAACTAATAATACAACTGCTCTGAAGTTGTTCAAAATCCCTATTCAATTTTTGTATTTTTTTTTTCAAAGAGGCACTTGTCAGGGAAGCTCAGGTTTGAACTCCAAGACAAGTGTTACCTCGATAGCTAAAGAAATGAATACAACCCCAACCACGGATTGCTTTTCTTCGAAGGCTTTATAAACAAGAGCTCTCAGGTACAAAATGATGCGACCCAGCCAGGAGCTGTGATCACCCAGAAAGTACAAAGAAGTACAATAGAGGCTGGACATTTATACTGTTTGAAAGGGCGGTGCCCAAGCCGACCCTGAAACGCAACTTACTCAGAAACGAAACTCATCATCTCACAAACCTGGGTATTTTTCCATACAAAAACATCTTTGAACTGAGACCTTGAACACCGGTCCCGGCTAGAACAAAGATAACAAACCACAGTCCTCCCTTGTATTCATTCAGGGCATATTGAAAAACACAGGAACATAACAGTCCATATTTGGACATATGGTAATACAGTCTGCAGTAGTCTAGGCCATGAGAAGGCACACTCAACAGATTAATGCTACAATGTTCTCATGCAAGCATACAAAAGCAAAGCATACAAAATATAATATATAATCAGTGGTGAAAGTGGGTGGGAACGGTCAGGAACGCAGTTCCGGTATAAGATTTAGGGCCGGAACGCAGTTCCGGTATAAGATTCAGAGCCGGAACGCTGTTTCGGTATACGATGCTTTGATTCTGAAAATATGACGGCAACTGTCAAAACACTATGTAAAAAAAAAAAAAAAAAAAAAATGCTTAGCTGCCACACATGCATTTCATCTCCAAGAAGAAAACAATCTACCAACATCAGATTTACATACACAAGTGTTAACAACAAGCATAATAACGTGCTTAGCGTAATCCGTTATCACCGATATTTCATATTTATTTTATTCCGATATTTATCATTTCTTTTGTTCCACGGACGGCATGGAGGTTTCCCCAGCTGCTGCAGTTATCTGAGTCTGACGATGACGAGTCACGTCAATGTGCGAATGCACGCAGCAAAGCAAAACGCCTGGACTCATTTATCCGTTCAGTTGGCTGACATACTGATATGTGATCACCAGATAGTTAGCGCTGATTGGTTCAAATGTGCATGTTTTCTGAAACAGCAAAAAAAAAAAAAAAATGCAGGCAATGCAACAGAAAATGGATCAAATCTTTAAGAGCAAGGAAAGAGTTAAGGTGGCTTATTTATCATATTTAGCTTTATTTGCTCTGATGGGGAGGTTCAGAACTTTTTAACTGTTAATGTGCTATTTGGACTTATATTTGTTCATTTATGTTAGGCTACTTATTCATTTCCTTATAATTTAAAAAAGTCAATGTTTGCGCGATCTTCAAAATATATTCCATTTCACTCTGCATAATATAAGTCATTTGTACTTATTTTTCTGAGTGTATGTTGCTTATATCTTTATTATTAAAAAAGAAAAAAAAATGCATGTTTACATTATGTTCAATTTTTATATACCGTACATCCTATGTTTTTCAGTAGTTAAAATTGAGATTTGGCATTTAGTATGTGAGGAAATGAGGGAAAATAAAAATTATGATATGGAGGTTGGGGTTATAGCTGTTTTTGTTAACATTTATTTTGCAAAAATTTTGAATGAAAATCAGTTTTTGTATGTGTTATACAAATAACTGACCAAACAGTTTTCTTTGCATTTCAGTAGTCCCATTTCAGTAGTTCCCCCCCCCCCCCCCCCCCCCCCCACACACACACACAAAAAAATTATAATAATAATAATATTTCTGGCTCAGTGGCGACGTTCAAGTCGGGGAGTTCCGGCAAGAAATTCTAACCACTTTCACCCCTGTGTATAATGGTTGTGTTTAAGCATGAATAAAATTTTCTCACAGCACGTTACTCAGTTTTCAATATTTTGAACTTTTTCATGCATTAAATAGGTTGAAACGGAAGTGTGCCCTTGGTTGAAGTTTGTTATCCAATTTTTTTTTTTATTATTATTATTATTATTTGATTGCAATCACGTTTGGAAGTTAAACCCTTCTGCAGACGCCAGGATTTGAAATTGTCTGAAGTCCTATGTCACACTTCAGAAATTTCTGAACGTACTCACCTTCTTCGTTCATCTTTCAAGCCCACTATTATCAGGAGTGCTGAGCTGTAAATGCGGAATATAAATAATGCATTATTTAAATCTATACATGTGCCACTGCTGTGGTTTAGTGCAATGTTTACGTCAGACGACCAGTTCCTGTCTTGTCACTTATTTTTCCCCACACCCTTTTCGCTGCTCGCCATTTACCTGGCTGAGAGGCACTTTCACTGGCAGGTGTTCTGTCGATTTGGTCTCCCTGTCGAATTGATATTTATAGCGCTACTGAGCATGCGCATCGCAACCACACCCCCTAAGGTTTATCACAGGTCAAATGTCCGTCGAGTTGGTCTACCATTTTGACTATAGTGTGGTTGCTGTTGTTGTTGCTTCAAGTAATATTTTTAATGTATATTAATTTTATAGTGCCTTTTGACTATTAAGCCTATTAAAAATGCTTATCATAGTAGAATATTATTTAAAGTAATTTATAAGCCTGCTAAATTATGCTACTTCTAGTAACATTCATTTTTAAAGGACGTTATAAGCCTGTTGAAATACACTATACCTATTTTTGTTATGTACTCATACGTTCACTTGTATGCATTATGTAGCCTTTTACTCTCAGTTGAAGCAATCATGCATTCACATTGTGGTTAGTTTTAACATATACCCAGAGGTGGGCAGACTAGCCAAAAATTTTAGTCAAGTAAGCGTACGTTACTTCTAAATTTTTTACTCAAGTGAAAGTAGTCATCCAAAAATTTACTCAAGTACTGTACGAGTTAAATAAAAAAAAGTTGTCGAAAAGAATACTCAAGTAATGAGTAACATTGTGTGAGTAACAGATTACAGTATCTGGTTGTTTTTAATAATGGCATTTTTTTCTCAGCACAACTTAATCTATATGAACTGTTACAGTGGTATGAAAAAGTATCTGATCCTTTTGGAATTTCTCACATTTCTGCATAAAATCACCATCAAATGTGATCTGATCTTTGTCAAAATCACACACATGAAAATACAGTATCTGCTTTAACCAAAACCACCCAATCATTCATAGGTTTTCTCATTTTAATGAGGATAGCATGCAAACAATGATAGAAGGGGGAAAATAGGTAAGTGAACCCTCTGCCTAAGGAGATTTAAAGAGCAACTGAAACCAATTTTCACCAAACATTTTAAGTCATGCGTGTGCCAAATCACTGATTACTGGTTTAAAGCTGCCCTGCCCACTATAAAACACTCACCTGGTAAGAATTGTCTTTATGAGAAGCATTGACTGATGGGCCTCATGGCTCGGTCAAAAGAGCCGTCTGAAGACATGTGATCAAGGATTGTTGATTTGTATAAAGCTGGGAAAGAATACAAAACCATCTCTAAAAGTCTGGATGTTTATCAATCAACAGTCAGAGAAGTTTTCTACACATGGAGAGAGTTTGGCACTGTTGCTTCTCTCCCAAGGAGTGGCCGTCCACCAAAGATGACGCCAAGAGTTCAGCGCAGAATACTCAGAAAGGTAAAAAAAGAACCATAGAGTGCCTGCTAAAGACTTACAGAAATCACTGGCACACTCCAATATCTCCATACACACATCAACTATAGTATATGTAAAACTATGGCCAAAAATAGTGTTCATGGGAAGACTCCACGGAGAAGGCCACTGCTGCAACAAAATAATAAATTTGATGGTTCACTTACTTATTTTTCCCCCTTGTCTCATTGTTCGCATGCTATCCTCATTAAAGTATGAAAACCTATAAATGTTTGGGTGGCTTCAGTTAAAGCAGACAGTTTTTTCATCTGTGTGATTTTGACAAAGATCAGATCACATTTGATGGTGATTTTATCCAGAAATGTGAGAAATTCCAAAAGGTTCAGATACTTTTTCATACCACTGCTTGCCTCCTGACAAAAATACACACACAGAACGCCAGTGAACGCCATTGGAGTGTAGAGTGAATATTTCTTTTTTCATTGTTAAATAGTGGAGCTTGGTGCCACTTTCAAGAAGATCGTAGTCGCGTCTGCGTAATGCGCATTGCCCATGAGCTTCCACATTGTGACACGCCTCCACTGATGGCAGTAAGAGCGAAGACTATGCAATTTTGCTCCAGTCAGCTACATAGTAATGACAATTCGAGATTCTGCAGAAGAGTCCGAAAAGGATGAAATAGATTGGTTTTAAAAGAATGACATTCTGGCCACTATCAACACAAACTGTGGTGCCAACTTGGTAAAATGGCATCCAAGGTTATGAAAAATAATGTATAAACATAAAAGTCAAATGCATCTCTAAATTGTTTGTGTACAAACACTAAAGTTTCTGGAGTGCCTGCATACATTTCAAGTGCAAATTTGAGTTTCTTTGGGTTTTTTTTTTTCTCGAGCTGCAATTCCTTCCTATGAATTCTTTGGTGTCCCCCAGGGGAGGCATGCCACACACATTGTGCAGATTAATAGAATTTTATATAAATCAGCTCATTGTGTAATCATCCTTTGTTGTTTGGAAGATAGCAGATGGAGACATATTGGTTGTGGCTGCGGCAGCCGGTGTCGCCAGCTGCTTTGGAGCACCCATAAGTGGTGAGCAAAGAATAAATTACTCCTGTATTTTGCTTCTTTTACTGTCATGTTCTTCCTATCCTCTCATTAATATTATCATATTCTCAGTTTTCCTTTACACATAGAGCCCAAAGACTATTTGTAGAAATTACCGTTGTTTTGGCCAAACTGCATGTCCCAACATTTCTGTTGAGCTCAGATCACTTCGACACACACACACATACTGTATATATATATATAAATACTGTACATATATATATATATAAATATACTGCTCAAAAAAATAAAAGGAACACTAACATAACACGCTGTAGATGTGAATAAATGAAATCTTTTTGTTAAATACTTTGTTCTTTCCATAGTTGAACGTGCTGACAACACAGTTAGACAAAAATTATCCATGAAAAATAAATTTATCAACCCATGGAGGTCCGGATTTGAATTTATACTTAAAATGAAAGTGGAAAAACACACGACAAGCAGATCCAACTTTGATATAATTTCCTGTAAACAAGTCAAAATGAAGCTTAGTCGTGTGTTTGGCCTCTGCATGCATGTATGACCTCCATGCAACGACTGGGCATGCTCCTGATGTGGTAGCGGTTGTTCTTCTGAGGGATTTCTACCCAGATCTGGACCAGTATATCACTGAGTTCATGGACAGTCTGAGGACCAACCTGTCGTCCTGTAGGAGATTCCAGGAGACAGGTAGTTACTCAAGGAGAGCTTAGTAGGGCCGTAGAAGATCCTTAAACCCTCAGCAGGATCGGTATCCACTCCTTTGTTCAAGGAGGAATAGGATGAACACTGCCAGAGCCCTACAAAATGACCTCCAGCAGGCCACTGGTGTGTGATGTTTCTGACCAAACAATCAGAAATGGGCTCCATGAAGATGGTCTGAGGGCCTGACATCCTGTCGAGAGCCCTGTGCTCCCTACCAATCAACGTAGAGCTTAAGAGGCATTTGCCATAGACCACTAGAATTTGCAACTATGCCACTGGCTCTGTGCTCTTCACCGACGAAAACAGGTACAACCTGAGCACATGCGACAGATGTGAAAGGGTCCGGAGATCCCATGGAGAACATTTTGCTGCCTGCAACATCATTCAGCATGACCGGTGTGGATGTAGGTCAGTGATGGTCAGGGGAGGCATATCCCTGGAAGGACACACAGACCTCTACAGGTTAGATGATGGCACCCTGACTGCTATTAGGTATCGGGATTAAATCCTTGGACTCATTGTCATAAGCTACGCTTGTGCAGTGGGACCTGGGTTCCTCCTGGTCCACGACAATGCCCAACTTCATGTGGCTGTAGTATGCAACAGTTCCAGAAGGAAGAAGGAATTGATAACATGACTGGCCCCCACGTTCGCCTGACCTAAATCCAATAGTACACCTCTGGGACATTGTGTTTAGGTCCATCTGTCAGAGCAAGGTTGCTCCTCAGAATGTCCAGGAGCTCAGTGATGCCCTGGTCCAGATCTGGGAGGAGATTCCCTAGGACACTCTGCGTCGTCTCATTAGCAGCATGCCCAGTCGTTGTAGGGAAGTCATACAGGCACTTGGAGGCCACACACACTACTGTGGCTCATTTTGACTTGCTTACATGAAGGTTGAATCAGCCTGTAGTGTGTTTTTCCACTTTCATTTTGATTATAACTCTAAATCCATACCTCCATGGGTTGATACATTTGATTTTCATTGATAATTTTTGTGTGATTTTGTTGTGAGCACATTCAACTATGGAACGAACAAAGTATTTAGTAAAAATATTTCATTCATTTATATCTAGGTACAATGTGTTACGTTAGTGTTCCCTTTATTTTTTTGAGCAGTGCACGGTATACGTATATACTGTATAACTGGGTGGAATCTTATGGAGTTAGCACAGCCGCCTCACAGTTCTGAGATTAGGGGTTCAATCCTGGGATCCAGCCATCCTGTGTGGCGTTTTCTTGTTCTCCCCATGGGTTTTCTCCAGATACTCCGGTTTCCTCCCACAAAAACATGCAAGGTAGGCTGATTGAACACTCCAAATTGTCCACTTGTAAGACCAGCTTAGTGCAAAGGTGTCGTCTTGTTTTGTTGGATTTAAATACTGCACCCACTGTTTTTTTTTTTCCCATAAATCACAAGTATATTTTATGTAAAACCTTATTTTTCACTTGTCTTGTTATGACCAATGAAGTCATTAGCCTAAATAACTGTAAATTATTTGTTACCAAAATTTACCATGGATGTTATCTGAAATTTAGGCTTGTTAAGTCCCTCAGCATGGCAAGTGGGCATTTGCATTTTGAATTTAAGACTAATTTTTACGTGTCATCCTTGGAATACCATATGTACTGTGCGTACCGGCACCTTATGATTTTCAGATTAAGCACTGAATGTCTTCAAATACCAATTGCAGCCAGCACTGATTTAATGTGTCTAGCATTGGTGAAACAAATGGTATGACAGCTACCAAGGGACATATCACAGGCGCGCCCCTAGCAACTTGGTGCCCTGGGCGACTGCCAAACCTGTCCATGCCAGGAACCGCCCCTCCAGTTACCCGCATTACTACACACATTCAAAGCTCTTAAAAATCAACAGGCTTACCTTCGCTTACTCTCAAGTAACCCATGTACTATCAAATAAGAATTCACTGTTGTTACTGTTGTTAGCCAAAATGTTAACACTAAGCTAATGACTGGGCTATCCAAGCAAATCTAATAAGGCTTGCTAGTGTTTTTTGTAGTTGTTGTTTCTTCTTCCGTCCCTGTAGGCGTGTTTTTCAGCATGGAGGTGATGTCCTCTCACTACGCCATGCAGAACTATTTCCCGTCCTTCTTCTCAGCGGCCTGGGGCGCATTGACCTTCCGCTTGCTGTCAGTGTGGCATGGAGATAAAGGTAAAGTATTGTATGGCAAATATGACAGTCTTTCCGTTTAAAAGCAAGGAAAAGGAAATATATGCTTATTCATTTCTGTGATTGGAATTCATTCATTGAACTGAAATTTGCAGGCATTATTTGCAGGTATACTCTGCAATCTTCTTGCATGCTGTTTGCCCAGTTGGTCTGTTTTTGCAAGATTTCCTCAAGACACTTTTCACAGCCAGGAACAACAAGCTGAGTCTTATCGCTCCACATCAGTGAAAGAACCTTTCTAATACTCTTCCAGCTTAAGGGACATAAATCAATATGAGGAGATTCCATAAGCTTTTGGAAAACTATGTCCAGAGGAAGTGTTGAACCACCATAAAAATTATTTCCTATTTCTCAAGACTGAGAATGTAAAACCTTGCCAGTTTTAATTCATCATTCCTAATAGGCAAACAGCCCCCACACTCACATACACTTGACCTTTGATGCAATTTACAGTCTGTCTTTAAGGAAAACCTTCGATTTTAGGTTTCAATAAGAGAATGGTGAATGTAAAATGCAAATGAGGGAAGATTTCATTTGTTCTGTTCCTCCAGAGACTCTTCCGGTGTTGTTTAAAACCAATTTCCCTACGGCTTTACACTTCCTTCCGCTGGAGGTTCTGCTCTTTGCTCTGCTGGGGTGAGAATACTCTTCATATCATATTGTATTTCCATTCCCCCTTGATATCTGACTGATTCATATTCACATTAGGCCATGTGGAAACTGAGATGTTGTGTTGTCCTTTCAGTTAGCTTCATCATGGCTTCTAATGACTAAGTATGTGGCTGTTGGATACTCTCCTGTGTGGGGAACTGCGTGGGTGTGCGCGTGCATGTGTGTGCGTTTGCTAGAAACAGGTTCCTGTGTGGAGCTGTGAGCTGTGTGTACCTCACCTTGCATCGCCTCACACTGCAGCTCTTCACCAAAAACACCAGACTCATCAACATGCTGAAAACGGAGTAAGAGCACAGACTCAATGGTGCCACCAATAACGCCCAAGATAATAGAGATAATAGATTAGATAGATAATAGCGATAAATAATACAGTGGTGCTTTGAGATACGAGTTGAGATTCTTAAAGTTCTTCTTTGCGGAGGATTAGAATACAGAATATGACTATAAGTACTGTTATATTGCATGCCTCCATGAGTTGCTGCACCATTTGTGTTATAAAAAAAAGGGTTGCGCACAGTCATTGATGTTACTGAAGACCTATTTTAGTATTACCATATTTTTCGGACTATAAGTCGCATTTTTTTCATAGTTTGGCTGGGAGTGCTACTTATACTCTGGAGCGACTTATGTGTGAAATTATTAACACGTTATTATATCATTTCACATGTTATTTTGGTGTTTTGGAGTGACACTGATGGTTTGGTAAACTTATTAGCATGCGCTTTGTGCTATAGTTATCTGAATAACTCTTAATAGCTATGTTACATTAACACAGGGCCGGCGCTAGCTATTTTGGTGCCCTAGGCATAAATGCTTTGTGGTGCTCCCCCCCGATGCCCCCCCCCCCCACCCCCATCCACCAAGACCAGACAAAACATTCAGGGATTATGCGGTGAAATATTGTTTTGAACCATGGTACAAACATTTTCTAAATTAATTATAGTATTATGCAGGCCCATATTTAAAACACAGATACATGAAAACTTTAATATTATACCTTTATAGACATGGACTGATAGGGCACCATATAAACATTCTGGACGTAATGTGGAAACAATGAATATGAAAGGGGAAATCTACATAGCTTTAAGATTGTTTTTTTTTTCTAATTAGTTTCACCAGTAGATGTCGCTCTTGGCCTCTGAACCTCTCGAAAATGACTACGGCTTCTTACTAATGGAAAAATTTCGGTATCAACATAGTCGTTGTATAAAACCACTACCGGTATGTCTCGTAACATTCCATTTAATTTTCATTGTGCAATGAATTTGCAAGTCACATCATTTCCACCACAGTGTTTTGGAGTGGGTTTTTTTTGGTTGTGCACACTAATAAACCGATCATAACCCGATTTCTCGAGTTACCAGATTATTCAAGTGGTCATGTAAAGAGCATGATCCGCTATACTTTATCTGATAAACACCGCTATTTTACATCTCTGAGCATGTGTACAAATGGAAAAACGGATGTCGCTAGAGAGGCCTTAGGGACGCCAAACTGATTTGCTTTCAGCCTATGGGCCTACTTTGCAGTTAGCGAGCTTGTGTAACGCAATCTCCACACTCGTATTTGAAGAGGTTCAGTGGGACAACTTCAAGCAAGCATGGGTTTTTGGTAGACATGGAGGAAGGCCTATGCTGAGACCAAGAGTTTTACGTCATGTACTTGGAAAGAGATCGAACTATTGACTTAATATGTAAACCAGGTTTTTCCTGATTATCACATCACTGAAGTGCACGTAAATGCGTCAAATCTCATTATTGTCATTACCTGGTTATTCCCAGTTATCAGATTATTGTGGTCATGTAAACATAGCTGATAATAAATAAACAATTATTTAAAAAAAAAAAACAACAACAAGAACATTCTTACCTGCAAGTGATGCGCGGGCATCATCTCGCTCCTTTTTCCTCTTCCTTTTTTCCGCCCCCGACTCTTGTTGTCTTTTCGATGACATTTTCTTTCAAGAATAAACTTCTGCCAAATTTGCGACTGAAGCATAATGGAGCAAACCAGTAGGGAATTGGGGGGGGGGGGGGGGGGGCACCAAGGATAGACTGACGAGAGGGTCGTTGCCTGGCACGGCCAGACTGTTCTCCCTGTATTTTTCAAACACTGAGACACGAGTCATTGACAATAGTCTGTCTTGCGCTAGCCATGTTGAATAAACTCCGCTCTCCTCGTATGTTTCCTTTCGCGCGCAAGTCCCTCATCCTGCCCTCGTCGTTTTACTAACGTCACGTCTGCCCGTCGCTGATTGGTCCACTCCGCTGTCTGTTTGCGTGGCTTGCTCCGCCCTGGAAATTGTATCCGCTGAATGGTGGCTAGACTCAATAGCTGGAACAGCGTTGAGTCTGGTGTATCAGGCAAAGAGGGCCGCACAGGAGATTCTTTTTGTGTGTAAATAAGGAGCCTATGTTACTTATATTTGCATTACTTGCATTTATCAGTTATAAGTTTTATTTTAAATACTATATATTGTTGTTATTATTACAATTACTATTATTTTAGGATTTTTTACAAACTTGATTTTTTTTTTGTGCCCCTTCAGGCAGAGTTGGTGCCCTACGCGCAGTGCGTGTTATGCGTATGCGGAGCGCCGTGTCTGCATTAACATAACGGTCACGTTCGCATTTCGTTGTTCATGCATCACATAACTTTATCATACTGTACACTTATTCAGCACGTTGTTCTCTATTGTATTTTTATTTTAAATTGCCTTTCAAGATGACATATCTGTTCTATGTGTCGGATTTTATCAAATAGATTTCCTCCAAAAATGCGACTTATACTCCAGTGCGACTTATGTATGTTTTTTTCCTCCTAGTTGGGCATTTTATGGCTGGTGCGACTTATACTCAGGTGCGACTTATAGACCCTACTCACGTGACGTCACAGCCACGCCCCCGCGCCATGATGTCCGCATACTCGCCATAGAAATGCATTAGCGCTTCGTAAATTCTTCCTATTATTGCACGTTTTACTGCTCGTCAACATTAATACTCAAAATGGTGAAGTCGTGTGTGGCGGTCGGTTGCAAAAACAGAGAAGATAGACGGAGAGACTTGAATTTTTACCGTATTCCGAGAGACACGAAGAGGAGGCCGCGATTGACTGCTGCAATTCGACGAGACAACTGGGCTCCAAACGACTACCACAGATTATGTAGTAGTCATTTTATATCTGGTAAGATGCATTTAATATATATTTAGAGGGTTTCGGGCTGACAACCACAATTAAGATCATTGCTAGGCTAATCGCCGACAACATACACGTATGTATGTAGTCAGAGTGCTATCGCTAAACCATATAAACATTAAAAGCCCTAGCTCCATTGACAAATGACATGAAATACATTAGACTTGACAGTGGATGTTAGCAAGAACAAAAGATTTTCAATTGAAAATTTCGTAACTCACCTTCCGAGCACAAGATTCCTGCCGAATTTTCGTGTACGAGGACGTGTTTCACCTAACCAGCAACGTAGCATTTATAAGCCTCCAAGCTCTTAAAGTTTTTCAAACTTTCGTGAGAATAGGCTGATTTTGTGTGGGTATCAGATGTCAGGCGAAGCCAGCGGGTCGAAAAACATCGATTTAGGCATCAAATACGGATCTGGCGAATGGATAAACTGAAGCTTTTCCACGTAACGCCTTTTATGCAACGGATCCAATGAGTTTACAGCGTCAGATAACACCGGGGCTTCCATGAATTGCTCTATAACTTGCTCGACTAATAGAAAACAATGAGAATAGGTCTGAAAAAGAGGTACAATATGGCGGCCGGAAACAGCGACACGCCCATTTTGTGACGTAGGTGAGTAGGGTCTATAGTCAGAAAAATACGGTAGTCTGAAGTTAAGGTTCTAAAGGCGTGGTTGCATTCGAGACACAGTGTGTAATTCTCTGTGAATTATATTAAGTTTGATAGTAAACAGAGTGTGGCAATAACTAATAATAAAATAACCACTATTTAATAATTGAATCTGACACAACCATCATACAGTGCCCATATCGCTAGTTAAAGCTTATAAATTACAGTAAAAAAAATATTAGAACAATGACTGGTATCTTGAAAAACTTATTACCTCGGGTCTCTCTTATCTACAATATAAATAGTAAATCTGGAAGAAGTGTATTCGGTCTCTTGTCTATATTTTCCTCATGATTGGTTCTATTGTACCATTGATAGACTGCAGCTCACCTGTGACCTTAGTGAGTTCAATCAGTTCATTAAAAAAAACAACAACAACAACAACAACGTTAATTTCGCATAATTAATGGTAGCTACTAACATCCACCGATAAAGTTTCATTTCGTTATTTTTTTCAAACAAGGTCAATGAAATGACACTGATGTTTCTCTGTGCAGGAAAGCACTATATTCTGCTGTGGTCAGCTTCTTTTTGGCATCTCTCACCTTCCCTCTGTCTGTGGGTCAACACATGGCTTCCAAGGTGGGACTTCAAGCAAACTACAGCTTGTTGTGATTTAGTTACATGGGTGTCCAACATGTTTTCATCGTGGGCCAAATTATTGATACGAATGCCTTCATGGACAGGTCATAACAATGAAAGCCACATACAGTAAACAGGAGTAACTGGTAACATACCATATGTTTATTAAACTATCAGTTAGACCTAAAATACTTTATTTTTCTCAAAAATTTACACTGCACATTAGAACCCCCATTAGAACCTTATGTATGAATTATAGTTGTGCTTCTGACCTCAAACCTATTTTGTTGAAGGATTAGTATATTATACTGCTCCAGTAATGTGCTAAACTCACACATTAATCATTCATCAAACCCATAAATAAAACAATAAACGATGACGAAATAGATTAATAAATAAAAGAACAAATGGCAAATGCCCTTATAATCGGTCGACCTTATGTATGAAAAAAATTAACTCGTTCATTGACGGTACGCCTTATAGTCCAAAAAATATACAGTAATTGGAAACCCTTTTTGAGGGGAAAACATGAAATGAAAGAAGTGCGTATGTTGTTTCAGTAACATTTGAAATTATACATCAACAACTTTTTTTTGTTCCTTTTTAGAACAGTGAAACATCATAAAATAGACTTGTTTTTAGGAAAAAGATGGTCGCGATAGTAGAACTGTAATGTTTTGTCAGAATTACACATCTTTAATAGCACCAGTGATGGCATTTATTTCTTTGGTTCATTTAAAGAGGCTGTTAATAGCTACCCAAGTATGAACATGGCTGCCATGGCCTTTTTTTTGTACTTTACGTCTAGTTGTGATTTTTATTTCCATCTAGTGCAAAATATTTTGCCTTGAGACAATCACATGAATAGTCTGAGTATGTCCATAGACATTACTGCAGTTTTTATCCATCCACAAAGGGAATGTGGCTTTTTAAAACGATATAATAATGAGACTGCCTTTTTTTCTTTTCTGTTAAATTCAGTCCACCATGAAGCAGCTGCTAACCTCTTTACTGGACGAAACACCCTGGACGTCTCAATCTCACAATGCCTCTGTGAAGATGGAGACAGAATGGGGCTCTTCTGTGTATGGCGTCTACCTATCCCTGACTGTCTTTCTGCTCATGAAGGTACAAATGAAGGACGTAATGTACTGGAGACCAAATTAGCCCTAATATGCAGCCAGTCTCTGACATTTTTATAGGACAATGCATGAGGCATCCAGAATAATCAGGCTTTGAGGTGGCAGTGTCTCCTTAAACCTGTGGCTGAAATGATTTATTTTCTGTGAAAATCTCTTGCCAAGATGTGTTTGTTTTGCAGTTAGGTGCTCAAAATTCGATAGTTTCTTTCAATTTAATTTCATCAATATTCTCATCTTTTTTCTTTCCTTTTTTTTTATAGACACAATTTAGGCTCAAACTCTTACATGTTTATTCTCATGATAAACCTGATTTTCTGACATCTATTTCATTAAACTTTTTCTCTTACCTTTCCCCCTTTAACATGTGTCCATCATAAGACTTTGTTTTTTTCACACACTATTATTTGTGTTAAATTGATGCTGCAGTATGAGTGCAGATGGATTGAATTGCATTCGTAAAGCCTATCATGAGTGTTGCACTTGTGTTGTTGCTTCTCAGTTGTGGATGTCAGTGCTTGTCTGCACTCTGCCTCTGCCAGCAGGGTACTTCATGCCAGTCTTCATCTATGGTGAGTGAGAGACAGGAAATTGTATTTTATTGTAACAAAATAACGATAATTGTCTTTTCAAAATATTTGTGAGCACACTGTGATTTCCAGTGGCTACTTATTGATAACAAAGACCTACCCGAGAACACTGTTTATGTTGTATCTCAAACAGGCAAGTTTTTTTTATTTCAAAATCAATTGCAATAAATGTACCAGTAAATTGCCTTCCACCAAAAACTAGAAAATCTGTGGGATGCAACATTCCCTTGTGCTGTGAAATTGGCTTCCTCCAGCCCCTTGTGCCCAGTCCAGGCGTTCCGGTAAATTTCTTAGAACTGGTTCTTAGTTCCCTGCTTTTTTTTTTCTTTCCCAGTTTCAGTCATATCAGTCAGTTCTTGTGCTCCTGTTGTTTCCTGATATATACATATATATATATGTGTATATATATATATATATATATATATATATATATATATATATATATATATATATATATATATATATATATATATATATATATATATATATATATATATATATATATATATATATTAGGACTGTCAAAATTATCGCGTTAACGGGCGTTAATTCATTTTTTAAATTAATCACGTTGAAATATTTGACGCAATTAACGCAGATGCCCCGCTCAGACACATTTAAATGACGGTACAGTGAAACGCTCACTTGTTAATTGTGTTTTATGGAGTTTTGCCGCCCTCTGCTGGCGCTTGGGTGCGACTGATTTTATAGGCTTCAGCATCCATGAGCATTGTGTAAGTAATTATTGACATCAACAATGGCGGGCTACTAGTTTATTTTTTGATTGAAAATTTTACAAATTTTATTAAAACGAAAGCATTAAGAGGGGTTTTAATATAAAGTTTCTATAATTTGTACTAACATTTTTCTTTTAAGAACTACAAGTCTTTCTATCTATGGATCGCTTTTACAGAATGTTAATAATGTTAATGCCATCTTGTTGATTTATTGTTATAATAAACAAATACAGTCCTTATGTTGAATGTATATATCCATCTTGTGTCTTATCTTTACATTCCAACAATAGTTTACAGAAAAATATGGCATATTTTATAGATGGTTTGAATTGCGATTAATTACGATTAATTGATTAATTAATTGTTCATTGCGATTCATTACGATTAATTCATTTTTAAGCTGTGATTAACTCGATTAAAAATTTTAATCGTTTGACAGCCCTAATATATATAGCAAAATTATTGCGTTAACGGTCGTTAATTAATTTTTTAATTAATCACGTTAAAATATTTGACGCAATTAACGCACATGCCCAGCTCAAGCAGATTAAAATGACAGCAGTGTAATGTTTGCTTGTTACTTGTTTTTTGGTGTTTGGCGCCCTCTTCTGACGCTTGGGTCCAAATGATTTTTCACAATGAGTGAGCATGGTGTAATTAGTGACATCAACAATGGCGAGCTACTAGTTTATTTTTTGATTGAAAATTTTACAAATTTTAATAAAACGAAAACATTAAGAAGGGTTTTAATATAAAATTTCGATAACTCGTACTAACATTTATCTTTTAAGAACTACAAGTCTTTCTATCCACGGATCGCTTTAAGAGAATGTTAATAATGTTAATACCATCTTGTTGATTTATTGTTACAATAAACAAATACAGTACATATGTACCGTATGTTGAATGTATATATCCGTCTTGTGTCTTATCTTTCCATTCCAACAATAATTTACAGGAAAAATATGGCATATTTTATAGATGGTTTGAATTGCGATTAATTACAATTAATTAATTTTGAAGCTGTAATTAACTCAATTAAAAATTTTAATCGTTTGACAGCTCTAATATATATAAATATAAGTTGCATCTGCGCACCCTTGCCTTTTCTACACTTGGGTCCATGCAATTTCATCATGCAGCAGAACAAGACCAGTGGTTTGAAAATGTTCTCAGCCTAAAATCCTATTTCCTTTTGCCGGGTCGAAAACCACCTCTATCAAACTTAAGCGCAATAGTTTTTTTTTCCCCCCAAAGAGATTTTGAAAAAATATACACAGTACTGTTTATCATATTTTTTTAAGCCAGTCATGCAAACATGCATGTAAAAACCATGATAATATAGTTCATGGTCAACTTCACATTTAATATACACTGCAGTTCAGAAGTAGTGGAATCCCTGCAATTCTGTCAGATAATGCTCAAGAACTGTGTGAGGAGTTGAGAAGCAAAATTGTGAGGAAGCATGGGCGATCTCAAAGCTACAAGTCCATCTCAAAAGACCTGAATGTGATCATGTGATGCTTCTCATTTTTTATAACTAACAGTACCTGTTACTTACCTTTGGGACATAACAGGTTGTGGCAATAACTAAATCACACTTGCAGTCAGTTAAACTGGATTAAAGTTGACTTAACCTCTGTCCTGTGTCCTTGTGTGTACCACATTGAGCATGGAGAAAAGAAAGAACTGTCTGAGGACCTGAGAAGCAAAATTATGAGGAAGCATGGACAATCTCAAGGATAAAAGTCCATCTCCAAAGACCTGAATGTTCCTGTGTCTACCGTGCTCAGTCTTATCAATAAGTGTAAAGCCCATTGCACTGTGGCTAACCTCCCTAGATGTGGACAGAAAAGAAAAATTGACGAGAGATTTCAGGGAAAGATTGTGCGTATGGTAGATAAAGCACCTCGACTAACATCCAAACAACTTCATGCTGTCCTGCAGTCCGAGGTTAAAACAACCTGTACTATTCGTCGGCGTCTGAATGAAAAGGGACTCTATGGTAGGATACCCAGAAAGACCTCACATCTGACCCAGAGACATAAAAAGGCCAGGCTGGAGTTTTGGAAGAAGGTGGTCTGGGCAGATGAGACAAAAGTAGAGCTTTTTGGGAAAAGGCATCAGCATAGAGTTTGCAAGGAAAAAAACTTACCTGGCCTTCAAAGAAAAGAACATGGTCCCCACAGTCAAACATGGTGGAGATTCCCTGATATTTTGGGGTTGCTTTACTGCCTCTGGCCCATGACTGCTTGACCGTGTGCATGGCATTATGAAGTCTGAAGACTACCAACAAATTTTGCAGCATAATGTAGGGCCCAGTGTGAGAAAGCTGGGTCTCCCTCAGAGGTCATGGGTCTTACAGCAGCACAATGGCCCAAAACACACTTCAAAAAGCACTAGAAAATGGTTTGAGAAAAAGCACTGGGGACTTCTATGGGGGCCAGCAATAAGTCAGACCTGAATCCTATAGAACACCTGTGGATAAATCTGAAAATGGCAGTTTGGAGAAGGCACCCTTCAAATCTCAGAGACCTGGAGCAGTTGGCCGTAGAAGAATGGTCTAAAATTCCAGTAGAGCATTGTAAGAATCTCATTGATGGATACCGGAAGATGTTGTCCGCAGTTATTTTGTCTAAAAGTTGTCTGGCCAATTTTTGGAGTTTTCTGTAAAATGACAATGATTTTTTTTTTTTTTTTAATTCTCTTTTGTGTTTTTTCATTGCAAGGGAAATAAATGAAGATATTAGTCCCAAAGCATTTGTAATTACAATCATTTTCTGGGAGAAATTGAGCATTATCTGACAGAATTGCAGGGGTGCCAACACTTTTGGCGAGCACTGTGTATACTGTATATGCATATGTGATACTTAATTGGAAAGCTTAAAATGTCAATTTTCTGGGGGAAGATAAATTTTGAATAGGAGGGCATTTAATTTTTTTTTTTTTTTTTAACAGCAAAACCCTAACTGGAGGTGAGAGCACGTGAGAGCAAAATTAAAGACGCCATGATTTTAACGAGATATTATCGTGTACTTACCTTGTTTCGATCCCAAAACTCCATGTAGCATGTATCATCGAGTGTCAAGACACAGATGTGAATGGCCACAGCTGGATTTATGAGGGATTTTATGGGTGAAACATGGTAATATAACAAGGGTCACGATGCAGAAATCGCAGACATCAAGGAGTGGTCAAGATTTTCTTTTTCATATATTTACCCTTTTAAACGTTTTTTTTTTTTCCTCCTTTGTTTGGATCGATTATTTATCCTCTAGCATATCGGAGAAAATGCGACAGTAACAAAAAAAAATACAATTAAGCGATTGTTATGAGGTAGATATCCATGACTTTTTTACAGACACCATTTTTTTCATTGTGACGTAATATTTTTTAAAGTTTAAAATATGCGAGTTAATAATTTTTTTTAAGTCTTTTTTTTTTTAAACGAAATATTAGACATCAATTAATGATTCTAAGCTAAAAATGACAGACATTTTGAATAATAAATATAATTAATTACCTACGTTTTTATTACTGGGTTGAAACAAAAGCGATTGTGCGACATCTGTAAACAGGGGTTTTCAGGGTAAAACGGACAAATTAAAAATATTTGGGGGGGCCTAATGCACCATGAATCTGCTATGGCAGCATATAGACATATTGTTCTATCAAACACAACAGTTGTTTTGGCTTAAAATACAGCAGTTTCTTTTAAAGAAGAGTGCAAGAGCAGAAACTGCTTTTTCAGTCTTATCTGTGTTTTCCGCCATATATATATACTGTATTTGAAAAGGACAAGGAACAATTAAAAAAAAAAAAAAATGTTGTTGTATACTAATTTAACAATGTGGATCACATTATGGAAATTTATTAGTTGATTCTGATGGGATTAGAATGAGAATTCATTCATTTTCTTTTGGTAAAAAGCACAATTAAAGTGACATTGTTTTTTTCTTTACTGTTTTGCCAGGGGCAGCCTTGGGCCGTTTACTTGCAGAGGGAATAGATAACTTGTCTTCCAGCACACAGGAATGGGCTTCTTTAAATCCTGGGGGGTACGCTCTTGCAGGTAATACATATATAAACAATAATTACAAATTGACAGTACCGTGTTAAGCATGTTGTTGTTACATTCAAAATCTAACAAAGGGCATATGCATTTATTACTCAACAGTATTTTAGCATTTGTTTAAAAAAAATGATTATTTGTTCATAGTGACCATTAACCACTATTAACAAAATTGAAGTCTAAAAAGTAGTATAAAAAGTTAAAATAGGTAACATTTGATACTTTATGAAAAAGGTGCAAACTTATGACCGTTGAGGGTCTTATCGGCGCCCCCTGCTTGGTAGGTAAAGAAACTAGAGTGACAGAAATCAGTCTGCAAACGCAGGCAGCTACAAAAGAAAAAAACTAGGGCTGTCAAAATTATCTCGTTAACGCGCGGTAATTAATTTTTTTAATTAATCACGTTAAAATATTTGACGCAATTAACGCACATGTCCCGCTCAGAAAGTATTCTGCCTTTTGGTAAGTTTTACAGCAAGGCTTTTTGTCCTGTCCAACAGCGAACTCTTGTGGTCGCTTAGAGACATGGTTTATTGCATTCTTGCCAGTTCATTATGGCTGCACGACATCTCGGGCTGATAATGTTGTGCTTATATGATCCTTGGACAAGATTTGTCCGTAAGTATGGTTGTTGTAAAGAATGTACATATTATGTTAGTAAGCGAAATGTTATATTTTTTGTATGAGACGCTTTTTGTTTATGTTTAGTGAACCTGTATAGCGTGCTAAGCTAACGTTGTTGCTAATGCAACGCTTGTGTACTTTTATTTTGTCGTTTTACGACGGTCCAAAGAGGACAATGGTTTGAGGCCATTTTATTAATATATCAGATGAAAAAGGAAGAAGTCTAATTATTAAGGCGTCGTTCACTAGGTGTCTAGCTTTGGAAAAAGTAGACGCTTCGGAGTGAGGACAGCATAGACAGATTTAAATGACAGTAGAGTGAAATGCCCACTACAGTCCTTATGTACCGTAAGTTGAATGTATATCTCCATCTTGTGTCTTATCTTTCCATTCCAACAATTTATTTTACAGAAAATATATATAATTTACAGAAAAATATGGCATATTTTAATAGATGGTTTGAATTGCGATTAATTACGATTAATTAATTTTTAAGCTTTAATTAACTCGATTAAAAATTTTAATCGTTTGACAGCCCTAAAAAAAAACCAACCGAAATTGAAGCTCGATTTTTCGCAAGTCGTTTTTCACAAAGAAAGCGTCGATTAGGAAAATCTAAACTTAGCACAACGGAATGAAATTGAAAAACTCTTCCTGCGGATGTTAAACAAGATCACTGATTCGCTCATTGCCGGGACAAACACAGCATTTAGCCGAAGACTCGTCTTGTTTCATAGTAATGGAACAATGCATTCTCAACTCTAGAGATGCACACCGTCCACACAGTTTAAAGGGACCTAGAATCTGCGCGAATGAATGAAAAGTAAGCAGTCATAACCAGTGATAAAGAAGCTGATTCTGAGCAAAAGTTGAGTGCGTAGTACCACGTATTACGTCATTGACATGTTCACACAACAGTATTAATTTGATCACTTATTTTTTGACATTTTAAGGGAAGCCGAGCTTCCCTTCCAGTCTTAGGCCAATCGCCTCTATTAGGTACATACATGTGCAAAATCAAATTAGATCAAATAACGTAGCTTTGGAAAACAACTCTGCTTATAGAATAAATAAGTAGATGCAATTGCTGTTTGGATCTGATGATTTTTACATTTAAAGCATCAAGCTAATATAATATACAATACAAAACTGCAATGCCTATCTGTTGTTGGTGTGTAGGTGCGGCAGCATTCTCCGGGGCTGTAACGCACACTTTATCACCGGCCCTCTTGGCGTTAGAGTTAACTGGTCAATTCAGCCATGTTGTTCCTGTCCTCCTGGCCACTCTGCTGGCCAATAGTGTCACTCGCTATGGCGGTCGGCCGTCTTTCTACGACACTGTCTCCATATGCAAGAGGCTGCCTCACCTGCCCTCCCTCATCCTAGCATGCCCCAGGTACTGTATATAGCAACACTTTTATGTTGAACGTTATGTACTTTTGATGTTGAATTGTGAAACATGAGTTTTTAATGCATGTGATTGGTATGGCATGGTGGTGATGTTAAGTACAAGTACCTGAAAAATCCAATAATTTGTAGTAACAAGATATTTTCTGCGTTACTTCCACCCACTATAAGGCTGGAATCTTTTCAATTCAGGGAATCACATCACCTCCAAAATTTACATTTCAAATAAAAAGTCCAAACTTTAACACAAAGGTAAAGTGGATGTAAGTTAGCATTCTCTCACAGCCTAATACTCAACAGAATAGAGGTGACAAATTTGTGAAACTCAACATTTGCTAATGAGCAGGGAGTGCTTTGAGGATAATGTGTCTATTCCTTGACAGGCTTCTCTACACGCAGGTGGGACATGTTTTGGGATCGACAAGAGTGCAGTTGCAGAAAACGGCTGGCTCAGAGGAGGTCCGACATGTTGTCAACAGCAGCAGCGAGACACAAATCCCTGTTGTGCACTCACATGGTGGGCAGACAGGGATGTGAATGAATGTGGATGATAGTGCTCCTTCTCTACATGTATCACAGTCAAACAGACAGTACTCTGACAATTATTTGCAGTGATGAAAATATTTGATTTTTATTCCTGCAGTATGTTTGTAAGTTGTGGTTTGGAGTCCAATAAATATTAAAGGGACCGGCTGACCAAAACAGTCAATTTTTCACCAACAAACACACTTTGTTACTTTTTTGTTCAGTAAAATTAAATGTGCATTCATTTCCATTATCATCAGTTAAACTTCAAGCAATCTGTAAATAATAATTCGTCTCCAAAGGGCCCAATTTTCATCAGTATAATGGAAACACCCTGATTTTGCGGCCCGATGGTGTGATGTCAGTGGAGTATTTTGCGCATCTCTTCACTGGTGCATTGTACTAGTGCTATATATATATTTTTTTTAACAATTCATTAAAACTCATTGATTACGTTCCTCAATTGTGGATTTATTGTTGCTGGTAGGTTCCGAGTTTGCTGGAAGAGGGCATGTGCACTCTTTGGTTGTACTTTTAATATCTCTTGTCTGATAAAACGCTTCTTTTAGGAGTAAGTGTAAGCGGTTGTCGTTCATTTTTAACTTAGGAACACTTGTAGCTATTCTACTTTTGAATTTTAAGATTGGTCATCTTAATGGCACTTGAAGAGCCAATTATGTTTTCATGTCGTACTTTGTCTCAATATTTTGAAACACTATAGCACTTACAGTATGGTGCAGTATATGCTTAATACTTACTGTGTAGAACTGTGTAAATACATATACAGTGGGGCAAATAAGTATTTAGTCAACCACTAATTGTGCAAGTTCTCCCACTTGAAAATTTTAGAGAGGCCTGTAATTCTCAACATGGGTAAACCTCAACCAAGAGAGACAATGCGGTACAAAAAAAAAGAAAATCACATTGTTTGATTTTTAAAGAATTTATTTGCAAATCATGGTGGAAAATAAGTATTTGGTCTATATCAAAAGTTCATCTCAATAATTTGTTATGTACCCTTTGTTGGAAATAACGGAGGCCAAACGTTTTCTGTAACTCTTCACAAGCTTTTGACACACTGTTGCTGGTATTTTGGCCCATTCCTCCATGCAGATCTCCTCTAGAGCAGTGAGGTTTTGGGGCTGTCGTTGGGCAACACGGACTTTCAACTCCCTCCTCAACCCGTGGCGTCAAAATGATACCAAGAATGGGGAGCAAAATTCCCAGAACCACATGGGGGACCTAGTGAATGACCCACAGAGAGCTGGGACCACAGTAACAAAGGCTACTATCAGTAACACAATGTGCCGCCAGGGACTCAAATCCTGCACTGCCAGACGTGTCCCCCTGCTGAAGAAAGTACACGTCCAGGCCCGTCTGCGGTTCGCTAGAGAGCATTTGGATGATCCAGAAGAGGACTGGGAGAATGTGTTATGGTCAGATGAAACTAAAATAGAACTTTTTGGTAGAAACACAGGTTCTCTTGTTTGGAGGAAAAAGAATACTGAATTGCACCATACCCACTGTGAAGCATGCGGGTGGAAACATCATGCTTTGGGGCTGTTTTTCTGCAAAGGGACCAGGACAACTGATCTGTGTAAAGGAAAGAATGAATGGGGCCATGTATCGAGAGATTTTGAGTGAAAATCTCCTTCCATCAGCAAGGGCATGGAAGATGAGACGTGGCAGGGACGTTCAGCATGACAATGATCCCAAACACACAGCCAGGGCAACAAAGGAGTGGCTTCAGAAGAAGCATTTTAAGGCCCTGGAGTGGCCTAGCCAGTCTCCAGGTCTCAACCCCATAGAAAATGTGCGGAGGGAGTTGAAAGGTGCCCAACGACAACCCCAAAACATCACTGCTCTAGAGGAGATCTGCATGGAGGAATGGGCCAAAATACCAGCAACAGTGCGTGAAAAGCTTGTGAAGAGTTACAGAAAATGTTTGGCCTCCGGTATTGCCAACAAAGGGTACATAACAAAGTATTGAGATGAACTTTTGGTATTGACCAAATACTTATTTTCCACCATGATTTGCAAATAAATTATTTAAAAATCAAACAATGTGATTTTCTGTTGTTTTTTTTCCACATTCTGTCTCTCATGGTTGAGGTTAAACCATGTTGACAATTACAGGCCTCTCTAATATTTTCAGGTGGGAGAACTTGCACAATTAGTGGTTGACTAAATATTTATTTGTCCCACGCTATACAATAGTATAAAAAGGGTAGAAAAGTCTTTCTCCCACACATTGGAGAGTTGTTACAGAAATCAATTCTGGACGTTAAGAAGTAAAATCTCAACCATTGTTTCTGTCAGCAAAGCTTAATAGGTGTTGGAGAAAGAGCTCCTTTGGGGAGAATGGGAACAGTTGTCTGTGATGGAGAAGAGAAGTATTCTCAATGATCTCTGACCTCTGGTTTTCAATAAATTTTTGTTCTCCTCTCTCCATTGAAGATGTGCCAACATTGCTGGGATTTGTCACACGATCAGAGCTGCTCATGGTCCTGCGTCAATGTGGTGCTTCTCAGGTAAGAGTGAATTCAAACTCATCCACGCAAACATTTATAGCAAGTCCAAACAATATTAGCTCAAACTAATAAAATGCCTTTGATAGGAATCCAATTTATAGCACACACTAAGATATCACACACGCATGCTAATAGATTGTGTCCAAAAAGATTAACTGAGCACTACAGTGTTGATTAATACATCACCACATATCACCATATCATGTTTAAACAGTAGTAAAACAGTTAATGACTCTAAACCTATCTTGCGATCTTACCCATTAGAAATAAAAGCCGTATGGGATTTGGAAAAAACTTCATTAACTCTCAGTGACAATCCATGCTGAACAAACTTTAGCTCTTCCCCATCACATAATACAAAGCTTGTCGCTATTTTTCATTGACAACATTTACGCTGTTAGTCAGGGCTTTAGTGTCATCTTGTTACAGTTTTTTTGGCATTATGGAGTAGCAAAAAAAAAAAAAAAGTTCAAGAGTTTTTTAGTGACTACAATCTAAAATAATTTTAACAAAACTGGGAATTTCGAGTTTGTTTTAGAGGGAAAACTTGCAAACGCAAGTTATCGCCAAAAACTCAACATTTTAACTTGATGAACTTATATTTTTTAGGATTCAGGATTCAAACCTAGCTCTCTTGAATGGCAGCACATCACATAGAGAAGAAGCTTACACCGTCTGGCTGACTAACCTACTCTTTTTACTGTTTTGAAGGCATTACGCGTGAGGCTAAGTCCAAGTTTACAAAATGTAAAATTTCAAGTAAGCACAACTTAACATTTCGTAAATGTAAGCTTTGCCCCAAAACTTCTAAATTTAACTTAGTGTACCTCAATTTATCGGGTTAAATATGCAGACTTGACAATATGAGTTACAAATACACAAAATAACAAGCTACTGACTACTATTATACTATTAACATTGTACTGACATTCGTTCATCCATTCTTTTTCCGTGTTGCCTATCTGTCTTAAGCATTTATTTACGCCGTATTCATGTTGCACATGTATGTTTATGATGTAACATGTTTATTTAGCACCTTTGGATAATATTGTCTGACTGAATGTAAAAGTGTGCTTATTCACCACCACAAAAGCTTCAGGAGCAACATCTGAGAATACCGGCAGCATGATCATCAATCTAGACAGTGCTTTTAAGTGACAATGATGGTTGGTGATGATCAGCTAAGGCAGCATTCTCTTGGTCATCGAGGCGGACCCCATAAGACGTCTCAGTTGAGGCAAACTGCATCAAAGTGTGCTGTGATTCATGGGCTATTTGCAAAAATAATTAAACTGTAATCTTAATCATATGTAAAGCACAGAACAACCCTGCAATGCTAACAATCTCCATAGTTATATTGGAATAGCTTTCATCACACAGTAGCTTATCGTGAAGATCGTGAGACTTCCACATGAACACTACTGATTTTGTCCTATTCTCGTCTCATCCCGTCTGTGTGCTGTCCTGCTCATTAATATTCCGCTCGGGTTCAAACAGATTAGATGTTTATGTCACTAAAGAGTCATACGTCACCGCTCACATTGCATTGCGTCGTCAACAACAATGGCAACCTAGTAGTTAAACTAATTTTACAAATTTTATAAAAATATCAAATTATTCTAACTTATACTAACATTTATCTTTACAGAACTACAAGTCTTTATGTCTGTGGATCCCTTAAGTTAGCACAACTTTTGGAAGTTGTAATTTTTTACAGTGTAATAATAGCTTCCACGGAAGAAAAAAAATGAATTTGTCTTCTATATATAACACTGAGCAGAATAAACATAAAACAATGTGAGTGCTTTGTGACCACATTTTTGGTTAATACGTGCAGAAAATAGCTAAAATTCTTTCCTTATTTGAATTGTGATGCACTGTAATCAATCAGGCAATAGTCACTGATTATTGGGACATATGTCTCACTGTTTACTCACTAATCAGTTATTCTTATAGAAAAGACGGAATCATAGTCTAAACACTTTCATGTGTTGGTCCTTGTTCAGAAAATGGAGCAACATTTAGAACAGGTGTGCACTATTCAACCTACTTCTGCAACGTTGTCTCCGTACAACACCATTCAGGAGGTGGGAAAATCATTAGTATTATTGTTGTATTGCAATGAATAATTCAGCAATTGGGGTTCAAATCTTCTCACAATTTACTTTTGCAGACTCTCAGCATCCTGAGTCTCGTTGGGGATCAGCCGGTATTTATCATTGACAGAGGAAGGCTGGCAGGCCACGTCACATGGTCAGAGGTAATATTGGCGTACACTCAGGCCCGTCCTCTTGCCATATGGAAGAAGACCCATGTTTGTTTTTTGTTCCTCAGATGAAGAGAATTTTAGAAGACTTGGCCAAAGAAATCTAAGACATTCTGAGGAGAAACATCCAATTCAACCAATTCATTAATCAGCAATTAACGTGTGTTGAATCAGAATTATAAAAAAACCAATTAAATAAAGAAATATTCTGAGCACTTAGTCAGTCACCGGTTTGGTTATGTGGGAGGGCAATTTGCATCCTTGCACCGAACCTGACGTCAATATATTTTAATGAATATGAATAAACAATGAATACAAAAATAATGCCTCCCCTCTCAGCACTGTTAGAGCTTAAACACATGACTGTACATCTGTGAGGTTACACTGCAGCCTCAAATCTCCAGTCTTGCAAACGATTGGATGTCACAATGACATTTGTGCAATGTGAAAGAACAAGTGGATAACAAAAACTAAGGACAGAGCAGCATATCACACAGGAAGTTTTATCCCAATATTCCACAAGACTTCATTGAGTCTAAGCTAAATATAAAATAAAATACACTATATCGAATGTACCTTGAATAGAAAAGTCCAATATAAGGTAGCTAAACCGAACTTCACATTCACTAATCGTTAGCCTAACAGCAAAACTGCCTGGCATATTTTTGCCAAATTGAGATTTATGCATACATTACTCTCCTACCACTGCTGCATCATCCTGCCTCACTGCTTTTCTCCTATGTCACTTAGAACCTTTCAAAAACACTTTCTGCCTTAGTCATATAAATATCAATGTTTGCACGAAAAAGAAAAAAAAACCCGAAAATGTTAAAATATGAGTTAGGCAATTATGCTATTAGGCTAACGAAATGCTTATCATGACAGTAGTTCATGAGCAGTTGATTTCAAGTGCTGGTGTTAAACTTAAATCTTTCTGGTTTCAAATCACAATACAGGGGTGCCTTGAGATATGAGTTTCATTTTGCCCATCGACACGCTTGTAACATCAAACAATCTCCTCTCAAATCTGTTCCTATTGAAATGAATGGAAATGCCATTAGTCCATTCCAGACTCCCAGTAAAAAGAACACAATGCTTGAAATGTATTTTTAATGAGAAAAAATAGCACTAGTAATAGCAATAGCAATAGTATTGTTCTTCTTCTTCAAAAAATAAAATAAAATAAATAAACATACAGTACATCATTTACATAAATTGAATGTTAAGACAATTTACGTTTTTGTCTCAGTACTTCAGTTGAATGGACATTGTGCTGCTCTTTCTGGTCAATGCCCCTTGGTCATCTGGGGACAGTACAACACAAATGGAGATAATTTCAGTCGTAATATTAAATGTTCTTTGCAGAAGATAAAGATATATGCCAGACAGTATTGGTGTAAGTACCATTGGCGGTAAAGGTACACAGAAGGTGTAATTATCTGTTTTGTTTGTTTGTGTGTTTGTTTGTTTGTTTGTTTGTTTGTTTGTTTGTTTGTCTGTCTGTTTGTTCGTTTGTCTGTTTGTTCGTTTGTCTGTTTGACAGTAAACCTCAAAAGGGAGATACAATAAACAGCTGGAAGCAAACCGCTGCTTTTTGTGAAGCAAGTTGATTTTAGCGCTTATATCTCAAATTTTAGCTCGTTAGTCAAAATATCTGAACAACAGCTCCTAATTAAACAAATAAATAAAAGGAAAAAAATCATGTCTAGTCACCTGTATCTCAAGGCACCACTCAATCTGGAATGCAAATTTGTTTAATTATAAAACACATCATCCTCAGACAGCGAGCTGCTGTCTATGTGTCGCACAGCAGCCTCTGCAGTGACTGCACTGCATTTGTCCTCGCCGGGAGAATTCCTCTCCTGCTGTCTAATGCCGGTCATGGGTGGTTGATTGGGGGTGGCCAGGCTGCTGAGCTGGCTGTCACCATATGTCTGAGCGTGGATGCTTTGCCCGTACTGGGGGGGACTGACACTTCTGTTATCCAGCAGGAAACAAGACAACAGGTGGCTCCTCTGTGTCCCTGAGAAGGAATGGTGCACGGGCCAGTGAAAAAAAATTGGAAACATCAACTCAACTCTTAAGTGCAACACCCATGATGCGTACTGTTTTATATTATATTTTCGCACCAGAACTAAAGGCTACCGAAACATTTCCATCAGCCAACCCTGGCTGACTATTCTCATTGGCTGGAGTGCTTCCACTACTTGCATGTGGATGATGGGTTTTGTTGTGGTTGTTTTTACCCAGTCAAATAACGCTTAGTCTTTAGAGCCACACGCAGTATGCTAAAGATGTAGTGGTACTATTTTTATAACCAATTGCAATTCAGATTCACCTTTGCTGGGATAAAACATCAACATTTTTTCCATCCTGTAATTGGTCGTACAGAGCTTCCATTATCAGGCATCCCAGGTTCCAAAAACTCATTTCAGGGAGGTGTTTATCGACCGGAAGGCTCCAGAACTTCCAGGAGACTTGGGATATCTACATTGTTATTTTAGTTTGTTAGTCCTTTGGATGCGCTCAATCAAGCCCAGCCCAGCCTATATGCAGCCTATGCAGCTGCTTAGGGCCACCACTAGGGGGCCTCCAATCTGGCAACCTCGTTTTATACGTTGTTAATAGAGCATCGTGAATAATGTGGCGCGCATTGCCGTTTATCTATGCAAACATCCATTTTTTTTTTTTTTTTTTATCATTACAATCTAGCAACCTGGGGAGTGACATTGAACCTGCTTTGCGATGATTGGTCCTCAAACTTGCTTGGAAAATAGATGCACGAATAAGTCGAATAGAATTTATCCTTCTGGAGCAGAGAAACAAAGGAAGAAGAAAATCGTAGAAGAAAAGAAACAACAGTATCAAGCTAATACAGCATGTTGTTGATGTTGCTGCTGTTGTTGTTGTTGTGCAAGACACTCCGACTTGAACGTTGTTGTCAGCTGATCTTGTCAATATGTCGTACTGGTAATTGCCATTAGCCGCAGGGCGAAGGCCCGGAGCGACTGAAGTAAAGCCGAGCAAGTTGTCACCTGTCGGCAACGGCAAATGTACGGCTTCCGCTGATTGTAGTAAAACGAAATATTGGTATAATATGCATTTGGACTGGAGAGCGTAGTATGGCCTTAAACGTGTAATTACTTGGACTATACCACATGTCGACTACACTAGTATGCCTATTACCCGGATTAGTTGTTAGAGGGCTAATGTAGGCGGGTAATGTTACCCGCCGCCTAATATGGACTGCTGTCACCGTACAACATTCGGATACTCAGCAAGGGATGTCATGCTGTCGCTGTTTTTAGTGTGGCATGACAGCATCGTAAACAATGGAGGCGGACGATCACGACGTGGCTATCCTGCTCTTTTCTTTTCCACACATTTTTCTGGAACCTTCAAACTACATCTCTATAATATGCTTCAATTCAGTGCCCATTTGGGGTCCTCCCATCGCGGATGAGGTGGAGATGAGCGTTTTTTACAGAGCTCGTCTCCCGAGTTGTATCCGATCAGCCAGCTGCGGGGCTGGCCCCTCCCAACTCAATGCTGACCAAACATGAGTACTGTATATAAAAATGCGTAGACGAAAATTAAACCCCGAAAAGTGACCTGCGTGGTACCCCAAGTCAAGGAGGCGTGCAATCATTTTTTTCCCCAGATATTTCTGCCTGTCATAACTGTTGCCACTTCCAGGATCGCCACTTTTATGTACAAGCAGTCCAGTCCTGGTTGCTGCTTCCCGGAAATATACTCAGCGTCACACCAGATGTTTCTATTTGTTATTTTCCAAGTGGTGAGAGCGCAACTGAGCATCGATTGTAACATCCCAAGTAATGTCAGGCTTCCGTTGTTTTATTAAGATTAATTTCAATCACAACACGGCGCCTGCACGTTAAAAAAAAAAAAAAAGCAGAGCGTGCTCTCCTTTCCACTCTCGCTCCTGTTTGATTAGTTTAATTGCGATCACGAAAAAACCAGTGATTACAAAATAATGACAGTCTAGAAGGAGTAGTAATTTCAAATTTTCCGTGGGCTAGGAATGAGTTTCCGTTTCAGAGATAAACCGCGTGGGCGATGACGTAACACATGAGGCTTCTCCTTTTAACGCATACGTAGTTTGCGCAAATGCAGGCGTACCTCGCAGAAGCGGGGAGGCCCTTAAACGCACCTTAAATGAAGTGTGGACAGGTACAAAAATAGTAGGCAAAATACCCTGGAGAAATTTATCTGTCCTAGTGTAGACTTAAGTCATTTCATTAATATCGGACATTATTATCAAGTAGTATGCCATGTATCAGCCTACGGTGATTCTACTTAATTAGTTGCGCACTCCCCACAGTACACGTTTTTGTTGACGAGTATTTTCCTTCCATGTAATCATATTTTGTACTCTGGATGATTCAAAGGAGCTATTAAGTATCTTCGAATTGGAGGTGGAGTGCCGTCCTCTTCACAAGATGATGATTTCCCCAAATGTACAATTCTCGGTAATGCTTGGCAATGTCGTGTACATAGTTATGAGATCAAGAATCACGAAAGATAAACATAAAAAGTTACAATTTTAATAAATTTTTACAAAAATATGGGCCTCTTGGCATTATTTTGCTTCGGGCCCCCAAATGGCCTGCGCTCAATATGACGTTTTTTTTTTTTTTTTTTTTTTTTTTTTTTTTTTTTTTTTGCGATTCCGTTGGTGCTATTTTCAAATTCAGATCACCTTGTTCATCCCAGTAAGGGCAATATGTTCTCAGAACCCTGACCTCAACAGACCAACACAGATGAAAAAGAGATAAACTGACAAGTGACTGAGACAAGTTGTTAACATGCAGTGGAAAAGGGGCATTAGTCACTGTGGAAGAAAATATATTTTAGAGAGGTCCAGACCTTTCTAGTAGAAATTGCTATTTCTCTAAAAGAATATGCCCCTCAAACACCGCACTAAAACCGAGATAGTGAGTATAATTGGATGAATATTCCTTATAATGTCACATCATCATAATTGTAATGTCACTCTTTCTTCTATAGAGAGAAATAATTGCTGACATTTTGAAGACGAAGCTTCAAGAAACCAGTGGAGGGGGGGCAGTGGAGTGGAATTCAATCGTCTATTGTCCCACTGTCACAGAAAAGAGCCATTTCAGTAGGATCACCAAGACTATGAAATTGACAACCAACCTTGGAAGCTGGTCGAAGGTTGTTCGAAGCAGTCGTTCATCGACCAAACACTCATGGCGGCCTCAGCCAAGGCAAACTGCTCTGCTACTCCTGCACATGAACACATGTTTTCTTTCTTGTTTTTCGTGAGTCACTCTACCCGGGAGCTCTATTGATTGTACTTGCCCGAGAACAAAAACGAGGTCCACATGGATTTTTGTTTTTCTACTCAATTGAATTCCTTCTTCTGACTCACCAGCAGCAAAGCGAGCTTCCTTGATCTCATCTGTCATTTGGGAGTAAAATTGTTGATCTTCCTCAGGCCCCCAGCTTCCGCCTCCTCGAGCCCAACCTCCACTCCACCCACTTCCTCCTCCCCTGGCCTCGCCACCACCTCCCCAGCCCTTCCACTCAATAAGGTGAGCCACTCGCCCTTGAGCCATGGCTGTGGGCTTGGTGATGTGCTCCTTTATCGTAGCCACCAGACCTAAATAGGGAATGATACATCTTAGTAGGTTTGATGAAATAAAGACGTGCAAGCAGAGGAAGGATGGGTATAATGTGGAAAGTTTATAAATAGAAGTTCAAATATGAATTATAAAAATCTTGTAGTAAGAGTATCTGTGGGTTTATTGGGTCAGTGAGCTTCATTACATTTCTGTCATAACTCCCCGTTTTCCTCCACAGTTGCGCATTTACGATAATAAATTGCCTCTATTATCCATTACTACCTACAGTGTTTTTCTGTCCTTTCTAAATCTGTGCTCAGCTTTAGAGAGAAACTTTCAGTGAGGGGAAAAACACATTGATGACAGCTGAGCTGAGACTAATAGAGTCGTGCACTGAACTTGAATGTTTGTTTGTTCACTTCTCTGGGTATAGGGTTGGGGTTAGTGTTCATACAGTGGGGAGAACAAGTATTTGATACACTGCCAATGGGTTTTCCCATTGACAGTGTATCAAATACTTGTTCTCCCCACTGTATGTGCATGTTTATAATACATCATAAAGGGGGAAATATCATTACTAAGCTCCCATGGTAACTAATATAATTTCCCACCTCATGTGCTTTACTCGCGGTGAAGTGCAGCCTGTTGTCGCTGTAAATGTAAACATGCAGTCTCACCTAACAGAGAAGAAGTGGCCAGCTCGCCAATGTTGTAGTGGTCGCTTTTATCTGCTGCACTTCCATTTGATGGAGCACGTTCATCCTGCACAGGAATAGGACATTTTCTTTAAGCCATTTGTCTGTTTAAAAAAAAAAAAAAAAAAAATCTAGAATTGTCACACCTATAACTTGTTTCTCAGCATTGAAGTGCAATTTTCATTCAACTACCAATATTTACAGTGGTATGAAAAAAGTATCTGAACCTTATGGAATTTCTCACAATTCTGCATAAAATCACCATCAAATGTGATCTGATCTTTGTCGAAATCACACAGATGAAAAAACATTGTCTGCTATAACCAAAACCACCCAAACATTTACAGGTTTTCATATTTAAATGAGGATAGTATGCAAACACTGATAGAAGGAGGGAAAATAAGTGAACCATCACATTTAATATTTTGTTGCCCCCGCTGTGGCAGCACTAACTTCAACCCTACGCTTCCTATAGCTGCAGATCAGTCTGGCACATCGATCAGGACTAATCTTGGCCCATTCTTCTCTACAAAACTGCTATAGTTCTGTCAGATTCCTGGGATGTCTGGCATGAATCGCTGTCTTTAGGTCATGCCACAGCATCTCAATGGGGTTGAAGTCTGGACTTTGACTTGGCCACTCCAGAACGTTTTGCTCTTCTGAAACCATTCTGAAATTTATTTACGTCTGTGTTTTGGATTATTGTCTTGTTGCAGCATCCCTCCTATTTTTAGCTTCAACTGTCTGACAGACGGCCTCAGGTTTTCCTGCAAAACATCCTGATAAACGTTTGAATTAATTCTTCCATTAATGATTGCAAGTTGTCCAGGCCCTGAGGCAGCAAAACAGCCCCAAATCATGATGCTCCCTCCACCATGCTTCACAGTGGGGATGAGGTGTTGTGAGCTGTTCCATATTTCCTCCACACATGATGACATTGTGTGTTACTCCCAAACAGTTCAACTTTGGTTTCATCAGTCCACAGAATATTTTGCCAAAACTTTGTGAAGTGTCCAACTGCCTTTTTCTGACATTAACGCGCAACAATGTTTCTTTTAAGATAGCAGTGGCTTCCTCCGTGGAGTCGTCCCATGCACACCAATCTTGGCCATTGATTTACATATAGTTGATGTGTGCAAAGAGATATTGGACTGTGCCAGTGATTTCTGTAAGTCTCTAGCAGACACTCTAGGGTTCTTTTTTTTTTACCTCTCCGAGTATTCTGCACTGAACTCTTGGCATCATCTTTGGTGAACGGCCACTCCTTAGGAGAGAAGCAACAGCGGCAAACTCTCTCCATTTGTAGCAGCTTCTCTGACTTTTGACTGATAAACATCCAGACCTTTACAGATGGTTTTGTATCCTTTCCAAGCTTTATACAAATCAACAATCCTTTATCGCAGGTCTTCAGAAAGCTCTTTTGACCAAGCAATGATCCACATCAGACAGTGCTTCTCATCAAGACAATTCTTACCAGGTGTTTGTTTTATAGTGGGCAGGGCATTTTTAAACCACTCATCAGTGAATTGGCACACACCTGACCTGACTTAAATTGTTTGGTAAAAATTGGTTTCAATTGCTCTTTAAGTTTCCTAAGGCAGAAGGTTAACTTACTTATTTTACCCTATCCTGTCATTGTTTGCATGCTATCCTCATTAAAGTATGAAAACCTTTCAATGTTTGGGTGGTTTTTGTTATAGCAGACAGTGTTTTTTCATCTGTGTGATTTCGACAAAGATCAGATCACATTTTATGGTGATTTTTCATACCACTTTAAATGCATGGTTTTTTTTGTTTTTTTTTTAAATTAGGGTTAGGAATTTTTAAGTAGAATTTCAGAATACAATCATCTTGTTTTTTTTTTCTGTTTTCTCATGTTGGCCGTGGTAGTCGTATTTGAAAGTTACGTGTTTTTTTGGGTAGAACTTGGTATAAAATGCTTGAGGACTACAAAGTCAGTAGTCATACAACTAAGACGTACATTGTTGGAAAGTGGGAACAAGTCAGAGTACTCAAAGAATACCCATGAAACAACCTGCAAACATTTTTCAGCAGAGCAAACCCAGATCTCCTGACTGTTAGGCAGATACGTTTACCACTACACCAGATTCAATGATCCACACTTCTGTGAATCTCGTAAATAAAATTTTTATCCCATCTTACCCTGCCCACCTACTTACCTACTGCATTCATATAAAAATATCATCAAATGGTTGTTTAACTATTCTAATTAAAACCTACTTTATATTGGGCACAAACACACAGGTGCTTCTTAATTCTACAAGAGACCAGAGTCATATTGTAACATTGTAACTGAGGGTTTTAGATTCGCCAATAATTTAACTGTACATAGGGAGAAATTACAACACATTAATAATAACACAAAAAAAATGCAATAAGGTCTGATAATAAAGTTGAATCCAGTGTACTATTGTAATCTGAATAAGATGAAACACAAAAAAAACATTAAATCTGTATTAATACAAATAATATAGTATTATAGTGTATAAAATAAGCATGGATACAATAAATACTATAACTGTGACGAAACCACCTGTGCTTGTTGTTTAGACAAGTTAAGTAATGGACATTTAAGTTTTTTTATTTAATTTAAAGTTTTGACTAAAAACAAATATATGAATAATCATGTGTTTTAATATGCGCATGTACAGTGAGGAAAATAACTATTTGAACACCCTACAATTCTTTTAAGCTCTCTTGAAATTATGGGTGGGTTTAAAAATTTTAAATTTTACTGTGAGAGACAATCTAAAGGAAAAAAATCCAGAAATCACAATGTAAGATTTTTTAGTAATTTATTTGTACTATACTGCAATAATGGGATCTTTTTAACCTGTCTACAACAGTGTGAATAAAGTCAATAGTAAGCAAGTACCTGATTCCCCTCCACCCATATAATTCCCAGTCAAGGACTAAAATTATTGGATTATCTTGGCATACTGTAATGTTCTGTCATTTTATCTAATGTTTTCCATGAGCTATAAAAAAAGCCTCTTTTCATGATTTTGAGTGTGATACAGGATGGCAGTGGCTACATTTACATTTCCCTAGTCCGATCAGTTTTCTGATAAAAATTATGATCTAATGCCCTGTTTTCATAGATACTTAAAATGTTGTTCCGATTAGGACTTGCGTGTTCTTGCGTCAGACCTGCAGTCAGAACAAATTATTTTGACGTGCACAGATTGATATTGCCTTCATGTGGTGGGGTAATTGAGGTAAATATGGTAAGAAACTAAGTTTTTAAAGAAAATTTATTGTGGATTTGTATTTTTTTTTTACTCCAGCATAATAATGTAGTTTACACATTTATAAAATTCCTATTTTTGAAAAACAAATGTTTGCTAAAATTTTCAGTTGCAGTAAAAAAAATTACCTTCTCTTCTTCTTGTATATGAATTAACAGTTTGGCACATGCAACAAGCCAAAGTGAAGTCCATGTCTGCATCAACAGGAGGTACCCATAATAACCAATGTAGTAAGGTTGTGGTTAGGGTTGGGCATCGGGCATCGAGCATCGATGGGAACCGGTTCCAACACTCCAATGCTCCCGGAATCGTTTAAATTTTGAAATTTCGATTCCTTGTTTCAATGCTCTGACCGCCGAGCGGAAAAAAATTGCTCAAGTTCAAAGACTGATATTTGTACACAAGTTAAAATTACCCCTGTGAGAAGTTCATTTAATTTTAAAAAATCATTGAGAAATTAAGACTTTAATATAAACTATGCTTATTTTTTTGACCCTGCATTTTTTATTTTGGCCCTGCCTCTTAAAAGAATCTGAATCGGGAATCGTTCGGAACTGGAATCGAAACGTGGAGCTGGAATCGGAACCAGAATCGTTAAATTTGAAATGATGCCCAACCCTAGTTGTGGTACGGTTCATCTTTCCCAGAGTATTTAAAGACAGCATGACCAAATATACCGGAAATGGTAGTAGTAGAAGAAGAAGAAGCCGTACTGACTTTTGTGTTAACAAAACATCGTTCCGTCCATTTCGACATTAAACATGAGCATTTTTTAATGTATTCTATTTAGGCTTCGACATGGTGGTGCTATTAACAGTTCCAAACAAACAAAATGTTTTGGCTTCTGCAGTTTAACTTGAAAGGGGAAAAAAATCCTACTAGAACATCTGAAATGTATTTGCCATTAGGGTCCCCAAACCTTTTCCTGTGAGGGCCACATAACTTTTCCCTTCTCTAATGAGGGGCCGGGGTCAGTTTGTAACAGAAAAGGTGTAACGATTGCAGGAGTGCCTAAATGTAAAGATTTATTGTTTTTCAGAAAGCCACAATCAAATAACCCTTTCTGGATTCTTCACAGAACAAAAGTAAATAATATAATATAATATAATATAATATAATATAATATAATATAATATAATATAATATAATAACACTATTAATCAAATAGATAATAACCAAATAACCCTCTCTGGGTTCTTCACAGAAAAAAGCCAGGAAATAAATAACACTATTGAAAAAAACAACAACAAAAAATGTTTTTTTTTTTTCCAATTTTTTTTTTTTTTTTTTGTTTTTTTTTTTTGTTCAGCGGGCCAGACCAAATGTGGAAGCGGGTCGTATCTGGCCCGCGGGCCGTAGTTTGGGGATCCCTGCTCTAGATTATAATAGAATAGATTATTAATATAATTTAACATGACAAAAACCTGAAATTTGAACATAGGTGTGTAAGCTTTCTTTGACATACTACACCTACATTACATGGATGAATTCTGTTAAATTAAAGCAGACAGTGTTTTTTCTGATCTCAGAGTATCATGCATGTGGGAAGGTAAGATTTCTGTGGGAAGGTAAATTTTCTAAATCTTAATCACAACTGACCACTGGGTGAGTGGTGGTTGGGGGGTTGACTCACCTTGGCGGAGGTTGAAGGATGAACCTCTTGTATCACCGTCATGGGAAAGTGGAGCTCTATGAGTGAAGCACACATGAATGCCAATGTAAGATGTCTGCTATCTGAGTGCTCATATCGCTAGGCAGAGTTCAGAGAGTTCATAACTATTTGTTTCTCGTTCATTATCAGGGCCAAGTGTCAAGCGAGCCAATTTCTCAAACCTCCCTTCAGCTTAAGCCTCATGTCAACTTCATTTATTTAGGCAAGGTTCAGGAATGACAAGATGAAATGGAAATTAACATCCTTAAAAAGGTCTGTGGACACTCACACACTTGGGGTTTCCCCTGAGAAGGTGGCGTCAAGACAATTGGCAGTTGCTATGGCAACAGTTCAGCAACAGGAGGCGAGTGATACCCTTCCATTTACTTAACTCACTATAGCAGGATCAAACTCCCAAATACGCACACAATAGAAGAAAAACCCAGACATAAATACACACCCACTTGCAAATCAAGGAAACATGGTATCATTCCAAAGACCACACACACACATACACCCCCTGTCTGCCATGCTCATTTTCTGAATACTTTCAGAGTGCCTTACAGATTCAGCCAGAAAATAGTGTTATTAGGGATGAGATTAAACTCCCATGCAATGTCAAATCACTTCAGTATCTCATTTATGGTTAAGTTCTCCAAAGCAGGAAGACAGAGAGTGACCATTTGCATGTAAACATCACAGCATGGAATACAAATGATGGGACACGCTTTCGATGAATTAGTCATATGTTTTCCAGATCCTCACAAAGCACAGCTATTGTATAAACACACAACACAGTAGGGTTTTTTGTTGTTGTTGAAAAGATTAAATTTGTGCTATATAGTTATTGCTTATGCTTGGATATAGGGCATCATGTATTTGCATTTTATGGTATTTTTAGTTTCTGACACTAGATGTCTGTCCTTGGCATGTCAGCAGTGTCAATCACCTCTGTGAGAATCAAATGATCAGAGCGCAACTTTCAAATTTGCTTTCACACGCACGCATGCCCACAAACACAAGGATATGCACACACACATGCATCTTGACACTGACCTTTGTGACTTTTACAGAGGCAACAACCCATGATGTGTGGTAAGCCCGCAGGCAGTTATCTGGTGCCCATGACGGCTTGAAAATGACGAGGGAGGGCAGCTGGCTCACAGGGAAGAAGAAAGAGAGCGAGAGTGTGAGTGAGAGAAAATGGGGGTAAAGTATGAATGCATGTTTGGTGACGTCTCCAACAAATCCCCTCCCCTCGACATCTTTATTCTTCTCCTGCTCTCACAAGCAAATGTGGAGGTAAAAAAAGAAAATCAAATCTCTGGAATGTCATGAAGTTATTGGAAGAATAGTAAAATTCGGGATGTTTTCATTTTATAGGAATTATTATAATTACATTGAAATTTTATCTCAATGTATGAATATTAGGCACAGAGGAAAGAATACCACTACCATTATATATGTAAGGAATTAAATTTCCTCGTACAGCTTATCAGCAGCTGGCTGAATCTTGCCAGCTAGTTCACATTCAGAAATTGTTTGAAGTTGTCAAAGTTCATGTCATGACTGACCATGGCATTTTTAATTGGTAACCATTTCATTCTGCCGGTCACGAGCTTAAAAAAAAAAAAAAACAACACCAATAAACCTGAACTGTGGACTTAACACATCAACACAGTACACTATTTATGTTGACTTGTAAGTGTTTTTGGGGACTAGACACTTACATCACTGTTGTCAGTAGCACTCTTGAATTCCGTTCCCATAGTAACCAAGCATCTCCCTATTTTGCAAAACAAAAAATGTACGGATACGTGTGTTATATACAGTATGAAACAGAATTGCGGTTTTGATCAAATCTGCAGAAGGAGTCATTTAGTTCATTGTATGTTTTTGTTTAACCTTAAACGCCAATTGTGAGGAAAAACGATTGCACATATTTTACAATCGTACGGTATATGACAATACATTCTTAATACACAGAGCAAATATCATGTTGCAGAACGTTATTCTAGTCATTTTCCTATAAGTACCCAAACACAGTAATTGCTGCTAGTAAAATAAAGCAACAACATGGCAACACTGTGAGATTTTGTCAAGAAAATCATGGGATTTGGTTAGTGACATTGCAGGACAGAGGACCCCTCGAATCTCCTCATTGAACAGATTTCACCGGGTTGCAGGAACATTCTGTTGCAATAGCTGAAGCGCATTTTTTGTCTTTCAACGTGATAGATTGTTATCAAATTGGATAGAACAATGCTATTATCATGTCCAAACTTATTTTTTCAATGACGGCCACATACCGACAAATGGAAGGAAGACGTGGGGCCTACTATCTTTGAGGCCTGTTTATTGTATGCAAACCATGGATCCATCTTTTCATTTCCTTTACCACTTAGCAGTATATGGGTTGAAATATGTGGTGTTTATCTTCATTAGGGTTTCAGGTGTGCTGGAGCCTAAGGGCGGACTGGCATACGGGGATACCAGGGATTTCCCTGATGGGCCGGTGGGCAGATGAGCCGGTGTTGGGAGAAATAAATAAGGTCATAATTCATAAAATAAGCAAGGTTTAGTGTCACTACACATGCGCGACCCTTCATATCTTACACGTACACAGGAAAATAAGTCTGGGGTGAAAAATAAGTTGTTGACTGCAGTCAAGCCAGCGAACGTTCTTGTTCCCGTAGTCAAAACAGCAGACCGTAAAACTAGCGTAGCCGTATAATTCAAGCATTACAGTAAATGCATTCGGACCGAGCAGCAAGGCAAACATCCGTGTGCTAACGTTGTTCCCAACTCTTTCAAACACTCTCAACACTCCAAAAATAAATAACACAACCATTTTCATCATTTAAAAATGAAATAAAGTTGCCTGATCTTAAAAGCACTCCACCTACATGTGCATTACGTGTGCTGTCACGTCAGTACATTATGTGAGTCCCCTGAGCAACGGGTCGTTTTAGTATATGGTAGGTTACAGTTCTCATATTTGTGGCGCTGGAAATCCACAAATCTGAATAGGTTCAGGCCAAAGTTGGTGAACATACCGTAAGTAGTGGACCTCTCCAACTACTCCTACACTCAAAACTATGCCTTTATACAGCACTAATATTTGGAAAAATGAATTAAAAGTCCTTCATCCATGTGAACTTTAATCAGGGTACAGTTGTTAATTTTGTGGGACTGTGAATCCACAAATCTGAATACGTACTTGCCAAGGTTGGTGAATATTAGTAGTGGACGTATGACCACTCCCATACTCAAAACTATGCATTTTTATTGTACCAATATTAAGAAAAATGAATTAAAAGTCCTATGTGTATACTTTAGTATACTTTTACTTTCAGTTCTCATTTTTGTGGTAGTGTAAATGCAGAATTTTGTGGCCAAGTTTAGGGAATTTTAGAAGTGGACCTCTCTGACTACTCACACATACTCAAAACTATGCATTTTTACCGTACCAAAATGTTGAAAATTTGAAATAGAAGTCTTACATGCATACTTTAATCATGTGACAACTCTCATTTTTGTGGTACTGTAAATCCACTGTTCTGAATGAGTTCTGGCCAAGGTAGGTGAATATTAGTAGTGGACCATTCTGACTACTCACGAACTAAAAATTGCAGTTTTACTGTACCAAAATTTGAATTAAAAGTCCTACGTGTTCTTTGATCAGGTTACAGTTCAGTTTCAATCGGTACAGTTTATTGTATCAATGACCTGTTTGCTTTAAAATCCCTACATTGTTGTAATTATTTTACTCTCAGCTAATTGTTGTTTGCTGTATAATTTTTGTCCAAAACAAAAGGATATTTTTACACCAATGTTCAGGTACAGGTATTTTTGTTGCCGGCTGGATGGCTTCCAACAACGTCTTTGAAGTGGGTCGGTCGTTCAATAAAGTCTGGAGCCTATGATTGTTGAGTTTAGGACAACCTAAAATAAAGAAATTCTGATTCTAGATGGAAACCTGAACTAACAACTGAACTAACAAACATAGGCATAGATGCACGTTTGGGAAAATGACAGGGAGCCAGATTCAAGCCGTTGACCGCTGAACTGTAAGGCAGATCAAGAAACCAATGAAGAACAAAATCCATTTAAAGCTCATCTGGGTGACTTTTGAGAATGAGTTAAAAGTTACCAGACTAGTTGTGTTTGTTGTCCTAAAAACTGAATTACACTCATTATCTGTACTTCTTGACCTCATTAGGGTGCTATAGCTTACCCAGCAGACAATGGGCAGAAAGCGGGGCATACCCTCAACTGTTTACCAATCAATTGTCAGGCACATATTGATAAACCATTCAGAAAATCCATCCACACTCATATTCACACCTATGGTAAATTTAGAGTTTTCAGTCAACCTGTCATGCATGTTTTTGAATGTTTGAGGAAGCCTGAATACCCAGAGAAAACCTACAGGATAATACATTAACTCCACAGAGGTTGACAGGAGCCCAGGATTGAACCCTTGATCTCAGAACAGTGAGCAACTAGAAACACCTATCAGTCAGTAGGTGGGTTCAGAGAAAAGGTAACCTCTCCTGGGCTGTTTAACACATCTTGATGTAAAAACCTCAAGATAAAAAGCTGGAATTCTGAGCTATTGTGTCATATTCATCATTTTGTCTAAAACCAAAATATCTTCAGTATACAATAACATAGATTATGAGTAAAAACAGTGTGATAGGTTTTGATTTTAAATAGAAGTGGCATTGAGTGCTATTAATGTAAACATGATATATAAAGTGTGCAAAATTTATTTAAAATTCATATTGAGGAAAAAAAATGTAACAAATTTATATCTAACTTTTTCTGAGGGAAAAAATCGTGACATTTTGAGCTTTGAATAATGTATCCTTTTTTTTTTTTATTTCAAAAGTGTAATTCAAGATAGGCGGCACGGTGGCTGAGTGGTTAGCACGTCTGCCTCACTGTTCTGAGATCAAGGGTTCAATCCCGGGCTTCGGCCTTCCTGTGTGGAGTTTGCATGTTCTCCCCGTGCCTGCGTGGGTTTCCTCCGGGAACTCCGGTTTCCTCCCACATCCCAAAAACATGCATGGTAGGCTGATTGAACACTCTAAATTGTCCATAGGTGTGAGTGTGTGTGTGAGTGGTTGTGTGTCTCCTTGTGCCCTGCGATTGGCTGGCAACCAATTCAGGGTGTCCCCTGCCTACTGCCTGAAGTTAGCTGGGATAGGCTCCAGCACCTCCGCGACCCTCGTGAGGAATTAGCGGCATGGAAAATGAATGAATGAATGGATAATTCAAGATAAAACTTGTTAGCTAGTGAGTTTGAGCACAGCCATGCGGTAGAACAACACAACTGCAAATGTTTCAGACTGCGCATGCTCCAGAAAACCCCATCTGACGGTCCCGACCGGTCCCTATCAATCGATCAGCGAGAGGAAGATGGCGCTGAACTGAGGCAACAGCCGTCAACTGCACAGGATCGATCACCGAAAAACTCGATCGAGTCTATTTTTGAGATAAATTCCAATATCCATCTGGGTTACAATTTCAAGGACCCGTCAAAGGAGCAAGCATAAGCACGCGATTCGGTGGTAGGTGGAACTCTGCAACTTTTAGAGGTGTTCAGGAAGAACCAGCTTTGAAGACAACAACAAGCGTTGGCAACGGCGCCCGCCATCTTGTCTCTGTCGCACAAATTCTTCGCTAGGCATGCTAAATTCATCCCTGATAACACGACCGCCAGGATCTAAGAGGCATTTTAATCGATTTCACTGTTACCCCGTCATGTCAAACGTACCCTAAAACAGTGATATTGGCAATTCGCTATCAAGGACAGCGATGTTTTGCGTGCTATAATGACGTCTCATAAATCTCCAGGGGCAAAAACAATGTCGAGCGTATTGGACTCAGATCAGATTATGTTTAGTTGACTGCGTAGTGGGAAATTGATCAAATGAAGCAGCTTCATTTTCACCAAGTAGCCTATTACAGTATTATTGGTGAATATGCTGAAAACATTCAGAACCCAAGCTGAACTCATAATACTCATTATGATTTACCATATAGGCTATGTATTTTTACATTTTCTTTGGAAGATTAAATTATTGTATGGTTGTTTTCTGGAACAGAAACGCTAAATAATACGTCTAGTTATCTCTTTTTTTTTTTTTTTTTTTTGTTACTAAAAATGAACGTAACCCCTTTACATAAGTGAGCGTCGTTTTACGTATGTCAGTTTCAATTGACACCAAAGGATAAATATCTTTTCATGAAGGCTCAATCGCAGCAAATACAGCAAAATGTCAGAGGACCTTTCAGCTTTGTGTCGTCACCTTGGGTAGTGATTTGTATGAAAATGATACCCCTAGACATAAAAAATTATCCACTTTGGTCTTGTTGGCCTAAGCGCTCTTCCAGTTCAATGCAGAACAACATGAAAATAGTTCTCATGTCGTCTGCCTCTAAACAGGAATTAAATTGATGATTTAAAAATAAATATTTAAATATATATATATATATATATATATATATATATATATATATATATATATATATATATATATATATATATATATATATATATATATATATATATATATATATATATAATAAAAAATGTCAGTGGAGCAGTCACAAAAGTAACCAAATAGCCAAATGGGCAAAGTTGTTCATAGGCATATTGTGAGTTAGTGGGTTGTCGTGAGCAGGGACAATGCTTGAATTAGAAGCATTAAAAAAAAAAAAAAAAAAAGCTCTGCAGTGAATAATGCATGTTCCATCCACTCAACTTATAGAGCCTACTCCTACGATATGACCATTAGGGTCCCAGGTCACCTGGAGCTCATCCCTGCCAACTGTGTTTTCTCTGTCCAGTCGATAGGCGGGATCCACTGTGGACTGGTTGCCAGCCAATCGAAGCTTGTATATTGTGTAATTTTTTTTTTTTTTAAATCAACATGACCTTCTTCTTACAAATTGTCCTCAGAGTCTGTGGCATCTTGTCCCTGTCATCTATAAACCTTTGAAGCACAATGGAGTTCCCGTGGCACAGTGGGAAGGTTCTGGAGCAGCTGAACAATCAGCGCCAACAGGGTTTATTGTGTGACTGCACATTTGTTGTGGATGGAGTAGATTTCAAGGCGCACAAATCTGTGCTGGCAGCCTGCAGTGTCTACTTTCGCACTCTCTTTTTGGACCAGAAGGATGTGGTACACCTGGACATCAGTAATGCAGCAGGTTGTTAGGAGTACTTTGTTACAGTTTTGTGAGAAAGAAGCCATTTGTAATGCTATCTGATCAATGCAGGTTTGGCCCAGGTCCTGGAATTTATGTATACAGCCAAGCTGAGTTTAACTTCTGACAATGTGGAAGCTGTGGTTGCTGTTGCAAATTTCCTACAAATGGAAGAGATTGTAAACGCTTGCTCAGTTTACCAGTCGGTGAACGATCCAGCGCCGTCCCCTAACACGCTGGATGTTGCTGAAGGTAAGTTCATGTAGACACTTGAATTGATTGAACTAATTGAAATCCCAAGATAAGCTACCTTGAGTCGTGGATTTTACTTAAATTACGGTACCTTTTCTTGGTGAAGGAGAAAAGCCAGCTGAAGAACAGCCACGAGAAGAACATGACAGTGATCTGGCAGAGGTAGTATTCCAGGCTGACCAGAAACCTTCCACAACCTTCACAAAAGATGACAACCTTACAGAAAATCAGGACCAAGACAAACACACCACTGTGCAAACACAGATCACAGAAGTTTCAGAGTTAAGCCCCGCCAAAAGCTTCTCAGTTAGTGCACCGCCTACCAAAAGCAGTGCCGGACAAAAAAGAACACCTGTAAAGACTGAGGAGGAGAAGGATGGTGATGCTGTACAGGACCCAACATCCACATTTCAGGACGACCTCTCTGATGTCGACTACACACCGTGTAAGTTCATGATAACGAAAGGCTAGCGTTACCATTTTACTGTTGTTGCGCAGCTGGAAATGTTTACATCACTTTATGATGTCAGAGGAGTTATTTACTGTCATATGCATTTTCAGATGCGCCCATCAAATCTGTCAGCAACCCCATTATCACTTCTCGTGGTAGACGAATTAGGAAACCTCCTCGCCGAAACTTCCCATCTGGTAAGCCTTCGTAGTGTTTTTTTGTCATAGCTGTGTCACCCCTATTAGCTAAATATTCACTAGTATGTATATGGGCTAAATAAATCAGTTTTACCAATTTCTCTCGTGGTGGAATGTAAGATAATGACACAGATGATGAAGACATAAAAAATAAATCCAAGAAGAAAGTGGCAAGGCCATGCCAGGAAGAAGAATATGAGGACGTGGATGAAGAAGACATATCCACCGAGCAACATTCAGAAGCCAGTCAACCTGCGGGAGACGGGGGCAATGACGGAGGAGAGAAAACTGTCCACTCCACCACTATCAGCAGCAGATCCGAGTCGAAGCCTTACAGCTCTGTGACACACAAATGTGAGGTGAGACAATGCGCAATAGGCAGCAGGGCGGGGGAATGTTTTTAAAATCTGGCTCAAACAAATAGGCGTTGTTTATTGTAGTTATATATATATATATATATTAAATGTGCTACAGTGTAGTTTTCTATTTCAATTAGTACAGCATATACAGGTACATAGATTAGGAATTTGACTGTCTATACCAATAGATTACAAATCGGACCATGACACGAGATCAGAAATTAAAATACATTTAGTTGTCATTTATTTTGATTATATAGTGCACAATGAAACAACTAAATTTGATAGCATCAGCTGTGCTAAAACCATGTGAGTAAACGAAATAAGCTCATGCCCTGCCATCTACTAGTGACCTGTACAGGACGTGCACACGACTTGCAACCAGAACAGTCTCCAGCTCACCCTGTAAAGCACTAAAGAATACAGTTACATACATGCATATATTCTAAATAACATGTGCTCTTCTTTCAAGGACTGTGGGAAAAAATTCACGCACACTGGCAATTTCAAAAGACACATGCGCATTCACACGGGTGAGAAGCCATTTACTTGCCGAGACTGCAACAAGGCTTTCTCAGATGCAGCGGCTTGTAAAGCTCATGAGAAAACACACAGGTTAGATCCAAATTATATTGTAAGTATTTTTTGTTTAAATTAAGATTAGCCTGCTGAGCATTAAAAGGTCATCATCTACCCCTCCACAGTCCTCTGAAGCCCTACTCCTGCTCAATTTGTGGAAAGAGCTACCGTCAGATCAGCCTGCTCAACCTGCACCGCAAGCGGCACACTGGGGAGGCACGCTACAGCTGCGAGTCTTGCGACAAGCTCTTCACCACATCAGGGAATCTAAAGCGCCACAGGCTGGTGCACAGTGGTTTGAAGCCGTATCGCTGTGAATACTGCGACAAGGCCTTCTCGGATCCCACTGCCAAAATGCGACACTTGGAGACGCACGACGCCAACAAGGGCAACAAGTGTCCGCATTGTGACAAACGTTTCAATCAGGTATTGGATTCACACAGACCCTTCATACAGCTGCTACTGTATATATTTGCTTGCTTATGAGATCATTTGTTCAATCAAAGAAAAGAAAAGCAACTTTTTGGGAAAATAATGCTATGTGTGCTAACTACCTTTGTGGCCCTGTCTTTTTAGCCCGGAAATCTGAAGGCCCACTTAAAAATCCACATTGCAGATGGACCCCTCAAGTGCAGAGAATGCGGAAAACAATTTACCACCTCGGGTAAGAATAATAGCTTCCGTTTTTTTTCATGACACTGCCATCTGTTGAATCTGTTGAGCACTGCCAGATCAAAATGGCTACCAACCAACACAAACCTAAATGTCCATGGGCTTGATCAAATCAAGTACTGGTGTATTACATATTCTTTTCATATCTTTTGTATGTCAGGAAATCTGAAGCGTCACTTACGGGTCCACAGTGGCGAGAAACCATACGTCTGTACTCATTGCCAAAGAGCATTCAGTGATCCTGGAGCTCTGCAGCGGCACGAACGCATCCACACAGGTACTTTAGTGACAAACAGTGCAAGGCAAAACATTCTTACGCTTCAGCCTGAGTAAATGCCCACCATCCTGGAATGCTTGTCTCACAGGAGAGAAACCCTGCGTGTGTCCCACCTGTGGCAAAGCCTTTACCCAGGCCAGCTCCCTTATTGCCCACGTCCGACAGCACACCGGAGAGAAACCCTACGTGTGCGATCGTTGTGGTAAAAGGTCAATGACAATAAAAAGATATATGCAGTGGTACCTCTGCTTACAAAATTAATTGGTTGTGAAAATAGTTTAACTTGAAAATTCTGTAAGTCGAGACGCATTTTCCATGTTGATGCCCTAATCCGTTCCAAGGCAGCCCCCGCAAAATTCAGACATAACTCTTTTATAATGCATAAAAATGCATCAAAACATGTAACAAATACATGTTATAACTAGATTATTGCACAATAATCATAAAATCTAAGTTGTGCATAATGTAAAAAAACAAGAATAAAGAATAACATTTAATACACTATGTAAAGCTGTCCGAACATGATGGTCGAATGAAGAGGATGCTGGGATAAACACATACACATACAGTAGAGGTCCCTATTAGCCAATTGGATGCCAGGAATGCTAGGCAATAGCCAATGGCAGAACAGCTATACCATAATTATGTTACGTTCATTAAACTCTGGGAGCTGCGAGTACCAGCCATACTGTATTTTTTGCTTTTTGTATCTTGAAATTTCTTAACAAATGGTAAATGCTGTTATACTTGTATAGCACTTTTCCAAGAGGCAATAATTTCCCGTTGAAGCGCGTCTTAACCTGGAAATTCTGTATGTAGAGACGTTCTTAAGTAGAGGTACCGCTGTATAAATAATAAGGTTTCACTTAGAAAATGTAGTGACTTATTCGGGAATGTACCGTATCTTCTATCTGTCCCTGGCAGGTTTGTACAGTCCAGTCAACTGGCTAATCACATTCGCCACCATGACAATGTCCGCCCTCACCAGTGTCAATTGTGTGACAAGTCATTTGTCAACGTGGGTGACCTTTCTAAGCACATCATTGTTCACACAGGTAACACATTTCTCAGTTTCCTTTTTCGACATTTTTCACTTGACTGTTCACTTTTGTTTAGGAGAGAAACCTTTCCTGTGTGACAAGTGTGGCAGAGGCTTTAACCGCGTAGATAATCTGCGCTCTCACATAAGGACTGTCCACCGTGGCCATGCTGGCATGAAGCGGAAGCGTTCCGGCGCTGGCAGCTGCTCAGACGAGGAGGTCGACGGCTGCGTCAGGGCATCCGCATCGGATGCTGAGATCAACATCGTAACAGTCAGTGAGGATATTGTTACCCTGGCAACGGAAGCCCTAGCAGCCAGCACTGTGACTCAACTCACAGGTTAGAGTTGATATCAGGCTTCGTATGAATACTGTGTGCCACAAAAGTCAGCAAACCCAGAAGTGGAAATGTCTAATTGGACACACTAATTGAGTTTGTGACTTCTTAGTGCTACAGGGATGCTAGTGTGAATAGGGGTTATGTTAAATTTGGCATTATTTCTCTCTCTTTTGAATTATTGTAATTCATACTGCTGTGGAATTTAGCTTTGCTTTAATGTGCGGGCTGTCTACTTCTTCTAGACTTCATCAATCCATTTTATCTGTGCCACATGAATTGCAACCATCACACACAAGATGAGGCAGTAAAGTATGAGTAATATGTGCATCCAACCAAATATACAGTTTATGATAGTCCACCGCACACGCATGTAACCAGGCAATAACGTTTTTTTTTTTTTTTAACTTTTTCAAGTGACTGTATCCAATCTCTTACCCCAAGTCAAGTAATCATATTGCAGTAATTTCATGTCGCATTTACGAAAGTTACTTTCAACTAGCTACCAAATACTGTAGTTAGAGAAACAGAACTTGTCAGCTATCAGTCACAAGGCTGACACAAAGATAATCATTCATATTCAAACCTATGAAAAATCTGTCTTCAGTGAACCTGAAAGCATGTGCATGTTCATGTGTTTCTAGTGTTGCCAGTTGATGCATCCGTGTGTGCTGATGAAACTGAAGCTTTGAAAGCGGAAATTACCAAGGCAGTAGAGAAAGTACAAGAATCAGGTGAGACTGAAATAAACCAAGCAAAATTTGTAACGACACACAGCATGTCCTTAAGTCATCATACTTGTTATATAAGGGTTTTATACATGAAGAAAGGCAAGTTTGAGGATGAATCCTTTTTTAGGAGGATGAGTCAATAAAGTCGGTGAGATTGTAAATTGATAAATATTGTGAATTGATATAAAATATATTAATGCAATTTTTCCAAACCATTTGACTCAAAGCACATATTGCATATTAGAAAATCTTGGAACACATCCAGTCATCTTGTCTTAATTCACTGAATGAAAAACAGAAGTAAAAATATACCACTCACCCAATCCCTTTTCTGTTTCTAGACCCCAACACACAGATACTTTATGCCTGTGATTCATGTGGAGATAAATTCCTGGATGCTACTTCGCTAGCACAGCATGTGCGCATTCACACAGCCCAGGCCTTGGTCATGTTTCAAGCAGACTCTGACTTCTATCAGTACACTGCAGTGACCACTGCTGAGGGGGACAGCACCGCAGCGTGGCAGCCTGCGGCCGAACAGGTGATCCAGGAAGGGGAGCTGATATTCCATGGCGATGATGGAGAGCGAAATACAGAAGAGGGGATCATGGTGGAGGCACAGAGGGAAGGAGGGCTGCTTGATGGGAAGAGCAAGGAGGATAGACAGCTCGAGATGCTGGCTGAGCTCCAGAAGGATCAAAAAGCTGAAGGACAGCTAATTGTCTGTGAAGTTCAGGTGTAGCCATGTTCACTTATAGAGGCTATGGGAAGATTACATGTTAAAGGTGTGTCAGTAGTGCAAAAAAAATCAACACCATGCACTGGATGCAACACATTATAAAGGTAGCCATCGAGGGAACATTAGTAATTTTTATAATTACACTGTACTTAACAAATCTGTTTATCTTGCAATGTAATCCTGGGTAGTAATTTGTCCCCTGTGCAAAAAAATATATATACACCCTCCTGGTACTCAGTAAGATTATGTACATTTTTCTTAACAAAATATTTTATGTATGGAGTATTTTTACTATAAAAATAATTTAGTATGTTATAATTATTATGTCTTCCAGTAATTTAGTATGTTATAATTATTATGTCTTCCAAGTCTCATGTGTGGGTTAAATATTACCCTGTTTACATTTTACGCTTTAGGACTATTCAAATTTCCTAACAGTAAAATTGTCACAAGTTTGCAAATCAGCAAAGTCAGAAATGGTAATGCACCTGAAGTGGACCTCTAAAAGTTAAAATAAATAAACTCTTTGTTTTTATACTCCTATATTCCACTGAATGAGTAGTCTTGGATGAAGTTTGTGGCATGTCTGATGTAAAGAATGGTGACCGTGTTGCTGTTGGTCAAATATCACTGTTGCTGCAGAGTTCCCTATTTGAGTCATATCATCAAAAATTGAATTAAAAGCTATTTGTTTGTGGCCAGTGATTGTGTAGTGCTGCAATGTTACACATATTTTGAAAAATAGGTTTGGCATCCTTTATGAAATCCCACACTTGGTTTCATCTTGTGCCATGTTGCAATTTTTGGTCCCCAAATAAGAGATGGCAAGAAGGTTTAAACTAGAGAAATGTATGATGCATGATCTGGTGCGTACTGTCGGACTTTTAATAGGATATTGGAGGAAATTGTTTTCCTGAGTTCTCATCTCATTGGAAAGTTTCAGTGAAACAAATTCTGACTCTTTTTATTTTGGGGGGGGGGGGGGGGCGGGGGTTGGGGAGGGGCAAAACAAACTGCTTACCTAGTAATATGTAAACAGGAATAAATATAATGGCCTTCAAAATAAATGAACCATGCCGACATGTACAACAGTAACAAGCAAATTATAAGCCAGCAACAACTATAAATTGCATTTGCACAGTACAGCTTTAGGTTAGTGCATATGAGCTTTAAATTTCTTGAAAAATAAGCCTTAACTTTTCTCATTTTCTGCTATATTTTCATCAATCTGAAATATCAATGACATTTACAATATTTTGCATAATTACAGTAAGAGGGTTGCAAATCCATAATAATGTTAGATTTTCTCAAGATTGCCGTTTATCTAGCTGTTGATGCTAACCAAGAAGTCAAACTCACTAATGTAAATTACTAAAGAAACCCCCTAATAACCCCGTTATATTTAAAAAAAAAAAAAAAAAAAAAAAAAAAAAAGATTGAATTTGATCATAATTTTTCTGGGTAGTTTCAGAAAATTGCCAGGAAGGCATGTGCTGTTTTAGTTTTCAGGTTAATTCATTCAACTTTTAAACATCTATAAAACAGCTCTGTTGCTGAGATATGTCGAAAAGTAGAAAGAAGGGATCAAAATTTCGATTTATTCCATATCAGGTATGACATAGCGGAAGTAGCGTCACGAGAATGCTTTTATCCCATTGGTATACGAAGACTAAAAGGCTCCTCGTTTATCTTTCTGATTGGCTGTTTCGCGGGGTTAGAGCGAAGTGCATGCACTAACGCTGACGTCGACTTCAAGCTAAAAAAGCATAATGGCCGCGCCGTCAGTAGTCATGCAGACGAAAAGGGCTGCTTCTACATTGTTTTCCAAAACGCGTTCATTTAAAAGTAGATTGACATTTTTGGAATTTAGTGTTGTTTTGCTTTCGCTAGCTTCCTTGTTAAAATGTGCTGCGGCCGACGGTAAAACGCTGGTTCTTCTGGACAATCTCAATATTAGAGAGACCCATTCAATCTTCTTCCGCAGTTTGGCAGGTAAGCGTCACACGTCATATTATTGCATTAATTTACGTTTTCAATGTTCCTAGGTAAAGGTGACCGAAATATTTTGGGCTGACTTTGAGCCTTGGTATGTGCTTTATCCTGCGCCAAATGGGTGTTAACATTAGCTTAGCTTTGTTAACGTTCTCATTTTTACGATAATCAAAATGGAATCACTACTCTAATGGCTGCTGTGTTGGCATGCATTCCTTAACCAATAATCACTACATATGTTAAAGAATTAAAATTCGTTCACATGGTGCGCCACTATAAATTTCAGTTAGAAACCGTATGATCGGGCGCGTCTTACTTACGTCACAGCTGTCGCATATTTATTACGTTCAGAATCAACGAAAGTTTGGATTTTTTTGTAATATTGGACATATGAATTATAAATCATTTTTATTGTATATATATTTTTAAAGCTGAGTGTATAGAACAAAATCAATTCAAACTGCACTTGATGTCTTTCATGTTGTGATTGGTGCCTTTTATTAACTTTATTTTTTTCTGAAATGCACAATAGGATATATTTGATTTTTCCAGTAAACATTGGTACATTGTAAGACACTGAGGGCATCCAACATTATCTCTGTTGGCTCTATATATTCAGAGGGCGTTAAAAATGTCGAACATGGGAGTAGGAATTTTATTTATGCCTGTACTATTTTAGCCAATGGAATGTGACATTATTAATACCCACTATACCATGTGCCTGCGCTCCAGTCTATCAGTGAGCATGTGCATGAGTATAACTGATGTCACAAAATGGATGCGCTCATAAGTGCTGTCATTTTTTTGTGTTTAAACATTTTTTCCCTTCTCAGAGGTCTACAAATTTTTACGATTTACATCTGTAAATACTTTGACCAACCATCTTTCATGTGAAAGTCATTTATACCAAGTGTATTTGTGTACTTGCCACTGAAGCCACGTTGGCGAAGGGCAGATCCAGCTGCTAAAAGTCATTTGCATTTAAAGTACTGCATGATTAAACTTAAACTGAGCCAATGCACTTGATTTTTCCTGTATGTGTTTTTCCCGTATTTGTTGTTTATATTGACTTTTCTGCTATTGAACAGATCGTGGCTTTGATCTTACATTCAAGACCGCTGATGATCCTTCGCTTTCACTAATCAAATATGGTCAGCTCCCATACGAGCATCTCATCATCTTTTCACCGTCAGTTGAAGGTATGATATTTACACTTGTCTTTCATCATATGCCAATGTCACATATTGCTGTTCATATTCCAAATTTTTGTCTTCCTTTGTTTTCTGCAGACTTTGGAGGAAGTATCAATGTGGAGACAATTACATCCTTCATTGATGGCGGTGGAAATGTCTTGGTTGCTGCCAGTTCTGATATTGGTCAGTTGACTTCTACCTGGTCTGGATTTGGTAAAATATTCTTTAATTTGTTCAAATGTCATATCCGCCCTTCTGTTAATCAGGTGACCCAATAAGGGAGCTAGGCAGTGAGTGTGGGATTGAGTTTGACGAGGAGAAGACTGCTGTCATTGACCATCACAATTTTGACAAGTCCGATCGTGGAGAGGTAATCAAATTTTACTAAGGCCATGCCACACCTTTGGTACTCACAAATTATCTTACCTAAAGATACACGATAATATCGGTCACCGATAATTATCGGCCGATAATGGCAATTATGACGTCACACAGATAATCCAGATAATTAAAAAATTCAACCGATAATGCAATCCGATAATTATATACTTGATTTTGCCTCCAAATGTGCTCAACCGAAGAATTCAGCACGCCGCCTCCTCAACCCCTCCCCTCTCTGAAGCCCCTGAGGGAGGAGGGGTTGAGGAGGCGGAGTTACAAGACAAGAAGTAGTTGAATATTATGGCGGCTGTTACTAAAAAAACGACGCTCTCGCCATCTGCGAAACATGTACCGTACAAGTTCCACGAGGCAGAAAGAACGCGTCCTCATTCAAAACCACTAACCCAGCAGCCATTTAAAACTGCATCACAAAGAATTTTGGAACATATACGAGGCTGCTGCTAGCAGGAATGCTAAAGCTATTGTAAACACTAAGCTAAACTACAGGGCTTGTGACGATACAGAGTCGGGCTGTTTGGGAATGCAGCCCAAGGCGGGTGGTAAATTCCGACGGAGCCCGCCGCTTTGGCCAGTCCGGCAGGCTGCCGCCGCCTTGCCATAGGCGGGGCGGGCCGAGCCCGGTTCCCCGGTCTCTGGACCTCCGGCGAACACCCCGGTTTCTCGAGCGTTCCCCCACAGCGTGCGAGCAGAGCCAGGACCCGAATACGCCGCGGCGAACCGGCCGGGGCGGGCGGGCGGATTATCCGGTACGAATGTAGCTGCCGCCGAGACGAGACACAGTTTTTTTTTTTTACCTTAATGACACGAGAACCAAAGCCCTGGATAAAACAAATAATGCAGTTTATACGACCACCATTCTTCATGAAAAAGTGATGTCCGGTAAGCAAGCTTATCATGACGGCACAGTGGTTATAAGATAATTTAAACATGGAGAAAACGAAGTCAGCCAGTCAATAATGCATTCAGAATGTGAAATGACGAGCGGTCAGATGACTTTGTAACGCTGCCTTTATTTTCGGCTTAATAAAACTCAGGCACAAAACAACACGCACACGGATGCGAGCGCAAACTCCGTCCAAATAGTACTGCCGTGTAGCAGTTTAGCTGCTGTAACGCAAATGTCGTGAAAGCCGCAAATGTAAACAAAGCGCTGCAGAATGGGTACATGACATCTCGCTCTTTTGAGGTAATCATTTTCACAGTGTGCAACAAAGCATATAACATTAGCAATCACTTTTCAAATTATTTAACTTATTTCTTTGCTCAATTACAGTCACAGTAGATAATCAAATTCTTAAATCAATATTCTGTAGCCACAAATATTATTCAAAATCTTTCCTTCTTCAAGTTTTTTTTTTTTTTTTAGGATTAAGTATAATAATGTATTGCTTAAAACAAGGCTGTTAAGATTATTTTCAGCTAGCTATTTTTCTTCCAAGAAATCTGAGAGAAATACACTTGAAGCGATGGCAGATAATTTCACTTATTGCCAATAGATTTACACTTAAAACTGACTAGTTTTAAGGAGGTGTGTTTTGCAGCGGATTAATGTTATATATGTTAGGAATGGCTTACTTTTAAACGCATTTTTGTGCAACTTAGGTATTTACTCTGTAAGTAATTGTTGCCAAAGGTTTACCATTACACAATGTCAGACAATCTGTCATTATTTAGATGTTTGAATTGACGACTTGTTCATACATTGTGTTGAAAAAAAGAGCAATAAATTATATTTTTGCACAGTAATATTTTCTTTTGTGTATACTTTAAAATTTTACATAAATCTTTTAATAGAATTATCGGCTTGACATTATCGGTTATCGGTTGGAATGAGGAGGAAATTATCGGTTATCGGTATCGGTTGAAAAATGCATTATCGTGCATCACTAATCTTACCCCTCCACCCCCATTGTTTTCAGCACACCCTGATTGTTGCTGACCCAGAGAACCTGCTGAAAGCTCCAACCATTGTTGGCAAAACCAATAAACCAGTCCTGTTTAAGGGTGTTGGGTAAGTAAGATGAACTTCAAAAGAGCTGTCATTTTGGATTTAGACACCATTGGTTGTCATGTCAACATTCCTCTGCTGTACATGGTCCAAAATGAATGTAGACTACCTAAACAGCACATTACATGCAACAAATGATGTGTTCAGTGTTACAAATAAAATAAAAAAATAACTAGGGATGTCACATATTTCTGCACCCGAGTCTGAGTCACCTGATTTTGAGAATCTGCCGATAACGAGCCCCGATCTGACACCGAAAAAAAGTTTTTTTGAACAAAAGCTCCAAACATCTTATTATCGCACTGTGCTGCCTAATTAATATGAATTATTTTTAAACAAGAATAACGTTGAAAAATGCTTATTTTATTAAATGAGTGCGTCCACTCAAATCCACTGACGCTTTGACGCTCACGCTGCTGCGAACAGCCTCTCACTTACACAATGAGTTGCCACAGCACACTACCGCTAGTCTATAACAAGCTAAACAATGAAATATTTGATTGTGGAGCTACCAAGCTTCTCTGGCAAGATCAAAGCTACAAGCCCGTCAGTCTGGTGAAGTATAATTAGCAAAATAACAGTGCACTGCTAAGAAGGAGGGAGGTGCTGTAGGAGCATGAAGCTGAAAAACAGATTTTTAAATATCCGATCCTTTTCACCCGATTCCGATCCTCTGAAAACGTGATTGGATCGGGACAAAATAACCTTAAAAAACATCATTTCAAAGTTTGCATAACACAAATATTTATCAAAACTGCAAACGCTGTTTTTTGTTTTTTAATGCAAGAAATGAAAAGGCTTTAAATGTTGCTGAATGTGACTCACTTAGCATGCCTATGTTCTTTCAGCATGGTGGCAGACCCCGACAACCCTCTTGTTCTTGACATTCTCACAGGATCTTCAACAGCCTACTCCTTTTTTCCCGACAAACCCATTTCCCAGGTAAATACATATTATAATCCCACATTCTGCAGCTGTGTATGTACGTACATCTTGTACAAGGGTTGAACGCTTTCTCACAATTAGATGAGATAAATTGTATAATACCCCCCCCCCCCACTTTTTCTAGTACCCTCATGCTGTGGGGAAAAACACCCTGCTGATTGCTGGCCTACAAGCCAGAAACAACGCCAGAGTGGTTTTCAGTGGTTCACTGGACTTCTTTAGTGATGCCTTCTTCAACGCTGATGTCCAAAAAGCTGCACCGGGATCTCTGTTGTCAGTCCTGTCTTTTTGTTTTGCTCTGGAAAAGTACTCTTACTTTTGAGCCAGACAGTGACATTGTGATGGTGTTCCTTGTAGGTATGAGCAAACGGGTAACCGGGAACTGGCCGAGGCGCTCTCTCGTTGGGTGTTTAAAGAGGCTGGCGTCCTCAGGGTGGGTAAAGTTAGCCATCATCCAGTAGGAGAGAACACTCCCCCAGCAGCGTATACAATCACCGACCTTGTGGTAAGTTTTACGGCAGACTTTATCAAACCAGTAAAGGACACATGGGATAACTTTATCCATATTCAACTAGTTGTATTCCTGGATTATAGAGGACCAAGAATGCCCATATTAAATAATGAAATTTGTCTTTAAAGTGATATTTGAATATTTATTTGTATCAATATTCAACTTTTATTTATGCATTTTAACATTTTTGTCATGTCATGTCACAGCATTATTATTTCATTGTGGCACTCTACTTCCTACTAGTGCAGCATGAAATTGAAAACTGTCATTTGGCCCATCAAACTCAGTAATAAGCCTCATGTTCGTTTCCCGACATGATGCCAATTGCGGAAGTGCTAAGTGAGCCTATTCATGAGTTAATTGATGGAGATTTTAAATGTAGCAGATGTTCCTGCAAACTATAGAGCGATATATTGACATTTTTTTGTAATCTCTGCTCTCTTTGGTCAAGATATTGAACAAAGAATGTATTCAGAGCACCATCCAGCGCTCATCCATGAGTAGGAGTGCACAGCGCACAAGAGCCATGCTTTGTGACTCGCTGATGTTAAACCTGCCTACCTTCGAGTTTAATGGGCCATTGACAGATTATTTCATGCTGCCGTTAGGGGAACAACGGTGCCACAATATAATAAATAAACAGTGGATGTAATAAATAAATAAATGAAAATGTAATTAAATGTTGAAATAATGAAATATTCAAATAAATTGCCATTCAATTAGAAAATTTGTTGCACATGCAGGAGTACAGCATTGTCATCGAGATGCTCTCTGACGGTGACTGGGTTCCTTTTGACGGTGACGATATCCAACTGGAGTTTGTGAGAATTGACCCCTTTGTCAGGACGTACCTCAAGAAAGATGGTATAAAGTCTTTCTTCATTGTTGTTGGTTTCTGCCTTGAATCTAACCATACATAATGGCAATGGAATTCCTTCAAAGGTGGTACATACAGCGTCCAGTTCAAGTTGCCTGACGTTTATGGAGTTTTCCAATTTAAGGTGGACTACAACCGCCTGGGATACACACACCTATACTCCTCCACACAGGTTAGTTCTCTATCCTGTCCTTGTAAACGTCAGGGTAGGAAATAATGTGAGATTATATATCACATTATTTTATATCCCTTACGACCGTCGTTTTTGTTACCACAGGTTTCAGTGCGTCCCCTGCAGCACACCCAGTATGAACGCTTTATCCCATCGGCCTTCCCGTACTACGCCAGCGTCTTCTCTATGATGTCAGGACTCTTCATATTCAGTTTTGTCTTCCTGCACATGAAGGAGAAGGAAAAGTCTGACTAATTCAGAGCTAGCGAAACGGAGATTGGCATAATGGAACTTTAAAAGCCAGTCAAAATTTAATTCATTGTTTGTGGTGGAGGCACACAAGTGGCTGGTGAATGTTTTAATGCTGGTGTGTGGGCTCACTTTTCATTTTTACTTCAAGGCCTGTGAAAACTCAATGTCAAAATTAAATCATTTTCTGTTCTTATGTTGAAGCAACAACAAGAATATAAACTATTGACCCTTGTTTCACATTCAATGTTGTAGCCACATGCACTGAAGAAAAAGATGCAAACTAGTAATTTGAAGTTTTTTTGTTTTTGTTTTTTTTAAATAAACGTTGACATTCCACACGGAACTGTATGACAGTATTGTTTTTATGTGATTTTAATTTTACCAATTAAGTAATGCAAAAATTTACAAATATTGTTAACATTTACAAAAATTGGATTTCAGCTATGATTTCAAAATACTATATGCACTCCTCTCAAAAAGTTAGGCATATTGTTTTTTGAGTAAAATTTCAGGACAACTTGGTGACTATCCCTATTTTGTGAGTCTGGAAGTATACAGTCTTAGAAAGGTTCACGGACTGTTGACAATTGTTAAATTTCAGTTTCCAGGCCATAGGTTTTGCCCTTCAGTGTAGATAGATAGATACTTTATTGATCCCCACAGGGGAAATTCCGGTGTCCTTTAGCAGCACATGGGTTAAATCAGCACATCAGAAAGTACAAAAAAAAGACATAAGACGTAAGTTTTTTTCTAAATTTTAATCAGGCATGTACACATGAACGTGCAAGAACGTGTCTATTACGGAGCTGAAATGTGTTACACCAGTTCCTGAACTCTTGATCCACCCACTAGTAAGCTTGTAAATGAGGTGTTTGTAAAGGAAATATCACAAGCATTATTAAGCTATTAATACAAAAATCTTAATTCAATATAGAAAATAGGAGCTTCAAATGTTGGGAAAAAAGGCGTGTCTAATTTCAACGAACCAGTCAAGTTGCCTCGTTTAACATTTGGTGGCTTACGGTCGTTGAATGATCCGAATCTACAAAGAAGCCGGGGAAAATAAACACGTTGGATACGTAGCCATATTGTGACAATTGACGCATGCACACCTTAAGGCATTTTATTGAAATTTTGTGAAATACAAATAAGTAATTCCTGTTCGTTAAATACACACTATACAGCTTTCCATAACTGAAAGTATTTAAAAAAAAAAAAATATATATATATATATATATATATATATATATATATAATCTACGACGTTCCAGCTCCCTTTATTGGCTAACTTGGAATTTACAGGCAACAATAAGTCCGCAATTAATGTTTATAGATTTAAAAACCAAATTGGAAATAGGATCGATTCGTATGTATATTGTACCTAGAATGTAGCTACTTAATTTCATGGTGATCCGTCCACGAATAACAGAGTAGGAATTTTAAGTCTACAATTTTTGTAATTAATCCGCCGCGAGACACAAAAGTTAATTTGAACGTCTTTTTATTGAACGATATAAAATACTAACAATTCAGTCAAAGCAGTTTATAATAACGACCATAAATATCCACAAAAAACAGACTTATCTATTACCAGAAAACCATTTACATGAAAATATATCAAAAGATTAATAAGTAATCAAGCCACCGTGGCAACCGGGTATGTTGTCCAAGGCCTCAGGACCATAGAGGCCCTTGAATGACCCTTAATTGATTTTACTTTACATTCACAAATTTCTTTTTTATTTAAATCATTGTCTGATTGAATATGTTTTACTCGATATGTGCAGTATATAGCCTATTGGCCACAAAAATTAAAGGAATACTTTGTTCCTTTATTTTTTGTGAGCAGTTTACTTAAAAACTTTAACATAGGAAATATTTCAACGCTGCCACTGACGGCCATAGACGTTCAATCCGTTTGAAGTTCAAACGGATTGGACGTCTACTAGTGATAAAGTCATTCCAATTAACAGCAGAAGCTTGTTTTTCTGTTTATGAGTTGTTTGTAGAATATTCCTGAATGATTTCCTGACCGATGTATCGATAATCGTTGTATCGCCATATCGTCAGATCATCGTTATCGTGAGCTTTGTATCGCAAATCATATCGTATCGTGAGGTACCAAGAGGTTCCCACTCCTACTCTCCATTGAGCGTGGGCTTCCACAAAAACTGGATCTCACTGATGTTATAAATGACTTTGCTGTCAAAATACTATATGTAGGCAAATCACTGTTTAAAGGCCTTAATAACCCCAGGGATGTGTAGGGGGCAGGCACAGGATGTTTAGTTATACTGTTTTGTTGCTTAGCAGGCAGGCATAGCACTCTCAGTTGTATTGTATTGTAGCCTACATGGGACAATAGATGGAAATTGTTTATATTGTGTCACATCACATTATGTTCTGTTAAATTCAACTGTCCATCTCCAATTAAATAATGTGACAATTTACACTGTTATTGCTTGCAAAGCGTTAAAAGTACTGCGTATGTTGTCGTGACAAGCCGGTGGCATGGGTGGGTTGGGGGCCCCTATAATGGTCTCTTGTCCCCGGGCCCCTGTAAGTCTGTTGACAGCCCTGTAAATACAACAACAACAACAATAATAATATATATTTTAAAACTCTCTTTCAGATGATGTAGTTCTGATTTTTTGTTTTAATTTAGCACAAATAGGGAAAATATATATTTTAAAAAATGAGTCAAGTTAGCTTACTTGAAAATTGCCTGGTAAAATGACGTAACGCTTCCTGTGCGTGACCTAGGAAAGGAATACAGTACTACTAGCCCGCAACTAGCTTTGTCGCAGAAAGTTAGCATAAGTTGACCGCCCGTGACTAAAATGTTTACAGCTTTATATAGATAATGTTAAAAAGTGCTTGCGTCAAGATGCGGTTAATGGTTCTCAAGGATTTCTTCTAGTTCCCAGAAATGCCTTCTCTAAAAGTGATTAACTATCGTGGTTTGAAATCATTATTTTTAAGCTCGTCGGGGTGAGTGACCGTAGTTAATGGAGCCCTTCGCCCCTAAATCATAACTTTAAACTTGATGTGTTTCTTGGAGAAATTGCATTGCCGCTGTCAGTAAATTCACGAGCTCCGGCGCCTTTAGCTTTAGCAAAATTAGCAGCTCACTAGCCAGTTGTAGTCAGCTGACAGGCTGACTGAAGTGAGCTGCCGCCGCTGTCAACAGACGAGCACGCGCAATGGATGAACTCAAAGTCAAGGACCGCATTCTGGAAAACATCTCCTTCTCTGTCAAGAAGGTAAAAGTCCGTGGTTGTTTTTGGCAACCAGAAAATGGGCATGATCCCGAGTGGTTTGGCTAATGTCTCCTGTCTTCATTGTCATTTCTATCGGACCAGAATAGCAAGACATCATGTTTTCGTACGATGACCGCATCGAGCCGCTGCGGCATGCAGTATGGGGCGAAACAGGATGTCTGATGCTTGATTGTTCTATCCTTTTATTTGGTTGCCACTCGATCCACTTCAAACGCAGATGACTTATTAAGAATATTGACAGTAACAGAGAACTGTACCACAATGGATAGAATAGTTTTTGAGCAATGAAGGAAGGAAGGCAAGGAAGGAAGTATAATGAAATAGCTGAGGCTGGTGATTCAATGAATGTATGTTAGCTGGACAATGTGTAAACAAAACAAAACAAAAACGCCTTGCTTTAGAAAGCTTGACTTGGCTTTTAACTCAATAGCACAATATGTTCTTACATGTTATGCTTGTGTAATCCTCATTTGGGGTAATGGTAATCAATCTTCAGCTCCGGTGCCCTATTTACTAATGCTGACTTGTTGGCAACATAATCACTGTGAAAGTGAACACAACCTCATGATTGTACTGTGTACTTCATTATTTATGTATATGACTTGTATGTGGGGATTGGATGGAACAATGGCTCCGTGTTGGTTATGGAGACACTTCCACCTTATACACATATTAACTGTAGGGATGTCGCCGATTTCCGATCATGTGATCGGATCGATCAATCATGTCATTTCCAGAGCATCAGAATCGGGTTTTGCGGCGATACACGTACAATCCAATTTAACTTGAATGGCATCGTTCGATTGCTGATTATAAGTTTTTTTTTTTTGCTTCTATAAAACCACTGCTATCCTAATAACCTTTTTACATGGCGAGAATGTCGGTATAGCTTTGTTTAGATCTTATTGGGGGGTGGGGGAATCCCTTTCATTTCCGAGGTATCAAATCAGTACCCAGTATCGACAGATGCTCAAAACCAGATGACTCAGACTCGCATGAAAAAAATGTGATCGGGATATCCCTAATTTACTGTATATTCTTTGATGAAATTACTGCACATGCTACTATCGTTGCATCCTAATTCTGATTACATTAACAAGTCACATTGAGTAAGGTATTCTCTCAGTTTGACTGTAAACCCTGTCAACAATACTCCTGAGTCTGACAGATGGTTTTTCCTTCATTCTGGTCTTCTCTTCCTCATTTCACTTTATCCTAGTTTGTAATATTCTTTAGTTGAACTGGAGCAGTGAGCACAAACATTTGGGATTAGTTACAAAACAACAAATTCAGAGACTGATTAAGCCACAAATGCCTCACTCATTCTCCCATTTCACATTACAGATTATAATACCTTGTGCCTTGTTGTACCACAGTTTACGCCCTTTATTATGATTTTCATTGTCAATCGAGTATTGCTTTATTTTTAATCCAAAATTATTTCGCCAGTATTTGTGACATTTTGTGTTTCTACAGTTGCAGAGTTACTTTGCAGCTTGTGAAGATGAGACCCCAGCCATCCGGAACCACGACCGCGTTCTGCAGCGGCTCTGTGAACACCTGGACCATGCGCTCCTGTACGGGTAAGAAAGTTGTTGCATTTCAATGGAAACGTGAGGGGAATGCTTCTAATGAACCTTGGAAACATCACCGGCTTCCACCAATATTTTCAATAAGCATTTGACTGTGATGTTTTCTCCACTGCAGGCTGCAGGATATCTCCTCAGGCTACTGGGTTCTTGTCCTTCACTTCACAAGGAGAGAGGCTGTCCGCCAGATAGATGAGCTTCAGAACATAGCAACAAACCTCGGTCGAAGTGAGTCTTATTTGCATTCTCACACAAAGGCGTGCATTCAACTAACATTGAACGTGACTGTGTTACCAGGTCGGGCATGGTTATACCTGGCGTTGAGCGAGAGCTCTTTGGAAAGCTACCTACGCCTCTTCCAGGAGAACCAAGTACTACTACAGAAATATTACTTCAAGTAAGTCATGTAACCCTTGAGGAGTCCAAGAGACAGTAAGTGCCATATTCTTTTTCAAGCCGTTTTGGTGCTATATTGAGTGGCTCAGTGCTGTTGTTCAACAACATTCATGTTTAAAACATTTTAGAATAGTCATCAATCAGTATTTCTTTGTTATTTTAGGAATGCATTGGTCTGCAGTCATGACCACCTGACGCTGTTCCTCACACTGATGGCCGGATTGGAATTCATTCGTTTTGATCTGGAGCTGGTTCGCATTACTTTCTCGCGTTCCTTTCCAAATGAACATGTCATGCGTCTCTAAGTTGTTACAATGCTTGCAGGATGTGCCCTATTTGGACGTGGCCGCTTACATGCCGGAATACTACAAACCGCACAACCTGTTGGACTTTGAAGAAAGGCTGCCAAGCTCTGACAGTTTGTCCCTGCACTCCTTCACCTCTCTGACCTCCACCAACCTGGAGTGGGATGACAGTGCCATCGCCCCCTCTAGTGAAGGTGAGCTGCACACTAACACTATGCGTATATTCATGTCAGTGTAATGTGGGTCACCACTTGGGATGTAGGAGCAACTAAAAAGAAAGCATCATCCATTGGTACATCACTGTTCACAATGTTTTGCAGTTTAAGGTCCCATTTTTCTATGTGCTCTCCTCCACTGATTCATATTTTTGCATGCCATGATTCAAATTATTTTCAAATTGTCTAAGCCTCTTTCTAATGTTTCATGTTATCCCTCCTTTTTTAGATTATGATTTTGGTGACATCTTCCCCGTGTTGCAGGCAATGCCAAGTGCAGACTGGGAAGGTGGGACATTGGTTAAACCTTCCCTTGCTGTCTGCAATTTCCTTTTTTATTCTTTTTTAATGTACGGTGTGTACACAACTAGCCGTTATGTGAGGGAATGTGTGTTTCATACTGTGTAAAAACAACATGAGACATATTTAAGTAGTATCCCAGGTATGTAGTCTGAATCTATTTGATCACCAGAAAAGTCTCACTATCAAGCCTTAGGGTAAATACAGCAACTCCTTTGATAACTATTGCAAGATTGCACGATATTTAGACTGTAATTACGGCCATATCTCAATGCAGTCTTTATATTTTTCAATATGTTGAACATGTTAAAGTCATAAAATGAGGGCTCTTTGACCAACTATAACAAATGTTCCAAATTATACTATTTCTTTGTAAAATATGAAATTAGGTCTCCAACAACTTTCTTAAACTTTGATAATTTTATTACTCGATTCATAGCTTGTATTCAGGATAACAAAAATGTACTTACTTGTGTTTTTTTTTTTAATTATCCTATGCATTAAACTGCTTGCTTTATTGTTCCTATGTTGTTGTTGTTTTATGCATGAACCTCATGCGCTACGCTAATGCTCCCTTTTCTTTAGCACGGTGAGATGAATGTGGTTTTTGTCATCGTTATCGTTCTTCTCTGTCAACTGCACGCGTTTTGGTGTGTGATATATGTGACACTGGCCTACAATCTGAGCAGAGGTAGTAATAAACCTTCTCGACTGAGTATCTTCATTCAGATCCCATGTTTATCTGGAACCTACTGTATCTCGGCTACAAAGGCGAGGTAGCCACCCAAATGACTGAGTACATGTTAAGGAACAACCATTCACAGTTCTGGATTTAGAGTCTCTATTCTTTAATGAATATAACGTCAGTTTTTCAGGATGGTGAACGAAACTATAATCCCCTGAAAGAAATGCAAACTCTACATAGGAAAACAGGGCTAAGATTCAAGCCCTCAAATCTCAGAACTGTGAAATAGACAGGAAAAAACACTTTTCACTGTTCTGACAAGCAATTTCCACCTATTATTAAAGACTGTATGCTGGTGATCTGCCTTCCTTAAAATCACTTTTGTCACTAAGTGATTTTTTTCCTCTCAGTAAAATTATCCTCAGACTATGCCTGTGTCACTGCTTCCTGTCTAACTACTTGTTATCGTCCTATGATTGTCCTATATGTTTTTGGACCCTTCTGGCGAACATCAAGGATTCCGCAAGCTCTAACTCCTGTTCATTTGTTGTGTCCGATGGGGATGTAGAAATAAACGTGTCTTCAGAAATGACATTGGCGCATCTGAAAGTTGATATATTTAAGAAAGGCTCTTCCAAACAGCTAAATACAAAAAAGGCATAGTTTAAGCTCACTGTTGACAAAATGTGTATTTCTACAACTCCAAAACCAAATGAACCAAATGAAAGATTTTTCTTGTATAAACTCATTCATTGCCTTGTTGACTTTTTTCCCCTAAAAGAAGGCGACTTGACTGACCAGGCCAGCTGTCCGAGATCCAGTGGCTCTGATCCTTTGACTGTCATCAGCGACTCGGTGGCCTTATCTTCCGGCAATGTCAAGGCGAAGGTGGGCGCTCGTCTATCGCCGCCCAGGCACAACCCGTTCAATCAAGACTCTGATGCCAACACCTCAGCTGACGTCACGCCGGTTCACATGGCCGCCTTTCACATTGGCAGCACTGGAGATGACATAGAGAGCACCAACAACGAACTGGAAGTCATTCGGTAAAGTAGATTCCTGGCTTCACTTGACTGTGTGTAAGAATAAACATCTTATCCCTTTCGACATCCAGGATGGCAAGACGGAGGAAAGCGAGCAAGAAACGACGAGGGAAGAGCTCCACTGATTCCATCAGCTGCAATCACGATTCATTATCATCTGAGCACATAGAAACGGACAGCATCTTCAACCATTCAGAAGATCAGGATTCTTTCAACTGCACTGTAATCCACCTGGATGGGGCGCGAGCAGAGGTGGCAGCGGAACACGATGATGATGGTGATGATGCCTTCCTGAGGCTTCCTGAAATGTTAGATACCTCCATGGATAGCGTTGGCCAACCTCTCCGCGATGTTATGGACAGACTTAATGGGGAGACCCGGGAACAGCCCAAGTCTGAGCAGAGACTATCAAGTGCGGAGGGACCCGAGCCTCCAGTGCAGCAGCCCTTTCCAGAGGACTCTGAGGCCAAGCCTCCTGACCCAGACTCAAGCCCAGAGCTCCAACAGGCCGCCCAAAACCTACTCTTCCTTACCACCGACGGTCCAGAAGCTGCTGCCCCAGGTAGTGGGAACCATGACCCTACAGAGCATCGCCAGTCACAGATACTTTCAGGTGGCCATGAAGATCAAAGAGAGGCAGAAACGAATGCAGGACGGGAACAAGATGTAAAGAAAGGAGAGGGATATGATACGGACAAGTGTGAAATTACATCTGTACGAGATGAGAATCTCAGTCCAAGTGAAAGTTCTCATCCTGCAGAATTTAAGTAAGGACACAATATGTTATTTGTGCGTTGTTTAAATATGCGTAATGTAGTTCATATTCACAGCTGATGTTTTTTTTAAGGGTGGACAACAACCATTTACTGCTTCTCATGATCCATGTATTCAGGGAAAATGAGGAGCAACTTTTCAGGGTGAACACTGTTCCGCTATATTCCTCATTAGGATTGACATCCATTGTGGTGTTAATCAAAGATTACCACTAACTGCAGTGTCTTTATGATGCAGTTCATTGTATAAACCTTTCATATTTTCTTTTTAGATGGTGAGGATGAGCACAGGCCATATGGAAGGTGATCTGCAACCTCTTTATCTGCTGCTGACTGACTGTTACATCTACCTACTGAGGAAAGGTCAGTGGATGGGCAAGGAAATGTTTTCACTCAGTGGATGGGCAAGGAAATGTTTTCACTCAATTCCAGTACTCCGATAGCCTACTGTGTTAATGAAAGTACTAACAGGCTTACCACAAAGGCATTCTACATAATAACTTTTGCTGTTGTGCCTTTAAGATGTGAAATTTTGCATGACTCTGCACAGGTGCAGCAGAGAAGCCTTACACAGTGGAAGACGCTGTTTCTTACAATGAACTTGACTATCTCTCAGTAAGATATTTCCTCTGCCTTTTTCTGTACATGTGCTCACTAGTTATGGCCTCACAATCCCACCTACAAAAGGCAAAACTGTCTTTTCACTGTACAGTTGCTGCATTATTTGAATTTGAAATCAAAATCTCCTTTTATGAGATGGTGCGCAAACTTGATCACTGTTATTTTTACATCCCCTCTGTAAAAGATTTAAGATACAAGTTCCAGGGTACATAAATGGTGGAATCATTTTAAAATCTCCCTGACGTTTAAGCATAGTTGTGTAGGCTTTTTACATTCAAGTCTGGATTTAATTACAGTGTGTAGTGTTAGTCTTTTTGAAAGTTGTCATGTTTTCAGGTGGGCCTTGATCAACAGACAGTGAGCATAATTTGCACAAATAGAAGAAGGAAGTTCCTGTTTGACACAGCTGATGCCTCCTTGACCTTGTGAGTTTGGATTGGCATGTACTCATGTCCCTGTAGGATGCAAACCGCTCACGAAAATCTCATCAACTTTGCTTCCAGATGGTTCTTGTCCATTCTTAAGACGGCCATGGTGAAGGGTTGTCGCGAGCCCCCTTATCCTCCTATCTTGACCGATGCTACGATGGAAAAACTCGCTCTCACCAAGTTTGTCTCGCAGGAATCTCACTGTGAGGTAAAGCATTGATAAAAATGGGCATTGGGCCCTTGTTAATAAACAGGGTTTCTCAACCTCTATTTATCCAAGGTGACTGTGCACCAGCAAACAAAAATGGCTCAAAAAAGTATGGTTTCTGAAATAAGGATCTCAATTTACTCAAGGTTGAACCCCCGTCAGTGTGAAATTTGATCCTTTTTAAATACAGTAGCAGTAGCTTACTATTGCACTGTCCAGTATTCTGTTGAATGAAGAGTAAAAAGTAGGATTTAGGCCAATAGGTTTGCTGTACATTCTGTTATTTAGTTGAAGGCCATTTACTTATACTGCCTATCACTACATGTTACTGGTACAGCTAGAGGAATAAAAGTACATTATTTGTAGCAAATACTGTAAATGTGAGCAATTACGTGAATTGGCAAGGCACAGTGATTGGTAATTTTTCTTCTGTGTATCTTCAGGTTTCTGAAGTTTCTATACATCTGTATTCACTGGTCCACTGGGAAGATCCTATGGATGCATCCATTCCGAACCTAAAATCACCTTCCAGTGCAAAGGAAGGTCTGCTGCAGTACCGGGCTGGCTCCACATACCTGGGAAAAGAGCTATGGAAAAGCTGCTACCTCGTCCTCAGGTGCGAGGATTGGATCACTCTTTGTGTACATGCTTTTCATGGAAATATTTTTACATAAAAATAATTGGTTTGCCATTCGAACAACTGAGATCAATTTAATATTCTATTCTCCTTTTCTTCTTTATTTTCTCTTTGTAGCAATGGAATACTATACCTTTATGCTGAAAGGACTGATGTGACGCCTCTGCTATCAGTTACTATGGGGTAATCCTTTAAAAAATGAATAAGTAAAATACACTACTGCAAAGGTCGGCAGGGGAAGTTATGCCAGCTCACTGTGGATTTGTCCCCCAAATTTTTTTAATGTCAGGGGAGAATACTGTGGAGGATGCCGTCGTTCCAATGGCACAGAACGTCCGCATGCCTTTCAAGTCATTCTGACAGAGCGCCCCCCACTGGAGCTCAGTGCTAACAATGAACAGGACATGGCTGACTGGATGCTGCTGCTCTGCCAGTCTGTTTCCAAAGGAGTAAGGAGATACATTTTTTTACTCAACCAAACGATTTGTACAGTTATGATATCGATTCCTTAGTTTTATCAATTCAACTCACACCCATTTGCTTCAAATAACGCATTGGCTGTAATAAACTGCAAGAAAAACGAATTGTTATTACATTGACCACATAGTAATTTAAGCATATTAAAATTTACAACACTCAAACTAAGGAAATAGATCAATAACATTCCTGTCACTGCAAATGCTTTAATGCTGTTTAATAAATCATCTCACTGGTTGACACTGACTGTGATAGATGTCCAGTCGATTTTGACTAGGAGGGATGACAGCAATCGAATGATCGCTGCTAGGCACTCCCAGTCAAAAGCGATTGGATATACATTATCGTCAAGACTACAGAAACATGATCATTAAATGCCAGCCATCTCCATTGAACTGAATATGACATCTATCGGTGTCAATGGCAGCCAATTAGGTAAACATTGTCACCTTCCCCAAAATTGATTTAAAATATTATACAGCACAGTATATTCATGTCTCTCCACATTTAATTCGTCAAACTAATCAAACTAGTTCAGTATGAAAAAGCAAATTTTGTCTTTGAGGATAATTTTCAATTTTCCCACCAGGTGGTGCTACCGTTTTCCCATTTAAAGCTGCGGCTGAATTTTTCAGTAATTCAATTGGCAAAAAAACACCTACCATGATTTGCCGTCACGTGGAAAATGTTGTGTTATTGTCATCTTCATGACGAAATATTTTAAGACCGATAACTGATAACTGTTAAGATGGCAAAAACCTTCAGTAAAGACTGATAAGGGTAAAACTGGAAAGCGCCCCCACCCTTTTTTTTTTTTTTTTTTTTTTTAGAAGAAAGCAGTGTTTTAAGATATGTGCAAACTTTATCCAATATTATTTAAGGCTTTAGGGATCATAGTTTGTGGTGTACTTAAGGTCCCACTGTAGTTTACTTTAGCTACAGTTGTGGTCAAAAGTTTACATACACTTGTGAAGAACATAATGTCATGGCTCTCTTGAGTTTCCAGTTATTTCTACAACTGATTTTTCTCTGATAAAGTGATTGGAACAGATACTTCTTTGTCACAAAAAACATTCATGAAGTTTGGTTCTTTTATGACTTTATTATGGGTGAACAGAAAAAAGTGATCAAATCTGCTGGGTCAAAAATATACATACAGCAGCGCTAATATTTGGTAACATGTCCCTTGGCCATTTTCACTTCAATTAGGCACTTTTGGTAGCCATCCACAAGCTTCTGGCAAGCTTCTGGTTGAATCTTTGACCACTCCTCTTGACAGAATTGGTGCAGTTCAGTTAAATTTGATGGCTTTCTGACATGGACTTGTTTCTTCAGCATTGTCCACAAGTTCTCAATGGGGTTTAAGTCAGGACTTTGGGAAGGCCATTCGAAAACCTTAATTCTGGCCTGATTTAGCCATTCCATTACCACTTTTGATGTGTGTTTGGGGTCATTGTCCTGTTGGAACACCCAACTGCGCCCAAGACCCAATCTTCGGGCTGATGACGTTAGGTTATCTTGAAGAATTTGAAGGTAATCCTCCTGCTTCATTATCCCATTTACTCTCTGTAAAGCACCAGTTCCATTGGCAGCAAAACAGCCCCATAGCATAATACTACCACCACCGTGCTTGACAATAGGCATGGTGTACTTGGGGTTAAAGGCCTCACCTTTTCTCCTCCAAACATATTGCTGGGCATTGTGGCCAAACAGCTGGATTTTTGTTTCGTCTGACCACAGAACTTTCCTCCAGAAGGTCTTATCTTTGTCCATGTGATCAGCAGCAAACTTCAGTCGAGCCTTAGGGTGCCGCTTTTGGAGCAAGGGCTTCCTTCTTGCACGGCAGCCTCTCAGTCCATGGAGATGCAAAACACGCTTGACTGTGGACACTGACACCTGTGTTCCATCAGCTTCTAATTCTTGGCAGATCTGCTTTTTGGTGATTCTCGGTTGAATCTTCACCCTCCTGACCAATTTTCTCTCAGCAGCAGGTGATAGCTTGCGTTTTCTTCCTGATCGTGGCAGTGACAAAACAGTGCCATGCACTTTAAACGTACGAACAATTGTTTGCATTGTTGCTCTTGGGACCTGCAGCTGCTTTGAAATGGCTCCAAGTGACTTTCCTGGCTTGTTCAAGTCAATGATTCGCTTTTTCAGATCCATGTATGTATATTTTTGACCCAGCAGATTTGATCACTTTTTCTGTTAACCCATAATAAAGTCATAAAAGAACCAAACTTCATGAATTTTTTTTGTGACAAAGAAGTATCTCTTCCAATCACTCAATCGGAGAAAAATCAGAGTTGTAGAAATAACTGGAAACTCAAGAGAGCCATGACATTATGTTCTTCACAAGTGGATGTAAACTTTTGACCACAACTGTATCTTACAAACTGTCATCCTAACACATTTTATCGTTTCCAAATTCATTGTACGTGAATGTGAAGCAAATAATTTTCACTCATAACCCAGGTTAAACTACAGTGTTTCCAAGTCGATAAAGATTTAGCACTACAACATTGTTCCATGGAGCATCTCTGGTGTTTTTCTACAAATATCTGAAAACCATGGAAAAACAAAAAAAGATGACTTGTTGAATAGCGAGTATAGGTGTGCGTTCACAGTGCTCGAGTCCTATGAAGCTTTATCTTTTAGTTGCTGTCATCCAGGTCATCCCCCAAGGTGCAGCCCCTACCACGTGCATCCCATGTTGCTTGGTTGTGACGAACAGCAAGCTGCTGACTTGTCATCAGGATTGCCAGACCAGCTTTTTCCGCTCGTTGGGCAGTGCCGACATTTGTGATGTGAAGGCTGTCAGCCTAGAGGTTGACATGGAGTACTGTGTCATTGTGAGTGAACTAATGTGGTGCATCAAATGCATTTGAACATGTCCTCTGTTGGTTTTCATTCAGCGATTCACATTTTCTTGCATGTTTTACTGGCAGGAGTTTGCTGCGGATCGTGACCACTTCCTCCCCCCATGGGTCTTGTACTTCAGTGGGTGTGAGGAGAGAGACAGACTGCTGGAAGTGTTGGACAGCGTGTGGCGAAATGTCTTCCAGGTACGAGTCTGTGTGTGGGTGTGTACCGTATTGGCCCGAATATAAGACGGCCCTGATTATGAGACGACCCCCTCTTTTTCAAGACTTAAGTTTGAAAAAAGACTTTTTGAACACCAAAATAATTTTTATACAGAAAATAATTACAGTACATCGGAAACAAATGATTATAACAATATATTTGAGAGAAAAAGCATGTTATTTTGCCTCATTCAAATCTTAATATGAACATTTTAATATGTAAACTAAAGTGCAATCACATTCGTAAATGAATGGCTTCTGGTTTTTGAAATGTAAATAAACCAATCTATTGTGATAAAACAACAAAATTGCAATAACTGCATTAACCATAAAAGTGAAGTATAACTGTAGCTGTTGTCTTGAAACAAATCTGAATAAGGAAAAACATTGCAATAAAATAATGCAAACTGGTTAGACTAAAAAGAGTAGCTGAGATCTGTCATGACAGAACATCGCTTCAATGATATCAGGCGCCATCTAACGTTGTGAATGGGGAGAGTAGCTGAGATCTGTCATGACAGAACATCGCTTCAATGATATCTGGCGCCACCTAGCGTCGTGAATGGGTATAATGTCTAGACCGCGAATATAAGACGACCCCCTCTTTTTCAGTACTATTTCAATGCAAAAAACACAGTCTTATATTCGGGCCAATATGGTATTTACACAGTATCACCTGTGTATGCATATATATATGTTTACATATATAGTACAACTTTTTCATTAGTCTGCATTTAGGAGGACACAGTGTTGCCGTGTGTGTTACATCCTCATACACGGAGATACTCTTGTGTCCACAGGTGGCGCTCCCCCACAGAGCTGTGTGTGAGCCATCAGTTAAGAAGCGCTGCAGCGAAGGCCTCGCTTTAATGAAGAGCGCATGGCAGCGAGCAGACAGTTTGGCTCGAGGCCGAGCTCAGCGGGAACCTTGGTGCTGACACACACAAATACGTATGCACACTATTACCAGTAATTGGTTAGCACACTTGTATAAAGACAATGGCCTGTTACCAGTGCAGCCAGATGGAAATATTTCAAATGAGCGCTTGAGAGCTCATGCATGTTTCACATGTGCTTTGCAGTCATGCACTAGAAATGGATGAAAAAACACAAAAGTGCAGTCTGATACCTGCCAATAGTCACTGATTCATTTTTAGAAGATGCTTTATCTCTTGCGTATCAACACCTATGTTGTGCCTCAGTATTATACATTACTCACCAAAAGTGCAGATGTTCGGGTTTTAAATGAAAGCTGAAGGGCCGTTCAGCAGATGACTGTCAGTTGTACAAATTATATTGGACAACAGTATGGTGTGAATTAAAAGTTTTGAAAAGGTCGTATTAATATCACCTGTAAATGTTAAAGTGCTTTAAATTGCTCTAACTTTTATGAGTAGTGTATATTAAGGCACATCTCAATAAAAGTTAAATTTATTTGTAGTTCAGTTCAAAAAGTTAAAGGGGAATTAAGACCAATATGTCAAAATTTAGCCGGCACCATGACGGAGTGGTTAGCATGTCTGCCTCACAGTTCTGAGATCATTGGTTAAATCCGGCCTTCCTCCGTGGAGTTTTGATGTTCTCCCCGTGCCTGCATTGCTTTGCTCCGGGGACTCCGGTTTCCTCCCACATCCCCCAAAAATGCGTGTGTTAGGCTGATTGACCACTCCATATTGTCCATAGGTGTGAGTGAGTGGTTGTTTGTCTCATTGTGTGATTGGCGGGCAACCAATTCAGGGTGTACCCTGCCTACAACTAGTCGTTAGCTGGGATAGGTTCCAGCACCTCCGCGACGCTCGTGAGGATAAGCGGCACAGACAAGGAATGAATGAATGTCAAAACATTATATTTTAGATGAACATATCTTCTTGATTAAATTCTGTTTACGTTGTGTAATACATTTTTTTGTTGTAAAAAATGTTTGAAACCTTGCTTCTGCATTTGATTTGTCTCATTTCTAAGTCTTTATACTCTCATGAGAGTACAAACTTCTTATGCAGCTTTGTTTACAAAGAAGAACAAACAGAATTAGCAAGTATTTGGAATCAAATCATTTTCACCAAAATTACTATTCCATAGGACTTTTTAAGATTATGTTTGGGATACAAAACGATACAGAACATCGCATCATTGAAGTTCGTATTACACTTGCATTGCTCTGATTGATGTAATATTTCCCAAAACATTCCTCCGCCACAAAATCTCGTTTCATTGATAATTTAATACTCTGTTACTTAAGTAGCAAAAGTCGTGCTCAACTTTTGCAAAGTATTCTTGTTAAATTGGGTTTAATTCCCCTTTGAAGTTAAATAAAACATATACACTCACTATACATAGGTAATCCTGATCTATAATGTTCATGAATGAAACTTGAAGCGAATGAAAATTGAATCTCAAGAAAATTTTCATTCTGCCAAGTACTTGTATTTTTCAGTTTCTTAAAGAGGCCACAAACCTAAATCCTTTTCACTTTTTGAAATGAACTATGACATATATTAACTTTTTGACAATATTTGAATTTATTAAAATGAGGCGTATGAAGGTGAAGGCTATATACTTTGTGTGTACTGATGACGAAAGCCCTTATGCTGCACTTAACATGAGTAGATGCTTCAATTCCGACTTGCACATTGTTTTCAAAACATGAAGCATTTTGCAGGTAATTAGATTGCTGCTTCTACCATTTTGAGTCAGATTTGGCTTAATCCGGTAAAATGAAATGATGATATGATCTACTTGCTTTTCAGTTTTTTTCCCAGCATAACCCAAACCACCATTGTGCTTTTATCTTGTAGCATTTGTTTTATTGCCATTAGAAAAACACTGTGGTCAACACAGAAAATGGTAACCATTGCATGTAGTGGACATAAAAGAGTACACAAATACCTATACAACTGACCGTTTTTTGTGCGGAAAAACAATCCACACTCAATATTTCACTTACACAAGCCATCATGTCGAGTGCTTTAAATCTTTTCCAAGTGCCACTTGATCGCCTTTGCTGCCCTTTTACAAACTATTCTAATCTCAGGTGAAAAAGGTACTAAAAATCCAAAAATCACTTTTTTTTTCTTGATTGCTGCTCTTTCAATTGTATTCTTTTAATCTTCATCTTGTTACGTGGCACACTAAAGTTGTTTGTATGTACAGAAGGAGCAAAAAGGTCATGTATGATAATATGAAGATTGGCCTCTCGTGTAATTAATAAGATGTACTGTATATGCGTTAAAGGCACCTAAATGTGCTTTATTTTCATCACATGAACACCAAGCAGCCGCAACACTATTAACATATGTAGTTAGCAGTAATTTACAACTACTAAAAGCTGTCACTAATATTTGCTGCACAAGAGACAAACGTAGTAGGGACAGCTCTCTGTAGGATGCGGTATAGTTGTACAAGCACAATATAAAGACACTGTATTGTTACCTCAATTCGTCTCAAAAAGAATTTGTAAAAAGTGAATTTATCATTTGTAAAGTTGTGGCTGTTCAGTTTAGATACCTAAAATCTCTACAGCAAAATTCTCAAAGTTAGGGATGTTGTTTTGATTGACTAGGACTATTGAGACAGAAATTAATGTCATAGAGAAATAGAGGTGTGTAAAGGTGGGAAATATGCCTACAATAAGGTGAACATTGCTGGTCAATGATGGATGACAGTTCAATCTTTTTTTGTTTGGTGGTTTGTTTTAAATTAAAATATTCTGCTCCAGGTACAATGTTTTTAATTTTTCAAGCTCTATTTTTTGGGATGTAAATAGAGCACTAATGAAATCGTACATGCCTGCTTTTTTAATGTATTTAATATCATACACGCTGTGCTGACGATAAGAAAATAACGTTATGGAAGAATAAAATGACAGAAGAAAGTTGTGTGTAAATAATTTGCATTACAAATATCACAAGAAAGGTATTTTCTCATGTTTGGACAAACCACGTGATTTTAATGCGACATGAGACATACATTTTTGTTTTAAGACAGGATAAAGACTTCATGCAAATATGCGAGTATTTTTTCCCCCTATTTTACTACTTGTTTCTGTTCCAATACATGCAGGGCTATAAGACTGTGACACTGTTTTTTGTTAGAATAAGCGTGGCAGACTTTACTAAGGCAAAGTTATGTGGTTGTTTCAACATATAACAAGTAAAATTCTCCCTTTTTGGTTAGACAGTAAACTTCACCTGGGTGTGAAAATAAACAACTGGAAATCATTTTTTGGAAGAATTGCTCATTGCCAAACTTCCGTTTGTCGTGAGTTGAGTTCACAGTCCGCACAGTGCTTCAATCTTAAATTGTTGTTTTCAAACCAAAGCAAAATCCCAAAACGCTCATACATTATTTAAGTTGGGTTACATGCATCTCAAAGCACCATGTACACCGGTACTTTTTTTTGCCGACATTTTTGTTATTTTTACTTGGACAAGCATATAATGATAATTGAGAACAATCACTATCAGTGAGGAAAGAGAATGTTTGGATCCATTGACATGTGTTTTAAGTTTAGCACAGTGGTTTACTGTGTTTAGGGTTAGCATTCCTGGTTCAAAGATGCGGAAAAGCCTGCTTCATTTGTTTTGACAGTGAGCAACAGTTTGAAAAAGTGCTGCCGACAACTAAAAGCAACTGTTTGCCCCTTCCTGTCATATCTGGGGACGCACAGGTGAAGCATAAGGTAGCGTGGCCAGACGTGCCACAATTGGTCTTTTGAAACAATCAGGTTGACCAGCTCATCTGCGTTAAAGGTTAAAAAAAGACGGGAAATTGTTTTCTGTAAAACAGGACTACTAAACAGAGATTTTATTAAAAGCCTAATAGAACATAAGAACTGAATTTGGTCATTTACCAGAGGCACTTTAGTGTCAGCTATGTACCGACTTCCGTTTCTTCCATCAATTTAGATGTGCTTGTTTTTCTTAGAGTGACTTGTTAACTAGAAGAGCCGGTTACCAGTTTCAAGGTATTCCGTGGTATGAAAATGTCAAGGTTTCAAAACCGCAAAAAATTTTCCCTATGGTATTAACTATTTTTTATGTCCCAAAAATGCATGGAGAAATCTCTCGCTTGCATCTGCAAGGCTCAACTCTCCCCCACATGTTGTTGCTCAGTGTCAGTGAGTCAGGAGGAGGTGAAACTCCTTTACCCCCCCCCCCCCCCCCCCAATCGAAGAAAACGAAATAGCTGGTATGGGAATACCTCAGCTACAGGAAAGTTATAGACGGCTGCGGCTTAGAGGGGGAGGGCCAACTGACATGTAAAACATGTTGGAGGAGGGTGGCTACTGTGGAGGCAATACCTCCAATATGATTTTGCATTTATACAAGATTAAAGGTTAGTAAACACAGTCATGAATGTTTCCCTCCATCTACGAGAGTTCACTTTAGCGTGTTTAGTGTGTCTGGCGGTGGTAAAACGTAGTGTTTTTTTTTTCCTCTTTGGCAAATGTCTGTTGAGAAAGTGAGTGAGTGTATAAAATAAACATGATACGAGTCATACGTGCTTTTTCTGGAAAATCAATTATTTTTGTTCTGATGGCAATAATGTTGAGCTGTGACTGTGGGTTTAGGCTGAACACCACAACGTCCCAAGTTATCGGAGGGGGTGCACACTTTTGCAACAATATTATTTCAGGGTTTTAAAAAAAAGTATTTTTACTCTCAGAAAAATATTTTTGAATCAAGGTTTTACATCAAAAATGAACTGCTTTCAGTAAAAATAAAATGCTAAGCTTTTATGCTGTTTTTTTAAATGTATTTTTTGTTTGTAAATTTTTTCATGATCACCATTTTTGGTCAGTGTGTGAAGCTGTGACATCAGATTCGAATCTGCAGCGTGGCAGAACATTGCCCCAACTGTGACTACAAGAGGCGATGAAATCCAAATCAAGCGTACTCCAAGTTCCGTTACCATTTCTTCCTTATAATACATCATATAAAAATGTGTAATTGTGCATAAAGCAAGTTTTATTCACCTAATAATTGACATTAATGTGATCACGAATGGAATGTGTTCTTTGATCAAAAACAAATGTGCTGATTGGCCAAAGGTTGGCCCAAATTATGTTTGTTAACTAAAATTGATTGCTATTTCCCAAGTACCCCTATGTTCTATGTGCCACAAAAAAAATTGAATCGGAATTTTGCAAATTGAATTTGCATTTTTCCAACCAAATTTGTATTGTACTGAATGTGGGGAAAAAAATGATTCAATTTATTTATTTATTATGGATTTTTATCTTTTTTTAACCCTAATAGGGAACTTATTTATCTCACTGGCTGCCACTGATGGCGCTAGACGTCCAATCTATTTTGACTGGGAGGGGCACATGATCATTAGCCCCAGGAGGCATCTGAACCAGATGCCCGAGCCACCTCAACTGGCCCCTCTCAACACGGAAAGTGTAGCGGCTCGACGCCGAGTCTCTCCTGGATGACCGAGTTTCTCGCCCTATCTCTAAGGGAGAGCCCAGGCACCCTGCAGAGCAAACTTATTTCGGCCGCAGAGACCGCATTACTGCAGACTCTGCACCGATCCGCCTGTCGATCTCCCGCTTCCTCCTACCCTCACTCGTGAACAAGACCCCAAGATACTTGAACTCCTCTACTTGGGGCAAGATCTCATCCCCGACCCGGAGAGGGCACGCCATCCTTTTCCTACTGAGGACCATGTTTTTGGATTTGGAGATGCTGATCTTAATCCTAACCGCTTCCCATTCGACTGCGAACCTCTCCAGTGAGAGTTGGAGGTCACAGCTTAATGAAGCCAACTGCACCACATCATCTGCAAAAAGCAGAGATGCAATGCTGAGGCCACGAAACCGGACCCCTCAACGCTTCGGCTGCACCTAGAAATTCTATCCATAAAAATTATGAACAGAATCGTTGACAAAGGGCAGCCTTGGCGGAGTCCAACCCTTATTGGGAACGAATTCGACTTACTGCCGGCAATGTGGACCAAACTCTGACACAGGTCGTGCAGGGACCAAACAGCCCTTCCAACCAAGGGGCTGGATACCCCGTACTCCCGCCTGAGGCACACTTCTCCAGATCCACAAAACACGAATAGACTGGTTGGGACTGAACTCCCATGCACCCTCAAGCACCATGATGAGGTTGTAAAGCTGGTCCGGTGTTTCACGGCCGGGACAAAAACTGCACTGCTCCTCCTGAATCCGAAATTCGACTTCCCAATGGACCCTCCTCTCCAGCACCCCTGAATAGACTCTGCCCGGGAGGCTGAGGGGTGTGATCCTTCTATAATTGGAACACACCCTCCGGCGCCCTTCTTAAAAAGGGGGACTACCACCCCGGTCTGTCAATCCAGAAGCACTGTCCCCGATGTCCACGCGATGTTGTAGAGGCGTGTCAGCCGCAACAGCTCTACAACATCCAGAGCCTTTAGGAACTCAGGGCGGATCTCATCGACCCCCGGGGCCTTGCCACCTAGGAGCTTTCCAACCACCTCAGTGACTTCGACCCCAGAGATAGGAGAGCCCACCTCGCAATCCCCAGACTCTGCTTCCTTAAAGGAAGGCGTTTCGGTGGAATTGAGGAGGTCTTCGAAGTATTCTCCCCACCGACTCACGATGTCCTGAGTCGAGGTCAGCAGTACCACATCTCTACTATAGTTAATGGTGCACTGCTTTCCTCTCCTCAGATGCCGGATGGTGGACCAGAATTTCCTCGAAGTCGTCCGGAAGTTGTTTTTCCATGGCCTCGCCAAACTTCTCCCATGTTTGAGTTTTGCCTCGGCGACCACCGAAACTGCAGTCCACTTGGCAAGCCGGTACCTGTCAGCTGCGTCCGCAGTCACACAGGCCAGAAAGACCCGGTAGGCCTCCCTCTTCAGCTTGTCGGCATCCCAGGTTTGGGGATTGCTGCTATGACAGGCACCAACCACCTTACGGCAACAGCTCCGTTCGGCCGCCTCAACAATGGAAGTGCGGAACATGGCCCACTCGGACTCGATGTCCCCCACCTCCCCCGGGACAAGGGAGAAGGTCAGCCCAGAGGTGGGTGTTGAAGCTCTTTCTGACAGGGGATTCTGCCAGACATTCCCAGCAGACCCTCACAATACGTTTGGGCCTGCCAGGTCTGGCCAGCATCTTCCCCCGCCATTGGAGCCAACACACCACCAGGTGGTGATCAGTTGACAACTCCATCCCTCTCTTCACCCGAGCGTCCAAAATATTCGGCCGCAAATCCGATGACACGAGTACAAAGTCGATCATCGGACTGCGGCCTAGGGTGTCCTGGTGCCAAAAAAATGCACATATGGACACCACTATGTATAACCATGGAGTTCGTTATGGACAAACCGTGACAAGCACAGACGTCCAATAACAGAACACCACTCAGGTTCTGATCGGGGGGGGCGTTGCGTGAGCGTTGAAGTCCCCCAGGAGAACGAGGGAGTCCCCAGAGGGAGCGCTCTCCACCCCGCCCTTCAAGGACTCCATAAAGGGTGGGTACTCTGATATGCTGTTCTGTGCATAAGCACAAACAACAGCAAGGACCCTTTCCCCCACCCGGAGGCAGAGGGAGGCTACCCTCTCGTCTACTGGGGTAAACCCCAATGTACAGGCGCCAAGCCGGGGGACAATAAGTATGCCCACACCTGCTCGGCGCCTCTCACCGTGGCCAACTCCAGAGTAGAAGAGAGTCCAACCCCTCTCGAGAGGATTGGTACCGGAACTCAAACTGTGTGTGGAGGAGAGTCCGACTATTATCTTGTCGGAACTTCCCTGCCTCACACACCAGCTCAGGCTTGTTCCCTGCTATAGAGGTAACATTCCATTTCCCAAGAGTTAGCTTCTGTAGCTGGTGGTCAGACCGCTAAGGCCCCAGGCTTTGGCTGCCGCCCAACTCCCTAGCCACCAGACCTCTTTGGCCCCTCCCACAGGTGGTGAACCCATGGAAAGGGGGACCCACGTTGCCTTTTCGGGCTGTGCCCGGCCGGGCCCCATGAGTTCAGGCCCGGCCACCAGACGCTCACCTTCAAGCCCCACCTCTAGGCATGGTTCCAGAGGAGGGCCCCGGTAACCCACGTCTGGGCAAGGGAAACCTGAGTCGATTTATTTTTTTTTCATCATAAGGGGTCATTTTGAGCCATGCCTTATCTGCCCCCTCACCTCGGACCTGTTTACCATGGGTGACCCTGGCAGGTGCTTCAAGCCCCAGACAACATAGCTCCTAGGATCATTGGGACACACAAGCCCCTCCACCATGATAAGGTGATGACTCACGGAGGGGATTAACATTGTATTACTTTATAAATGTATTTATTATTTATAAACATAATACTATAATTTTAAAAGTATATTGTTTTATTAATTGCTAATATTGAAGTCTTTTTAATGACCAAAATTAGTCACTTTCTCTATAAAGAGTTAAAGGTGTTACTGTAAGTGTAAACATCTTTTTTTTTTTTAATAATTCCAAAAATTATTCACATGCTCTATAAAGAGTTAAAGATCCTCAGTGTCGACCTTTGAAGAGCTGTCCACAGTAGTGACCGCTGTCCCTGAAAGGGTTAAGTTATTGATATGCAGTTTTCAATGAAATGATTCAAATCAAACAATTTCAAATTACGTTATTTAATTACATTTTTGTATTTCAACTACCGTTATTTAAGTTAAGTACAGCATTTCAAATACAAACCTAGCATTTAAGGGTGAGTTTTGAAATTCAGTTTCCGATGGCACAAATATCAGTCCAAATCGTAATCCATGCATGCGTGGGTTAAGTGCCCTAGACGTCAAATCCTTTTGAATTGGGATGGCCGTTAGTGAATGAATATATATTACACTGCCACTGACAGCTGTAGATGTCCAAATCATTTTGACAGGGAGGGTCTGACGTCTAGTGCCGTCAATGGCAAGCAAGGAGTTAAGATCCACCCATGTCTGTTCGTCATGCCTATCACTACTCAGGCAGGTGCGGCAAGCAAACGCTATTCGAGTTCGAGGCAGGGGGAGGAGATCCGAGATAGAGAGAAATTGAAGTTAGAAAGTTAGGAAGAGGGAGGGGAAGGAAGAAGGGTAAAGCAGTAAGAGGAGAGGCAAACGTGGGCATGAGATCTGCATTGGCTTTCGCTCATTGTTTCTCCAAGTAAGTAAGAGGAGCGGGAAAACGTTTTTTTCCCCCTTTCTTTCTTTCTAAAAGAAGGAAGGAGGGTGGACAGGGGCTTCAAGGATCGAATGGATGGACAACAGAGTTCCTCGACCCGAGCCTTGAATGGCCTGCGGGACCGACGCACTCTTGCAGGTGACCTGCATCCAGCAGCCACGCTAGGCTGCTCACTGCCAGCAGGTATTCATTTCAACACATGCATGTAGAAACCCACCACCACGGCTGACCCTGCGGACTGGTCGCCAGTCAATTGTAGGGCACGGATAGAGACAAGACGACCACGCTGTCATTGAGCAAACGTTGTTTGTTCTGTCTCAGAGACGAGAAAAGCTCGTGCAAAAATCTTACTTTACTGGTCTAAATTGAATGTTTCGTTCACAAAAACAGAAACAAACTTTACTGACTAGTACACATGTGTCTTGAGATACGAGTGACTGGACGTCTCTATAGCCATTGCTAGTTTGGCCCTTTTTTTTTTTTTTTTTAATGATTATACTTGCTTGCAAAATTTCAATATAAGAGCACTGATAAGTTCAATTAAACTTAAATTTCCAAACAGGCAGCAGTTTGGCAGATATTTGAACACAAATGCTGTCGCAATTAATCTAGATATTTTTTTCCTAATGTCTACCATTACTAATGTACCCTAAAGTTGATACTTGATTATTATATTATGGTGCTAATGCCAGAAGGAGAAGCACAGTGTTGACCTAGGTGTAGCAGAAAAAAATGTGGTAGAGATGTAACTTTTATTAAAATGTTGTTTAATAATGTCATTACTGTAGGCTTTTATAAAGGGATGTTATAGTTCTGTTTTTCTAAGTAAAAATACATTTCAAACGTTTTTGTTTAATATTTTGGAAGTTGACACTTTAATTTCAATGGGATAATTATAATAATGATAATTTTAATGAGATAATTTGAGATGTCGTGTGAGTGTTTTGAGTTGCGAGGCTGGTCGCGAAATGACTTAAACTCGTATGCTAAGGCACCACTACATTTTGATAGACATCAGGCGACAAGTATTCTTTTATTTATTGCACCCATAGCTGTACCTTCACTGCAGATTCTGCATGGACTTTCACTGAAATGCAAAGTTGCCTCTGTTTCATCTAAATGGATTGAATCTTTCAGGTTTGCTTTTGTCAACAGCCCATGTTGACTTTTTGCACAGTACTGTCACTAAACGTCAAACTTGTGTAAAGTGCTACGGCTGTGAGAGAGAGGAGAATTTGCTACCCTAGAAGTAGTAATAATGATAATCATTATACTACGTGTGAAGAAAATGTCGGTTCTAGTGCATCAAGGAGTTGTTGTACAGCAGGGCAGGTAAGTGCATGCCTGGGGTATGTTCATGTTGCTTGAGAGTTTGTTACAAACTGTATGGTTCTGGGCTGCTCTGATATTCAACGCAGGATTTCTGTCTGCGTCTCAGCTGCAAACTTTAGGAGGGAGACGGTTTGGCTTATAAAGACACATTGAACACGTTTGCGAGCACAATTAAAACTAAGGCTGCTGTGATTCATCAGCAGTCTGCCATGAGAGGCTAAACTGAGGTGACTGCCACACTGATGATTAAATGCTCTGTCATGTCAAATGTGTGTATGTTGCTGCGATCTTCTGAAATAATGATTTTCAGTGTAGCTGGTGAATGCCGACAGACATCTTGAGTGCTTACCTTTTAATTACAGTACCTTATGAAGTAGTATTGTTTAATATAACCTTTATAGATCCTACATTCACTGCTTACCATGAAATAAAAAGTGTCCCGAAAGTGGCTTCACAGGTCCTTTTTTTATCTAATGGAAGAGCACTTAATTTTATTTTGCCTGTCACTACATCACACGGATAGATGAACGGGGACATTGTTGAATATATATTTATCTCGCAAATAGTGTGAACTGTGGTGTCTTAGGACACAAGTGACTTGACTTAAAAGTTGCCATTATTTAGTTTGAGATATAAAACTTAAACTCACTTCAAAACAGATGAACTTTACATAAACATAAATATAAAATGTTAAATATATATAATATTAAATATATCTTATGTCTTCATAGATTTTAATAGTCCTCCGGTTAAAGTTTATTATCAAACCAAAATTAAAATAAGTAGAATTGCATGTAGAACGATTAACTTAATTTGAACAATGCACAATGTCTACAGTGTAGGTAGTGATGCTATAATGCCTGAACCACTTTCAAATACAAAAGGTGCAGCAACATATGCAGACCAACAATGTAACAATACTTATGTCGTATCTGAAGAAAAAAAAAAAATTGGCCATTTGAGTCTCAATGTGCGACTGCAGTTTTACATTTTGGGACCAAAAGTTTTGATCAAAAAAAGAAATATTCAAAGATATCTGTACAGTAAAGTAGCAAAGCATTGTACATGATTACCTCCCTACACAGTTGACACATAGAGATGAAAGACCGTCTTCCCTGACCCACTTCTGTCTGTCTGTAGGCCACTTGCCGTATCATCTGCCACTCTAGTATCGTGGGCTTTGTTTTGGGGTCCAGCATGACTCTATATTCACTGTGGGTAGGAATCCTAGACAGTGTTTTGGTAATTTGTTGTACTTGCACAGTTGAGTAAATTTGAAATCTAGGACGTTTTGCAATGCTGGAGGCGTGAACCATGAACCCCGCCAACTTCTTTTGCATCAATAAGCAGTCGGCTTCGCATGCCCTTTGATAGCGTTGTGCTTGTGGTACACTGCTCGTCTTTGACCTGACAGAAAGCAAAGTTGTTTTAGTGGATTGTGAAAGTCATTTGCGTGGCTGAAATCCGTTCTAGAATTTAACAATATTTGACAATGTCTATTTTGCCTATTTCTCCAAAATATTTCAAATGCTTTTATTGACGTTTTTGCCACTATTATGCTTCATGATTGAGTTTTTCTGTTGTTTTTTTCTTTTGGTGGCATGTGGTCTAAAAAGCAGTGGTCTTAAAAGCAACCTGTGTACATGTGTGAAATTGAGTTTCTTTGATTGTCTCTGGCCTCGGCTTAGCTGCCAATTTGAGAGGAATGTAGGGACAAGTAATCTTAGGAATGTAGAAAAATTTCTGAAAGTATCTGAGGGTCTGATTTGGCGACTGAGGGGAGGTAAGGTAGCCCTTGAAATTGGAGATGAACTTGGAAGTTGGACGGTTGAAAGGACCGCCTAGTGCAATACACCGATAATGACATTGAATAATGTTCTTTGATTTGGGGATAATTGAGAAAAGAAATAAGTAAAAATTCTATTTAGGCATTAATTTCTTCTGCACAGCTGTGAATATTTGGCAGACTTGAGCTGCTTAAAGCAGGAGCCGTGAAAATACGGTAGCCTGAGGCGAAAGCTGCACACACCTGTGTGTTTGAATAAAATTTTTTTTTTTTTTTTTTTTAATTATTATCAGTCTTTGCAGTGAAATGTTATCCTGACACAAACTCAAATAGGTCAGTGTATTTGTGTCCTTCTTGGCTTTACTTCAGTGAGTTTAGTATTGGGACAGTAATTGTTGGACAGTCAGTTTTTCAGGTGTGTTTTACGTTTGAAAATGTAACATGTCCCAACATGTCGAAACAATAATCGGGCTGAGTCCAAAGTGCCAGTGCTCATGTTAGGAGGGAGAAAAAAACAGTACCGGAAATAAATAAATTTTAAAAAAAAAACATGCAAACTTTATAAACATATTTCATGCTCCACGTAGTTATAAGACATTCTTAACTAATAAGGACTGAAAGTAAGTGGAGTGAATTCTCTTATGGAATTAGAAAATGCATGAAATATATCTTCAAGGCATTAACACTAAAAACATTTACACAAAGCATTTTACTTTTATATATTAGTTAATATTCAGTATAATAATCAGTTCTAAAAATAAAGACTATTTTTTTTTCTATAAGGTGCATCTAACTATAAGCTGCACAAACCATTTTTCTTCTTTTTTTTTTTTTAAAACAACAACTGCAACGGACACTAAGCCGCAGATAACCACATTATACAGCATGGGATATTTGCGCCACACAGCTCATTAACCTGTAAAAAAATTCAATAATAAGCCATGCTGAATACAGGACGCAGAGTTCAAAGTAGGATAAAAAAGTAGCAGATTAGAGGAGAAATTTGAAAATTACGGCAATGAAAAGGAAATAAATTTGGTAAAAGACCGAGATGCATTTTAACCCACCCAATCATAGTTGGAATATCTTCAATCATATTATCAATTAAATAAAAAATTGGACTGAATGAGAAATAATGAATTTGGTGGTGAACTCTAGGATGTTCATGGATTGACATTGATTTCACGTCTTAATATGCACACATGTTTGAGAGGAGGCTGACTAAAGGATTACATGACCCCATGGAAATTAATTTACCTTGCCAAGAGTTCAATTGTCCCCTCGTCACATAAAAGAGACTTGTTACAGTAGAAGAAGAGACAGTAATATGGGTGGGTGCATTGGGGCAACGGTCCAGGCTCTCTTCACGTTTACTCGTGAGATGGTTGCTGTTTTTTCCGGGCTGTCTTATATTTCTGTTGCCCCCACACCCTGTGTGCCCCATCCCTTACAGTCTCAACTCGATCATTACTTGTGTGTGTTGGCCAAATACATCGCCAGAATGTTGCACGTGTCTGGGTGAGTCATTTCTGAGGCTTTGCTGTGTAGTTTTTTTTTGGTTAAGCCAGTTCCTGCCCACTCTGCAAAAGCTCTGAGACCCCCTACACTCCCAAGACCTGAATTAATTTCACCATGTCAGCTCTAGTCCTGTTTCCAGTTTTTTTTTTTTTTTTTTTTTTTTTTACAGCCTGAAGGCCTGTCAAGTCGAGGCTCATGTTGATGTTGTAGATGATAGTGGTATGTACAATATAGTTTTTGATCTATTCCTGTTATTCGTGGACTGATCACACTGAAATTTGGTGTGTATATTCCAGGGATGTATTCACATCGATCCCTAGAGTCTGAGTTTTGATTTTATGAATCGAAAATCGGGGCTGATTAATTAACTGCGGACGTATTGTTGCCTGCACGTTAGGAATTAGCAAGTAAAGGGCATGTGCGCACATTGGTGCTTGTTTTCTCAGCCACTTTGTCAGACAGCGGTGAGGTGTACATTTGCTCTGGGCCTACAAGTACCAACAACTACAATTACTTTTGGTAATTATAGCAACCATCATTATTATTCCGTAATGAAACATAAAAGATCATGATTCTGACATGCACAACTTGGGAGAAATCATAATGTGTCAAAAATATGAAAAAAACATACTAAATCTAACATCTAAAGAAGATTCATCACTCACTACAGATACTGATTGTATTAATGTGTGTGTGTTAGTTCACTTATGGCTTGCTTTGACCAATCAGTCAGAGGACGGAAGGAAGTCATTGAGGTCCCATGCCTTGTCCTTATGTAAATAAACCTGAAATCAGATTGTTTAAAGAATCAGCACCGTTACTAATACAGTATATTTTACAGTTCATTGTCGACTGCTGATTCGGAAGGCTCTAAGCAGATTAGCATGGCAAGTAACCAAAAGAGGCTGAACTATGGTCAAAAAAGCAAAATCAAACACCCATGCAGATATTGTATGTTGGAAAAATTCCACAAGTTCGCTTTCCCCAGGCGGAATGATAATGGTGCGTGTGTGCATGTGAGTGTTAGTGTGTGCAAACAATGTAATTAGCATGCTGTTGTGATCTCACGCGCACACACAACACCATCATCACACACACACAAGCAGCTCTCACCACACTGTGACTAACTAAACCTCTATGATGTGTCCTGATGGGTCCGGCAATATTAAAAACCACGATAGAGTTGATGAAGTATAGAGAGACGATCTGGCCTTCCCATGATGTGTATTTTTTTTTTTTTAAATTACTTTCAGAGCAAATATTACATATTACAAATATTATTACAAATTGATATGACCGAATATTTCAACATTCACACAATCCTCAAATTAGAGAAAAAAAAAAAAAAATCAATAAATAAAGCATAAAACAGTGCAGTCATTACGATAATGGTACCGTGTCACCTAAAAATTAAGTGGATGTTATGTCCTCACGTTTTTACAACCACTTTAGCTCAGTTGTTAATTTTTACATTTTTCCTAATTTCTTCCCCCAGTTGATTTGTACACGTTGCCGGTCACGTGTATTGTGGGAAAACGTATGAAATTATTTATTGTAGTGTCACTTTTTTCTATCACAAATGATGGTAAATTCAAGATTAAAGTAGGGACTTTTTAAAATCCCACTTTAATTCATAACACACTTCATCTACTGTATCGATAACCTATGGTAGTTTAACAAGAATGACAAATTCCAATAAATATTTCTTTGAAACACTTGTTGAGCTGTACTGATGTAAATCAGGACCCTCTGTACTACCTTGACCAAAATCCAAATTCTTCTTTTTACATTTGGAAAGAACATTCTAGCATGTTGCAATTGTATATAAGAAAAGAATAACGATTAAAAAAACAAACAAACTATAAAGACATTTAGCCTTTAGAGTATTCCAGTAATAATGAAAATAGAAAATAGGCACTAATTTAAGAGAATCAAATAATCTGACAAGGGAAAAAAAATCATGAATTAAACAAGTACTGTAAATAGTAAATAATTAAAAACCAAATGTGAAGTAATTTCATAACATGCCAAATAGGGTCACAATTAAAGTAATTAAACTTTGTCCAACAAATAAAGCATGAAAAAAATCATTTATATGTTGTATATTTGACAAAATAATCGCGTTTCCGACGTTCGAGCCTGAAAGGGGACGAACCCGGAAGTGATATGTCACACCGAGAACAGCGATTGCAGCGCTCCATACGGCCGCCATACAAAGCCATTCAAACAATGATTCAAACTGCGATATAAGCGATAGATCGAGCGCAAGGGAGGAGATCCAAGTTTTTGAAGAGTTGGAGGAAGAAGAGGAGGTTGGAATTTTATGTTGGACCTAACATGTACAGTATTAGCCAGACGCTAATCAGGATGCAAACAATGTGCCTAGACTACCTGACATGGAATGGCGACAAGGCCCATCGAGATTACAAGACTGGTAAGATATAGGCTGTTATTATTTTCATGATTTGAAGATGCAGGCATTTGCACATAATTTTATGTTTTTGTCTATCTGATGACTTTGTTTAAAAAAAATAATAATAATCAGACTTCATGTTCATTTTGGCAGATCCGGCAGCTCTCGTGAATATAAAATAATAATATAAAAACGTTGTGGGGAAAGAAGGAGATGAGTCGTTGATGGCTTTCTCCACTTTATTGTGGCAACAATAAGAAAACAAAATAATAGTGGACTGCTGCCACATTCGACCAAGAAGTTTTGCTTCTCACTCATCTCCCCCTCGCCTCCTACTACTCATAGCTCTCCAGTCCAAGCGTCTCTTAAACGGATTGTGCATAGTGTATTGTTATGAGCTTTTTGTTGACAAAGGTATCGAGATGGAGCTAACAGTACGAACACAGCTTGGGGCTCTCGGCAGTAAGTGGCGTCTAATGGCGTGAGGAAATGTAGTTTTTTCACACAAGCGAACAGATTACAAAGCATTACTTCACTGTTGTCCCGAGACTACATTTCCCATGATTCACTGCATGACCTGCGCCGCTCGCTGATTCCCTGCAAGATTGACTCAATGGCTACGCTACACCAACACGCTAGTTGTCAACTGTCACCTGTCAGCGGCTCTCGTAAAACACAAACTAGAAGGCTATCATGCGATCACCGTGAAAGAAACGCCGAACCGTCCAAAACCAATGCAATGCTTGAAGCATGAAGGTGGAAATACATAATACAAGTACAAATAAATGTGCACAAACTCACCGGCGTTGTGTGTCTCTTACGGCAAAGTGACCGTGAATTACCGCGGCGCCAACCCTCTTATATGCACATCCACACCCTTTTCCCGATTGACAGTGGTTTAACCCTTTCGGACAAGATCGTAGATGATGTACAATTTAAAACACGCTTAACCTAGCGAACGCAACAACAACTATGATCGGGGATTGCCACGAGTAAGCTTTCGGCTAACGTCGCTAACTTCTACTGTTCATTCCACAACAGTTGGCAGCTCTGCTTTGACAAAGTCATGAGTCATCTATCCAAAAATCACACTTACTTTTTGGCAAATCCTTGATCATAAGCAGACCGGTTGAGGAAGCAGGCATCTTCGAAGTCTTTGTAGCAGAGAACACGATTCGATGATGGCGTGAAATTCATTCGCTTAGTGCAAACAAAAGATGTCCATTTACGTGCCCTGCTATCCTTCAGCCACTCATACAACTTTTCTTTAGAAAACAACAAGCAATACATCGCCAAACACCGCCGTGGCATCTGACCGAGAAGCAATGCAACAATACTGTGTGTATGGCGGACTTCCCTCGCAGTTCTCGGTGTGACGTAATTTCCGAAGATTGTCGAAGAAAAGCATTTTCGTTGTCAAGGGCGTTGCTATGGGTTAAACAAAGAATCTGGAAGGGTTGCGTTAAAAAAGTTAATGAAAATATGCTAATAATTGTTTAGCCATTGATATTATTCAAAAACATGGTTGGCCAACCTTACTTCACATTTGGTCTTTAAATAATCCTTAGACATTAAAAATAACTTTTTTTTTTCTCCCTTTTAATCTTTGTCAGAAAATTCTCATTCTCATCTCAGTGATAACGAAGCAATATAAATTACAAAAATACAAAGTAAAGGTGCAGAGTGCGTGAGTACATAAAAAAAATGAATAACGTTTTGTATGTATTACCCATATACCACAGTTTTGTGTTCTGTGACTCAGACAATAACTCACTGAAATTGCAGGAAAGATGTACATAACTATATATCCACAGCCTCAACCTAAACGTCATAGCACTTGAACAATAACTACAGGTTTTCTTTTTTTTTTTTTTTTTTTTTTTTGCTGTGTGAGGCAAAAGGAAATGGCAAACTGCTTAGCTTGCAATTTTTGTGTTAAACTTGCAGCCAGCCATGGGTTGATTGATTGCCCCCTGCAGACACATCAGTGCCTCCAATAGACAAAGTGAAATTACAGGGTAAAAATAGCAGTCTGCTAATTGTAGCACAGGGAAGATGAAATGTCTCTAGAATAAGATTTCGAATTTGTGATTTGATCCTTGGAGCATAAGGAATATACAAGTGGAAACATAAGGAACGGAATCATATCATTTGATCTAGTTTTTTTTATTTTGAGACAGCCTATATATATGCAGCATAAATACAGTTTGATGTCTAACCTGGAATGTGCCATAAGAGACGATGCTGGCCACTGATCACGTGTTATTTTGCAGTTAGGCTTCAACTATTATGACCTAGTAGCTGCACCGTTTGAGCAGATCAGCGTAAGTGCTTCCCACCGATTTTGAGGTGTCTGCCAGGCTCAAACATGCATAAAGACACTCCTTGTCTGGGAACACATTACTGTTTGTGTGCACTTCCTACCTACCATGTGTGTGTGTGTGTGTGTGTGTGGGGGGGGGGGGGGGGGGGGGGGCTAAAGCAGAGTATCCTGACTGCCCGAGAACAGGTGTGACTTTCCAACAGCTGCACATTGACAACACATATGATTCCATAAAGAGGAAGTTGAAGTTTCATTTCCTGTCGCTGCAGGCAAACAAAATTTGGATTTTTCATATTAGTGGTGCAGGATAGAAATATATGGTCGTTTGGTTAGATGAAAGTCTTGCATTCAAAACAAGAAAGACTATAGGCAAAAAATACAAACCGCTATGACGTTGGGCATTCACTATGTACATGTAAATAGAAAGAAAATTTAATGATTTGAAAGTCTTTTTCAACCAATAGTCACTACAAACACAACTCTAATTGGACAAGGGGCTAGATCTCTGTTGTCGTGTTTTGTGTTTCTTAATGCACCACATATTTTCAATGAAATACGGGTCTAGAATACTGGCAGGACAATCTAGTGCTCACGTTTTTCTCCATGATAGGGATTTCTTTGTGTCAATCGGAAACATCAGTCAGAACGAACCAAATTCCCATGTGGAGACCCTCAATGGTCAATTCTTGGACCAATATTATTTAACATCTACGTATTTGCTTCCTCTAGCTCAGATTATGGAACAGTATGACATCTCCTATCACACCTATGCAGATGACACACAACTCTACATTTCTGTGTCCCCACATGATTATAGTCCTTTACTCTCCCGAAGTAAATGCATTCATCAAATCAATAAATGGATATGCCAGAATTTTCTCCAGCTAAATGTGGAGAAGACAGAAGTGATCAAAGATAAGCAGGCACCTTAGCACAATATCACTTACAGCTACAAATCAAGTCAGAAATCTTGGTGTAATTATTTGCTCAGACCTAAAATTTGATAGCCATCTAAAGTCTGTCACTAAATCTGCTTATTACCACCTAAAAAATATAGCCAGAATTAAGGGGCTTCTAACTCAACAAGAAATGGAAAAACTTACGCATGCATTAATTTTCTGTAGATTGGACTATTGCAAAGGTATATTTACATGTCTTGATAAAAAATCAGTCAGGAAGCTGCAGCGAGTACAGAATGCTGCAGCCAGAGTCCTCACAAATACAAGGAAACTGGACCACATTATACTGGTTTTGAAATCATTACACTGGCTTCCAGTGTGTCAAAGGATAGACAATAAAATACTACTGCTCGTCTACAAAACACTTAGCGTAATTGCCTTGGACCAAAATACATGCTTGATTTGTTACATTCCTATGAAACATCTAGACCCCTAAGGTCGTCTCCTGTATGTTCCAAGAACAAGAACTAAGCAGGGTGATGCTGCATTTAGTTATTATGCTTCTCACCTCTGGAACAAGTTACCTGAAGGTCTGAAGTATGCTCGAACTGTTAGCTCCTTTAAATGAGGGCTAAACACACTTTTGTTCATCACAGCATATCCATAAATGCCTCTATATTTCAGGCTATTTGCTTTCTATTCCTCGTGTGCTTTATCTCCATTGCTGATTTCAATTATTATTATTATTATTTTTTTTTTTTTTAAAATTCTATTCGTGATTAAGTGCGATTTTTATGTATAATTTTATTTCCTGTTTCGATTGTCTTTTCTTTTTTTACGTTCTATTGATTTAATGTGATTTTTATGATCTTCATGTGATGTAAAGCACTTTGAATTGCTTTGTGTTGAATTGTGCTATATAAATAAATTTGCCTTGCCTTGCCTATGACGCCACGCTGGGGTAATACGTGTCGAATATCAGAATGTGGCTGAACCCGCAGGTGGGGATGTTGGACGTGGCTGTCCCCGAAGTCTCTTCCAGATACAGATGTGCAATTTACACGTACCATCGTTTTTAATAAACCTCATGCTGTCATAAATGCTGTTTTTTTCTCATTTATCATTCTGTTCATAACAATCTGGTTGATCCTACCCCTCTTTGGCCCAGATAAAACACTGTCCATGATTACCTAATACATAACAACTTGTGCCAACAACTTACGTGCGTGCATCGGGGCATTGAACGAGATCGTTAATTAGAATTACAAGACATGGCGTAGGAAGAGACCAGACTCAAATGTGTGTGTTACACTTACGCATGCATGTCTGGAATTGTGTCTAACTAGCATACACCCTGCACCAGTTCATACAGGTATATTGCATATTTTACATATTATATAGTACAGTATATATCAACTGTACATTTTAGAGTGATATTTTATTGCATCCAGCCTAAGGCACACCTACAGTGTACAAAAATCATCCTGCCATCATCCATTTACATTCATAGGCTTCACCAGTGAGGTGGATGGTTCACTTTAGTAAAGAAGTGTTCAGATTAAAAAGATTTTTTAACAATAGTTTTGGGAAATGCCGTAATTTCCGCACCATAGAGCGCGTCTTGACAGTAAGCTTTACAACCCAAACTTATCAAAATTTTAGAAAAAAAAATTCTCAAATACAGTACTAAACCTGACTATAAGATGCATGTGTCCATACCTTAATATGGGATATTTATTAATGAGATGGGACACAAACTTTTGACTGATCAAAAATATATGTGCTAACCCAGTTAACATCAACATGCTGTGTGTGTCCTCTGCATGCAGCTTCCTTTAACGGAGCCACACACCAAAAGTCCTGCTAGTCTTCTCTGAGGCAGTCTGAAAGTTAAGTCTTAAATCAAAAATAAATAGATAAAACATTTCACTACATTTACATTTCAGTTCGTCATTATGATTTCCCTGTGTAGGAGCATAGTATATAATGGTTACATTGCAACACTCGCATCCACTGCAGTGGACAATAAGAGTTTTCAGTGAACCTTTGGGCAGAGAGTCTGGCTTTGGGAGAACATGAAAAGAAACAAACAAAAACAAACAAAGAAAAAGACACTCATGAAAAAAAGCACATGTGCTTTGCTGTGCGCATACACTGCTGGCCAAAAGTATTGGCACCCCTGCAATTCTGTTATATAATGCTCAATTTCTCCCAGAAAATGATTGCAATTACAAATGCTTTGGTAGTAATATATTCATTTATTATGCTTGCAATGAAAAAACACAAAAGAGAATGAAACAAGATTAAATCATTTGACACAAAACTCTAAATATGGGCCGGAGAAAAGCATTGGCACCCTCAGCCGAATAGGCTACATGGTATCACAACCTTTAGACAAAATAACTGCGAACAACCACTTCCGGTATCCATCAATGAGTTTCTTGCAATGCTATGCTGGGATTTTAGACCTTTCTTCTTTGGCCAACTGCTCCATGTCTCTGAGATTTGAAGGGTGCCTTTTCCGAACTGCCATTTTCAGATCTCTTCACAGGTGTTCTATGGGATTCAGGTCTGGACTCAGTGCTGGCCACTTTAGAAGTCTCCAGTGCTTTCTCTCAAACCATTTTCTAGTGCTTTTTGAAGTGTGTTTTAGGCCATTGTCCTGCTAGAAGACCCGTGACCTCTGAGGGAGACCCAGCTTTCTCACACTGGGCCCTATATTATGCTGCAAAATTGGTTGGTAGTCTTCAGATTCCATAATGCCATGCATACGGTCAAGCAGTCCAGTACCAGAGGCAGCAAAGCAATCGCAAAACATCAGGGAACCTCTGCCATGTTTGACTGTGGGGACAGTGTTTTTTTCTTTGAAGGCCTCGTTTTTTTCCCTGTAAAATCTATGTTGATGCTTTTTTCCAAAAAGCTCTACTTTTGTCTAATCTGACCAGAGAACGTTCTTCCAAAACGGCTTTGGCTTTGGCTTTCTCAGGTAAGTTTTGGCAAACTCCAGCCTGGCTTTTATACGAGTCTTGGTCAGAAGTGGGGTCTTCCTGGGTGTCCTACCATAGAGTCCCTTTTCATTCGGACGCCGACGGATAGTACGGGTTGACACTGTTGTACCCTCGGACTGCAGAAAAGCTTGAACTCGTTTGAATGTTAGTCTAGGTTCTTTATCCACCATCCGCACAGTCTTTCGTTGAAATCTCTCGTCAGTTTTTCTTTTCCATCCACATCTAGGGAGGTTAGCCACAGTGCCATGGGCTTTGCACTTATTGATGAATCTGCGCACGGTAGACAACATTCAGGTCTTTGGAGATGGACTTGTAGCTTTGAGATTGCCATGCTTTCTCACAATTTTGCTTCTCAGGTCCTCAGACAGTTCTTTGGTATTTTCTTTTCTCCGTGCTCAATGTGGTACACACAAGGACACGGAACAGAGGTTAAGTAAACTTTAATCCATTTTAACTGGCTGCAAGTATGATTTGGTTATTGCCACCACCTGTTATGTGCCACAGATAAGTAACAGGTGCTGTTAATTACACAAATTAGAGAAGCATCACATGATTTTTCAAAGGGTGCCAATACTTTTGCCGGCCTCTGTAAAATGATAATGATTTAATTTCTTTTCCGTTCTCTTTTGTGTTTTTTCATTGCAAGCAAAATAAATGAAGATATTACTACCAAAGCATTTGTAATTGCAATCATTATCTGGGAGAAATTGAGCATTAATTGACAGAATCTCAGGATTGCCAATACTTTTGGCCAGCAGTGTACCTAATCCAAATCCTAATATATTTCCTGTCTTTCTTCCTCAGCTTGTGTTTGAGCAGCCATGCTTCCCTGGTATGGATCTCCTTTTCCTGATTTCCAGGCCCACCAACACACGTTGCACTGCAGAGGAGACTGTCTCAGCATGTGGCTCCCCGGGCCGGGCGAATCAGCGGATTTGATCACAGAGCCCCAGGATGACAAGCTTCTCTCCCACCAGTGTCCCCACAAACATGTGGCTGTGTGCCAGCAGGAGACCTTGGCCTTCATCAATCATCAGCCCCTAGCAAGTGCTAAACTAAATGGACACGGTTCTTCGTATGAACAACATTGTGCCACTCAAACCCTAGCCATTGACACCTTCGAAAACCCACAAAGTGAGCTGATTGACTGGGCACACAACTACCTCGGAACATGCAAGGAAGATGATCCGATAATTTCAAATTGTTGTCTGACGAGCATGGGCGACGTCAAGTGTTCATCTCCGCTAGATAAGACTGATGGAGGAGTACAAAATGTTGCATCAGTATTTCGTCCTCACCATGTACCTCCTAGTCTCCCTTTGGCCTTGCCACTCTCCACGCTTCATGCGAACAGAGACTCCTGGGACTCCCAGATACCTTGCACGCCATCCCCACCTGAGGGTTCAGAGTTTCAAAGCTTCGATTTCTACCTGCCGCAGCGGCGGACATCTCAAAGTTCGCTTAAAGAAAAGTCCATCCGTGAGTATGCTCTTCCGCATCACATTTATTAGGCATCCTATCGACATACATTATGTCATGTTATTGTTTACAGGCCGTAAGATGCAGGTTTATTCTCCAGACAGCCTCAGTGATGACTCTCTCAGCAGTCCTGTCCTGGATACTGACTTCCTTTTCCCTGGAACTCTCACACCTTTCCTGGGTGAAGACCTCAGTGGGCAATCCTCACAAGAGACAAATACCAGTTCTTCATCTACAGATGCTACCCCGGACCTCAAGAACCTCAGCCCAGATGATATTCTCCAAGTACCAACAGAACGGCTGCAGATTTTTGAGGACTCACTACCAGGCGTGAGAGAAGACAGTTTGGACACATCAATGGTTACAACGGGGGGCAGCATCATGCCACGCAGTCGTCAGGTAGACCACGAGCGTCGACGCTTCTCAGCCTCAGAACTGATTTCTAGACTCCAGCTGTCCCAAAGGAAGAATTCCTTCACATTGAAGCTGGGAAAGTCACTGTCGGCTCGAGTCGCCTCCAGGGACCGACAGAATTCAAGCAGTCTGAGCCCAGACTGTGAGTATTTCTAAAGTATCCTTGAAAAGGATGGGACATCAATTGAACAAATTATTTTCCATTAAAATTGCAATACAATATGTAATACATAAAATAAGGAAATACAATAATTTTTTTCAGATGTAAAAAGAAACTGAGCCAAGGCAGATGTAATAGAGCGATTAACCTGGCGTGTGGCGTAAAGTAAAATGTCATGAAAATGCTATAGATGTACATAGTTCCATTGAATTTTTTTCTTAATTGCTTTTGCACATTTTTTAGATAAGCCCAACTCAAAGCAACGGGGTTCAGGAGTCTACAGTGATAGCGCCCCCCACAGTCCTGTAGGACCTGCACCACCACTGCCTAGCAGTGACAATGGAGTGGGAACACATTGGTGGAGCACCAAGCTCGGGTGAATATTTTAGCACGCAAAACAACAGCATTTTTGCATAGACTTGTTTGATTATTATTTCTCATAAGATGGCTATACATGATGCTTAAACGATGGTAGAACTTATTGAATACAGTGTATCACAACAGTGAGTACACCCCTCGCATTTCTGCAGATATTTAAGTATATCTTTTCATCAGAGAACACTGACAAAATGACACTTTGACACAATGAAAAGTAGTCTGTGTGAAGCTTATATAATAGAGTTAACTTATTTTCCACTTAAAATAACTCAAAATATAGCTATTAATATCTAAACCCCTGGCAACAAAAGTGAGTACGCCGCATAGAAACTACGTACATCCCTAAAAGTCCAAATTGAGTACTGCTTTTCATTTTCCCTCCAAAATGGCATGTAACTCGTTACAGGAGTGCTGTCAGCATTGCTGCAGAGATTGAAAAGGTGGGGGGTCAGCCTGTTAGTGCTCAGACCAAATGCCGCACTCTACATCAAATTGGTGTGCATGGCTGTAAATCCAGAAGGAAGCCCGCCCGTCTCATCAGACCATAGGACATGGTTCCAGTAATCCATGTGCTTTGTTGACATGTCTTCATCAAACTGTTTGCGGGCTTTCTTGTGTACCGTCTTCAGAAGAGACTTCCTCCTGGGGGTGACAGCCATGCACACCAATTTGAGTAGAGTGTGGCGTATGGTCTGAGCACTAACGGGTTGACCCCCCCCCCCCCCCCCAACCTCTTCAATCTCTGCAGCAATGCTGACAGCACTCCTGTCACGAGTCACATGACATTTTGGAGGGAAAATGACAAGTAGTACTCAATTTGGACATTTAGGGATGTACGTAGTTTCTATGCGGTGTACTCACTTTTGTTGCCAGGGGTTTTGATATTAATGGCTATATTTTGAGTTATTTTGAGGGGAAAATTAATTAACTCTATCATATAAGCTGCACACAGACTACTTTTCATTGTGTCAAAGTGTCGTTTTGTTAGTGTTGTCCCATGAAAAGATATACCTATCTGCAGAAATGCGAGGGGTGTACTCACTTTTGTGATACACGGTATAACGTGAACCTCTGCTGATTTGCAGTTCAGTATTCTTTAATTCAATTTTTTGCATTATTTTATGAACGTATTCTCAGCTATTCGCTGAAAAACAACTTGTACATTTTATTTCTGTAATGCTCCAACATACCAAGAAATTTGGGACAAGATTGTGTTTTACTGCACTAATGTGACCACCTTCATGGCAGAATTAGAAAGAAGTCCATTGACGAAGATTCCTGCACAGCGCCTGCTGTCGCTTGCTCCAATCGTCTATCAAGGTTCTTGCCGAGTTGTAAGTTAAAATGGTTACTAACAACATCATCAACGGCTGCTACTTGAAAAGTTTTTCTGTGTTCCCCGTAGCAATCCTGTATCAAGAATACAGCGACGTAGCCATTAACAGGGAGATCCAAAGGCAACAGGGCAAAGAGTTGGGCACCGAGGAGGAGGGCCTTAGGGACGAGGGTTCTGACGGGACCCTGTCTCCATCCAGTCTATCTCCTTCCAGTTCCTTTTGCTCATCACGAGGTTCCGCTTTTGCTCTATGGCAGGATATCCCGGATGTGCGCTCTAGTGGTCAGCTAGACAGCTTCAGCAATGAGCAGAGAAAATTACAAGAGGTTGCATAAATGGGCTTTTGTCCTGTGTCCTGGGACCACTTGTAAAAAGACTGTTCCTTCATCTCTTTAGGCCAAATTTGAGCTTGTGACATCTGAGGCCTCATACATACGAAGTTTGACAATTGCTGTGGATCACTTCATGCTGTCACAGGAGCTCTCCGAATGTCTTGGTGCTCAGGATAAACAGTGGCTCTTCTCCAAGCTGCCTGAAGTCAAAGATGTCAGTGAGAGGTGAAGTGATAAGGTGCTCATCTGTGTTTAAACATGTTTGTCATGACGGTGAATCCAGCGCTCCTAATTACTTTTAGGTTCCTTCAAGACTTGGAGCACAGGCTGGAGCAAGACATCCTGCGCTTTGACGTGTGTGACATCGTTCTTGATCACTGCCCGGCTCTGCGCCGGGTCTACTTACCTTATGTAACAAACCAGGCTTACCAAGAGCAGACCTATCAGCGTCTCTTGTGAGTATTTTTTTTCTTGTTGCTGAAGTCACATCTTCTCCTTCATGAGTGCTAATTCCCTGATTAAACTCATGATAAATATTTTAGTTTTTTTTAGGTTTTTTTTTTTTTTGCTGGAATTAATTCATGGCATGATTTACAGCATGATTGAACCAGAAAGTTGAATGATTTCTTAACCCATTTCAACCCACCTGTCATAATAGTGACCAAAAACAAACACTCAGGTGACTTAAAGTTCCGCACTGAGACCCACAATTTGGCCAAATTTCAAAATTGTCCGATATGCACGAGTGATACATACTTGGAAAGCTTAAAATCTCAATTTTCTGGGCAAAGAAAAATTTTGAACAGGAGGGCATTTTTATTTCTTTATTGATTTTAAACAGCAAAACCCTATCTGGAGGCGAGGGCATGAAAGAGCAGAATTAAAGACGCCATGACTTTAACAAGATATTATCGCGTGCTTACCTTGTTTCCATAAAAAAACTCCATGTAGCATGTGTCACTGAGTGTCAAGACACAGCTGTGAATGGCCACAGCTGGATTTTTGGGGATTTTATGGGTGAAATATGGTAATATAATATGGGTCGCGATGCAGCAATCACAGACATCAAGGAGTGGTTGAGTTTTTCTTTTTCATGTATTTACCCTTTTAAACGTTTTTTTTTTTTTTTTTCAATTTCTCTTGCATTCATGCGTGCATGGCTCCAACAGATACCAGAAACAACATCCGACATCTCCGTTCAGAAGAGGGATATCCTAGGGACAGCTAAGATCCTGCGCGAAACCCTCAAACTCCCAGGCCTCTGGTAGAGGACCCGAGCTTGAAAGGAGAGACCATACCGCCCGGGTGGGCGAGACGACGATTTAAAAAAAAATAATAATAAATAAATACTGTGTATATGTATATATATTACAAAAGTGAGTACACCCCTCACATTTCTGCAGATATTTAAGTATATCTTTTCATGGGACAACACTGACAAAATGACACTTTGACACAATGAAAAGTAGTCTGTGTTCAGCTTATATAATAGAGTTAATTTATTTTCGCCTCAAAATAACTCAAACTATAGCCATTAATATCTAAACCCCTGGCAACAAAAGTGAGTACACCCCTTAGACACTACGTACTTCCCTAAATGTCCAAACTTGTGTACTGTTTGTCATTTTCCCTCCAAAATGTCATATGACTCGTTATAGGAGTGCTGTCAGCATTGCTGGAGAGATTGAAGAGGTGGGGGCTGTTAGTGCTCGGACCATATGCCGCACTCTACATCAAATTGGTGTGCATGGCTGTCACTCCAGGAGGAAGCCTCTTCTGAAGACGGTACACAAGAAAGCCCGCCCGTCTCAACAGACCTTAGTACAAAGTACATGGTTCAATCTCTGCAGCAATGCTGAGAGCACTCCTGTAACGAGAAAATAAATTAATTCTATTATATAAGCTCCACACAGACTTTCATTGTGTCAAAGTGTCATTTTGTCAGCGTTGTCCCATGAAAAGATATACTTAAATATCTGCAGTAATGCGAGGTGTGTACACACTTTTGTGATACACTGTATATATAAAAATTATCGTCTCGCCCACCCGGGCGGTATGGTCTCTCCTTTCAAGCGCGGGTCCTCTACCAGAGGCCTGGGAGCTTGAGGGTTCTGCGCAGGATCTTAGCTGTCTCTGGGATTGCATTCTTCTGAACGGAGACGTCCTGGTATCTGTTGGAGCCATGCACCCAGCTTGGGGGTTACTGCCTCTAGTGTCCCGATCACTACTGGCACCATTGTTGCCTTCACTCCCCACATTTTCTCCAACTCTTCCTTCAACCCTTGATATTTTTTCCAGATTTTCGTGTTTTCCTGATGTTGCTATCCACCACCAGTGTAGACGTGCCTCAGGCAGACTACACTAGGACAGATAATTTTCTCAAGGGCATTTTGCTGACTACCGTAATTTTATACCTGACCACACTTTATTTAAGGTGCGTTTAAGGCCCCCCTGCTTCTGCAAGGTACGCCTGCATTTGCGCAAACTATGCATACGTAGAAAGGAGAAGCCTCATGTGTTACATCATCGTTGCGCGCTTTACCTCTGAACCGGAAACGCATTACTCGCCGGCGGGAAATTTACTACACCTTCAAGACCAGGGCTCGGGAACTCAGTCTTGTGATCACTGTTTTTTTCATGATCGCAATTGAACGCATCATGCAGGAGCGACAGTGAGTGAAGGGAGGGCATGCAGGGCTTTAATGAGCTGTACCTGATTTGTGATTGAAATAAATCTTTACAAAACCACAACAAAAGCCTGACATCGTTACTTGGGATGTTACAATCGATGCTCAGTTACTCTCTAACCACTTGGAAAATAACAAACAGAAACATGGTGTGGCGTTGCGCATATTTCCTGGAAGTGGAAACTCCAGCAAGGAGGGTTTGTGCATAACAGCAGCGCTCCTGGAAGTGGCAACAGTTTTGACAGGTGGAAATGTCAACAAAATGAAACTGATCTAGCGCCTCTGTGACTTGGGGTACTATGCAGTTCATTTTTCGAGGTTTAGTTTTCCTCTACGCCTTTCTGTATACTCTAGTTCGGCCGGCATTGTGTTTGGAGGGGCCAGCCCCGCTGCTGGCTGATTGGAGACGATGAACTAATCCGCGATGGGAGGACCACAAATGGGCACTGAATTGAAGCATACTAGTATTATTGCGACGTACGTTTGAAGGTTCTAGAAAAATGTGTGAATGCATTATCAGCTCATCACAGTTCGTTCAAGTCGAGCCAGCCCGCCCGTGGAAAAGAAAAGAGGAGCAGGAACGCCAAGTCGTGATCGTCCACCTCTATTGTTGGTAGCTGGAGTTGTCCTTGGACCGAAGGGTCAGTGGTTCGATTTCCGGCTACAACTGTCCACCGTCGAAGTGCCCTTGGGCAAGGCACTGAACCCTGATTTGCCTCCAATGGGCTGACAGCGCTTTGCATGGCAGCAGCCCCATTGGTGTGTGAATGTGTGCGTGAATGCGTAAATGTGTGCTAATGTAAAGCGCTTTGGGCATGGTAACCATGCAGATAAATGCGCTATATAAGTACTGTCCATTTACCATTTACCATTTATTGTTTACAATGCCGTCATGCCGCACTAAAAGTAGCAATGGCACGCTCCATGATGTCACTTCCTTAGTGTCCGATTGTTGTACAGGGATTGCAGTCCATATTAAGGCGTGGGTAATATTACCCGCCTACATTATCCGTGTAGCAACCGATCCAGAGAAGTGGTATACTAGTGTGGCCGACATGCCGTATAGTCTAACTAATTACACGTTTAAGGCCATTATCCGTCCTAGTGTAGATGTAGCCTGCAGTTTTCCTGGAATAATTCAACATTTCTCATCTTATGTCAAAAGGCAGGAGAAGGCTCGCTTCTCCACCACCTTGGCCCGTCTGGAGGAGGACAGCGTCTGCCAAAGACTACCTTTGACCTCCTTTCTAATCCTCCCATTCCAGAGGATAACTCGTCTTAAGATGCTGGTGGAGGTACACTTGAAACACTACACCCAATCTATATCGTTTTTTAAAAGCCAATCATATAAACATAAACTGGCCAAGATTGGGATTCTCTACTCTCAATCCTCGACTTGAGATCTTGATGGGTTGCATCTAAAAGAATGTCATAATGTTTGTAGAACATCTTAAAGAGGACTACACCAGGCTCCAGAGATGAGGACACAGCGACCAAGGCTTTCAATGAGCTAAAAAAGGTACACTGCAAAATTGACCCGCAAATATAAGACATTTAAGACATTCAATCATCAGCCGCTTATTCATCACGAGGGCCATATAGTATAACATTTTGACAGGACACAGCCAGAGATAGAAACAAGTGAAATTATCTGTCTATGCATTAAGAAAATTACACTTGATTAGATTTCTTGCAATAAGAAAAATATGCAGGCTGTGAAATAAATGGTGGAATACTCATGCCACAAATACTAAAACCCCTTTATAATATTATTTTTATTTATTTATTTTATTAATTTTATCATGATAATATTAAACCCCCTTCTTGCGAATTCGTTCCATTACTGATCAAAGCAGAAAAAAAAAATCACAATCTTAAAACAGACCAACGAAGCCAGGGCTCACACTCGTCCTAAATGGTGGCATTTTGTCCCCCAAAATTTAAAGGAACCTGGACATGTGAAATGCGATAGGGATGTAAATCACCAATTATTCTAGTATGTTTGTTGGATGAGATGTCGATTCTTTGGACAATGGTTCGTTTTTTGCCGATATTACTAAATCTGCCACAATTCTGTTTTGATTCAATGCGATTGAAGGACCTTTGATCGTTTTAATACGGAATTATATACACATTAACACAATCAGTTACATTTCACCTAAAACGATAAAAAATACGTTTTTTGGGGGGGGGGGGGGGGCTATCAGCTGACTATAAGCCTCACCCACCAAATTTTTACAAGAAAACTGCATTCATTCATATACTCTGTAAGCTGCATTGGACTTGAGCCACTGGGGTCCACATTGTATCATGAGATATTAACACAAAAAGATATGCAGCGTCTTTAAACTTTTTATTTCTGCGTTGCACTAACTATCATGTGAACAAAAAGCCTACCAGACAATCCTAACTCTAGCTATTGCCTTGTCTTAGATCATTAAGGAGTGCAACTCCAGTGTGCAGTCCATGAAGAGGATGGAGGAACTCATCCACCTCAATAAGAAAATTCATTTTGAGGGCAAGGTGACATGCCTTTTGCGTTCTGTTGATTGCCAGTGTCTTCCTTGATATTTTTAAAAGGATAAAAATATTTTCTGTCCATTCTGACCATATGTGATAATTCCTTTCCTTCTAGATCTTTCCTCTGATTTCTCAATCCCGCTGGCTGGTGAAGCACGGTGAACTTCTCGAGGTGGACACGCAGACCATGAGTATTTCTGGATCCAAGTTCAAGTTGCCCACCAAGCCAGTGTATTTGCACTTGTTCAATGACTGCCTTCTGCTCTCCAGGAGGAAAGAGTATGTAACAGGACTCTTGATTTTTCTTAATGAAATTGTTTCCCATGTTACCATTTATGGGAAACCTTATCTGTTCATGAGAATGGAATTTAAATTAGAAGGAATGGAGAATGTCTGTCCTCAGTTGTCAGATTTGTAAATTGTATCCAAACTGTGTATGATTGTGTTGTAGCACATGGAGGTTCTTGGTATTTGTCCACGCCAAAATAGGTGAGCTAAAAGTGAAGGATTTGAGTCAGAAGCTGAAGGGAATCTCAGGCTTCATCTTCCACCTTCAGTTATGTGAAGGACAGCAGCTCAAACATCAGATTCTGCTCAAATCACACACTGAGTGAGTACTGAAGGGATGCATACAATAAAGTACACAGTTCGAAAGGGGTCAATCCCAACTGCAGTATAGTGTTTTGGTATAACATTTATATTTTAACTTAAATAATCAGATAAAATTAAAAATTGTAAAATGAACAATTGCCCTTTTCTATACTATACTTAAGACCTTATTTGATTCATGAATGATATAAGAAAATGAAGGTATACTGCAGTGGGAATTGAATAATTTTGAACAAAACTGTAACTAGATGCTTCCATGAACAATTTGGTCTAAGTGTTTGCATTTTTTAAATTTGTCTACATCAAGGAGCGGGAAGCAACGATGGATTGCAGCAATGTTTCCCTCTAATCCTCAAGAAGACATCGAGCAAGCAAGCGAGAACTATGGTGACTACACAGTTTAAGTCACTCTGAAACATGCAAATTCTCAAATTTCCTTCCCTCCTTTCAGACATGTCTCAGGTACAATGCATTCGAAGCTATCAGGCACAAGAACATGATGAGTTAACACTGGAAAAGGCAGACATTCTTCACGCCAAGACTATCACGAGTGACGGTGAGAAAACTTGTTTGAAATGTTTCGCTTTGTCAACGGCTAGATCAGGGGTGTCAAACCGATTCCACAAAGGGCCGCAGTGGGTCCTGGTCTTTGTTCCAACAGATCCAGCACAGACAGTTCAACCAATGAGGTTACGCCATACTATGCCGTTATTTTTGTGCCACTATTCTAAGCGAGCAATGATAGAGCACAGAAAATAGATTTCGAGCACAGAAAAATATATTGAGTGAGTAATCAAAGATGATGAGCAAGCAATAATAGATTTTGAGCACAGAAAATAATATTGAGTACAAATATGTATACAGTGGTACCTCTACATACGAATTTAATTCGTTCCAGGACCTTGTTTGTAAGTCGAACTGGTCGTATGTCGAGCAGGATTTTCCCATAGGAATACATTATAATTCCATTAATTTGTTCCAAAGCCTAAAAACATACACTAAATTCTTAATAAATACTGCTGGCACTGTTACAAATGGCAATTAAACATAGAAAAACAAATAAGTTATAAATAAATAATTCAGAATAATATAATAATAATAAGAAGAATTAATAATTATTCCTGTAAATAATGTAACGAATCGGATTCTAATATGGCGGACACTTTTTACTGTCCCTGAACGCACCGCGAATGCTGACGTCTCAGTGAGATAGGTCGGTGCGGTAGAGATAATACTTTCGTTTTCTTGAGAGCAGTCAACTGCTTAAGACAATGGGCGTTTTGTGTTGGATAAGTTCTTAAATAAATGATAAAAACGTGACGAAGCTGGCGATTTCCTTGGCAATGTTACCACAATAATAATTGTCACCTTAACTTATAAATAGTGGCGAACGGTGGTCGGAAGAGGACAATGGAGCTGTATTGTTGAGCCAGTTCAGGGACGCGCACCCCAAGCTCATATTTTTCTATAACTTGCATCTTCATTTCAAAGGTAAGCATCACTTTTTTCCTTGTTTCTCCAACTTTATCAACTTTTTTTGAAAACTGTGTTGATTTCTCACACAAGAAAATCCACCGTGCGTTCGTTTGCAGTGCTGTCATGTCGTCGTATTTCGAGCAACTCGTCGGATGTAGAAACAAATGGCGGCTCAAATTTTACGTCGGATGTCGAAAAGATCGTGTGTCGAAGTGATCGTATGTAGAGGTACCACTGTATATACATATATTCGCTGTGCTCCATAATTGTGTTTGCATGTTGGTTTTACCCGCTCAATTCCCCCTTCCTGCTTTCCTTCAATCTCTCTACCCCTGCGCTCGCCGGTTTGTTTTCTCTATGCTCTCAGTTTGGCACACACACTACAAATGTGCCACGAAGGCAACCACTTAAGCTGGCGGAAGTACACCGATTGGCTGTTTGCCCTCCAATTAGATCACTTGTTACGTTTACATGGAGAAAGCAAAGGAGACAGATTTGGATGGGAGAAGGATGCCTTCTTTGGAAACAACGCAATAGAACAAGAAGTTCTATAACATGAGACAATAATCATAATAATAAATACTGTTGTATGTTGTTTCCAGGCGTTGAGAGATTGAGCGAGAATGGGAGGGGGGAATTGAGCTTGTTAAACTAACATGCAAACACAATTATGGAGCAAAGTCTTTTTTTTTTCTTTTTTTTTTTTCTCAATATTATTTTCTGTGCTCAAAATCTATTGTTGCGCGCTCAAAGTAGTGGCACAAATATAACGCCATACCAGTGCAGCCCTTTGAGGACTGGTTTGACACCCCTGGGCTAGATAGTCTACTGGATGCACTGCAGGAATCGCGTGTCAACATACACATGTAAAAGAGCAAAGATTTTTGTCACATTTCAGTAAAAATAAGAAAATACTAGGGCTGTCAAAAGATTTAAATTTTTAATCGAGTTAATGACAGCTTAAAAATTAATTAATCGTAATTAATCGCTATTCAAACCATCTATAAAATATGCCATATTTTTCTGTAAATTATTGTTGGAATGGAAAGCTAAGACACAAGACGGATATATACATTCAACATACTGTACATAAGTACTGTATTTGTTAATTATAACAATAAATCAACAAGATGGCATTAACATTAACATTCTGTTAAAGCGATCCATGGATAGAAAGACTTGTAGTTCTTAAAAGATAAATGTTAGTACAAGTTATAGAAATTTTATTAAAACCCCTCTTAATGTTTTAGTTTTAATAAAATTTGTAAATTTTCAACCAAAAAAATAAACTAGTAGCTCGCCATTGATGATATCAATAATTACACCATGCTCACGGTGCTTAAACCCATAAAATCAGTCGCACCAAAGCGCCAGCAGAGAGAGACAAAAAAACATAAGTAACAAGTGTGATTGACACTGTGCTGTCATTTTATTCTTTTTGAGCGGGGCATGTGTTTTAATTGCGTCAAATATTTTAATGTGATTAATTTAAAAAATGAATTACCGCCCGTTGACGCGTTCATTTTGACAGCCCTAGAAAATACATTGACTTTTTTTTATTTACTTGTATAAAATAGAATACATTGGCACCTTAAGATCATAAATCACTTTATAAAAAGCAGCAGTTTGCCAGATAGAGAACACTTAAAAATTCTTGTATCACGATGTGTCACTGTCCGTCTAAACGAGCATAACTTATCTACTGTACAAATGTACAACCCTGACCATGGGAGCTCAGCTTCACACCCTGTTGTGCCAACCACGAGGACACCGTGCCCTCTATTGTCTATGAGCCAGCTGAAATAGACATGAGTAGAATTTTTTTAAAGTATTTTTTTTCTTCAATGATCATAAGTGAGAAAACATTTCCCCCAAATTAATAATGACTTCCTCTATTTAATGGTAATGTATTATTTTTTCTTTCAGGTTGGGTGGAAGGCATCCGGCTATCTGACGGAGAATGGGGCTGGTTCCCCAAATCCTATGTAGAGGAAATCACGAGTCGCAGCGCACGTCTCCGTAACCTTCGAGAAAATATTCGCATCAAATGTGTCACGCAAAAACTGGAAGGAGAAGACTAGCCAATTATTAAACATTGCTAACTATTGGCCATTGGGGGTCGGGGGGGCTTGTGCGAGTGTTCTCCGGTTGCATGCTGTATATACATTTCTGAAATTACTAATGTAACAAAGCTCTTAACACTTCCTAGAACATGATACTTTGTGATAAATCATTGTGTGCAGGTACATTGTAAAAAATACAACTTCCAATAATGCTAACTTAAAATTTTAAGTAAGCACACCTTCACTTTTTGTCTGTGATTTGTTCATTTTTATTATTTGAACTCATCTTTGTTCACTTGATGAGTTTTGCTAACTTGAATTATAAAAATTTTGTTGTTCTCAGTAAGCAGAACTGGAAAAGTTAAGCTGCACTGACATGGGACTTTAAATTCATCTTACTTAAGATTTGGATTTGTGCTTATTTGGAATGTTAAGTTGCGTGAACTTAGCCCTAGCCTTACTCCTTTTGCCTTTGGCAATAACTTACCTGATAACTGTGGAGCTCACTTTCATCAGCTTTGTGCTGCCTTTGGAGAGAACCAGATTTGAAACCCATTTGGGATTTATATATATATATATATATATATATATATATATATATATATATATATATATATATATATATATATATATATATATATATATATATATATATATATATGTCAGTATATATAGAGAGAGTATGTACCCAAATTAAGTCTGGTTTACCATACTTAAAATTTTACATCCTGCTTACTTAACATAAATATCATTACTATATTAATTATGCTCTCTTAAAATTCTGGGTATTCGGAATTTTCCATCAAAACTTGCAAATGAAGTGAAATAGGTTGACTTGAAATTTCAAGATCTGATAAATTTTATTATTTTTTTTTTTAACTGTGTAATACATTCACGCACAGACAGTTTAACCAATGAGGTTTCTGCTGAAACAAGCAGAACCTGACTGCATCAAATGATTACTGTACACTTGTAAAACACCAGATTGGTGAAAAGGCATCTTAATTTGGTTGGAATGAAATCCTGCGGAGTAGTTTGGAGATCCCTAGACTGCACTATCCCAGCCACTTGGTTGTGCCTCTTCATTTACGCTGATCCAGCTAGCATCTTTACACACTGCTACGATGTGATGGACTGTCTCAGATAGACTGTCTCCGGAGCAACCTTACACAGCCTGCAACTCGGGTCTGATCTGCTCTGGTAGATCTTGGCTCCTATCACAACTAGAGACTGATGAGATATGTATAATATACAGTATATATATAATATACATATTGCAACATATACAGTATACTATATACAAATCAGATGGTCGAGTAAAAATATGGATCTCCAAATGTTATTATAATGTTATTAAAGTTTACAGTTAAAAAGCCTTCTTCAGTAACACTGCTTATCTCTTTAAGTGCCATTGATGATGATAGACGTCCAATTATGTGGCTCCTTTCATCCTGCTGCCATCCCTCTCAGTTCAAACGGATTGGATGTCTATCGCCGTCAATGGCAGTCAATGAGATATTTCATCTATGTGTGTGTCACTGTATTTTCTCCTGTGATTCTTTGTAATTTAAATTCTTATTTATGCTTGCTGCTTTTCTCATGATATAAAGGTTCCGTGCTGTGTATGGCTACATGAGTTGACAAATTTATTCATCACAGTAATATGACATGGATACCTACACTCTCTTATAACATTAGTAAATATGTTAAAATGCTTAAATTGTTTTTGTTTTCAAGGAGTGTCCTATAAAATATCACTGGACAAAAAGACACTCGATTCTGATGTAATCTCAGATTTTACAACGACAGTAAAGTGTGACTTTCACCGTCATCTATATATGTGAAACTTTGACAAAACAAAGACAAAAACAACCATCAAACCCTAGAATCTATTATTTCACAATGTTCATGCTACGAGATTAATCAGTGTTTATTGATTCATTCGTGTAGTTCCCATCTTTCGACATTTCCACACTCCGTCTGATAGATGGCAGTATTGCTCCCAATTGTTGTTTTTCCCAAACATTTTATGAACCACACAGGAAGTAGATTTGGGAGGCGAAGAAGAAATTTGAATTATTGGCAGACAAATTCGGTCGAAGAGTACGTCGACATTCTTTCTGATACAATTCAGTTAGTAGTTTTTAGCTTTCAAGCAACACAATGGCCGAGGAATCGGCTGTGAAAGTCTGTGTTCGAGTCCGTCCCTTTCTTGAGAGGTGAGTTTGGTTTTCCCACATATATTTACATGACAAAATACGCTTGGTTTACAAAAACCAAATATTGGGCACGGCATATTTTAGACACGAAACGATGAATGGAGGCAATCTTATCAGATAATATTTACGGTAGAGTCTCCGTCGATGGGTTTTCTAATTGTTAGCCTCTTACTTTCATCCCTACACTAAAAATACTAAAAACCCTAACGCTAGTTGGGTTTTTAGTTTAGGTTAGTATATACTGTAGGGCTAGTGCTCAGGTACCACTAGAAGTCAGCTTTACCCAATTGTCTTGGAGAATAAAAAAACGTAACAAATTACTTTTGTTTGTGTTGCATGGTTTTGTGTAATTATACTTATGCTTGTTGTATCTTTTACTGTTGAGTTTTTTGGGTAGCGTCAGTTGCCATTATGGAAATTCGGTCTTCAGCGCACCCTACAGTAAAATTGTCCAGTTACAACTAAGATTTCTAACTACAAAAAATATAAGTCAACAGTTACTTAAAGGACACATTGTCGTTGAATAGTTGTTTTTTCGAATATAAAAGCAGCAAATCACATAAGCTAGACCTGACATCGCCAGTTTTATAAATAATTATTAAAACATGTCCTCTGTATTTTTCATATTTTTTAGGGGTGCACGATATCCATTTTTTAAAAACTGGTACCGATACGATAACCGATAATATACAGTATATATAATTTTTCAATGTATATTCACCTGAGTTTTTGAACACCTGTTGGTCAAAAATACTAGTGGTTGATTCAGCATAGATTTGCCTTCGACCAAACCAGAATTTTCATGATGATATGAACATTATTATAATGAACAAATCCAAATCAAGAACACTTTTGACTTCAAAGAAGTGCCCATATTATATATTTTCAAATAAATTAGGGCTGTCAAAATTATCGCGTTAACGGGCAGTAATTAATTTTTTAGATTAATCACGTTAAAATATTTGACGCAATTAACGCACAAATGCCCCTCTCAAACAGATTAAAATGACAGGACAGTGAAATGTGTACTTGTTGTGTTTTACGGAGCTTTGTCGCCCTCTGTTGGCGCTTGGGTGCGACTGATTTTATGGGCTTCAGCACCCATGAGCATTATGTAAGTAATTATTGACATCAACAATGGCGGGCTACTAGTTTACTTTTTGATTGAAAATTTTACAAATTTTATTAAAACGAAAACATTAAGAGGGGTTTTAATATAAAATTTCTATAACTTATATTAACATTTACCTTTTAAGAACTAAAAGTCTTTCTATCCATGTATCGCTTTAACAGAATGTTAATAATGGTAATGCCATGTTGTTGATTTATTGTTATAATAAACAAATACAGTACTTATGTACCGTATGTTGAATGTATATATATATCTTATCTTTCCATTCCAACATTAATTTACAGAAAAATATGGCATATTTTATTAATGGTTTGAATTGCGATTAATTGCAATTGATTACAATTAATTAATTTTTAAGCTGTAATTAAGTCGATTAAAATTTTTAATCGTTTGACACCCCTAAAATAAATATAATTTGAGTCAATCACAATCAGTCAAAACCATTGACGATGTGTTGCACTGAACTAAAACATAAACCCAACAGGTATTGTGCCTTGTCATCAGACAAAAACATGTGGTGCTACAGGAGAGGAGACTTTTGTCGTCTTGGTCCATGAAACAACTTTTTTAACTTGGCAATTATTGAACAGCAAGCCTATCAATAACCAAAAGGCCTCTCAAGAACTTGTAAACATAACACTGTAAAATGCAAATATTTTCTAATTGCCATAGTAAGGTTTATAACTCAGTGAAGGAAAAATACGGCCTCTAAAACGGTAACAAAACTTTGCATGCTGGCAGAACAGTAGTGGAAAGAAACACTCACATCCCAATCCGACACCATGCCAAAAATATTAATAGGCCCGTTAATATATAATGTTATTGGAGTTATTGGGATGATGTCATAATTCCTGATAATTATCGGTCCGATAATTATCACGCACCTCTAATGGTTTTATAAAATGAATTACTTTGATTGGATGTCTCGATCTACCTCATACAACCATTTCATGCACATGATCAGAATAAATAACGTTTTTTTTTTTTTTTTTTTTTTTTTTTTTTTTTTTTTTTTTTTGCTTTACTTTTACATATGTCAGCAATAACGGCTAACTAAAGCTAGCTTTTACTCCTTAAAGAAAGCTGACATTATACCCCTTTCCCACTGGCCAAAAAAACCCGTGTCAACCCGCTAACAATCGGCTTTTGGTGGCAGTGGGAAAGGTGCAGCGACCCGCCTCGACCCGTGTCAATCAACCCGCCAAGCGACCCGCGTTAAAATCACCTCGGCTCTGATCGCCATGCAGTGTGAAAGCAAAACCCCAGGTCAACACCCAATTCTACGTGGTGACGTAGGCTAGTACGTGATGTGTCATAACAAAAAACAAAAACCATGTGCTCTAGCCCGGATCCACATACGGCGAACAGTCGGTGTAGCAGCGTTAGCAATAGCCATAACAGACGAAACAAAGGCTCTTCTCCTACTCCTGTGACGTACACGACTCCTTTCAATTTCAAACCAAAATTTACGTCGCCTACGTTGCCTCAGCACGAGCACAGTGTTGATCCTTTGCTGCATTTCGACCATTTTGCGGGCAGTAAAACGCATGAAAACAGAGAACACAAATGGAAAGGAGGCTTCCATGTTGCTTTGCATTGTTAACTTCCTTGAACTGAATGAAGCGCATCTTAGCGTGGTAACGTCACCCACCTTACGCACGGCTGAGGAGGGGTGGGGGTTAGACGTGTGAAGGAAAAAAAAAAAAAGACACGGCTTTTTTCGTCAATGGGAAAGGTGCCAAATGCCAATTGCTAGTGGGATGCATCGGCTTGGAAAAACGCGCGTTGACCCACTAGTTTCAGTGGGAAAGGGGTATTAGTGTAGGTTTGCAGCTCCGTTTCTGTGTCTATGATTATATTAGGGATGTACCGAAAGCAAAATTCTTGGCCAAAACCGATAGGCCAAATAATACACATTATGTACACTACTCATTTTTTATGTCATTAAAAAAATCTATTTCATTATCCAGTTAATGCCCTTTTGCCTTGGCACTATTCCCAGGAAACAGAAATTTTGAGTTTGGGACACTTGAAAATTGGGTTTCATGCCTCCAATTGCTAAGCTAAATGAGATCTCAATGTATGTTTGTGTGGAACTGTAGTTCACATCAACAACAAAAAAAACGATTCCGTTCTCGTCGAAACTAATAAAGCTTTTTACAAGGCTATTACAATCTCTCCTACTCCTTGAAATAAGACTTGCTGTTTTTTTGTGCAACATGTGGAATCGATCGAGAGCCAGGCGAGTGGGCCTGGTCCTAGCGGCGGCAAAGCCGAGCAAAGTTGCTCCCAGCCAGATTAAACTGCGACTGGCAGAGGGGTTGTGGAATTCGCGGGGGGAAAAAATGACAAAAACATGGTACCCGCGGGTTATTAAAAATATTAAAAAAGCATTGAATTTAGTTTTCCATTATTAAAGGTATTAAAAGTATTAAATTAGCTGTTGTAAGTCTGCATTTTTTTCACCGTAGTCTTAATTTTCAAGAACATCTCAGTGCAACCTAAATTATATCCGTGACAACGTTTTTTGTTTTGTTTTTTTTTTAATCCATAACGAAGATGACTCATAGAATGTTTACGATGCACTGCACTACAAATCGAAATGCAACTCGTGTGTGCCAAACCACCACAACCGGCAAAATGGAGAATCCACCCACCTCTGCATCGGGAATACGTCCGTTTGTCAGTGGAACGAAAACCATGCAGACAGAAGTATTGTGTTGTATACATTGTACAGTGTATCACAAAAGTGAGTACACCCCTCGCATTTCTGCAGATATTTAAGTATATCTTTTCATGGGACAACACTGACAAAATGACACTTTGAGCCCGCCTGTCTCATCAGACCATAGGACATGTTTCCAGTAATCCATGTGATTTGTTGACATGTCTTCAGCAAACTGTTTGCGGGCTTTCATGTATACTGTCTTCAGAAGAGGCTTCCTCCTTGGGTGACAGCCATGCACACCAATTTGATGTAGAGTGCGGTGTATGGTCTGAGCACTAACAGGCTGACCCCCCCACCTCTTCAATCTCTGCAGCAATGCTGACAGCACTCCTGTAACGAGTCACATGACATTTTGGAGGAAAAATGACAAGCAGTATTCAATTTGGACATTTAGGGATGTACGTTTTTTTCAAAGGGGTGTAATCACTTTTGTTGCCAGGGGTTAATGGTTATTTTTTGAGGGGAAAATAAATTAGTTCTATTATATAAGATGTACACAGACTACTTTTCATTGTGTCAAAGTGTCATTTTGTCAGTATTGTCCCATTAAAAGATATACTTAGATATCTGTAGAAATGCAAGGGGTGTACTCACTTTTGTGATACACTGTATATATATTAAAAAAGAGAGAACGAGAGGGCTTAGATCTTACCTCTACAACAAGGACCCAAACAGGATTGCTCAAAGCTGGCGGCAAAAATCAATTGCAAATTCGTTGGCAACTAATTTATTAATCGATTAGTTGTTGCAGCCTTAATAAACAATGATTAACATAAAGTTACATTATGTTGGTTTTAACAAGGAGCAGCTGGAACCAGCCATGTTATATGAGTTATGTCCTATTCACTGCTGCCCCTAGAGGGCAGTGCATTCACACAAATCAATAAAACTAAATGCAAACACTTTCAGAACAAACCATTACAACACCAGTCTAATTAAATGAATCCTTGAATTGGGAAAATTTGATTTGAAACTTTTTCTAATACAATTACTCGAGTTAATCGATTAATTGTTACAGCACTAGTTTGTTTGATTTTCTGATAGCCACGTGACTTTAAACGTAAGCACACTGGCTGTACTGTCTTAAAGGGGAATGAGCATAGCCTAACAACACATAGTCAAAGCAGGCTGAAAAGACTAATTTTCTCGTTTCATTAAAAAAACAAATTTACCGACATAGTCAAAATTAAGTCTGTCCTCGTGAATGGTAAATTTTCGGTATACTGCCCTTCTCGGATGTGAAGTCAATGATAACAAATCAAATTAAAATATATATATTTGGAAAAACATAAGTTCCTTCATTGCAGATAATTTACAAAAAAGAACCATGTGTATGCACTTTGGCCACTGGGAGGCAGTACTTTGCGGAAAAGCGCCTGACATTGTACATTAGTGGAAGAATGATACTTGCCTAACCTGAGCCATTAATAAAAGTGTCTAACTGAGCATGTTTGTCTTACAGAGAAAAAAGTGATTCATCAGAAAAGACAAAGTCTGTAGAGGTCTTTTGGGAAGCTAATGAGAACTCACTTCGTCAGCTTGACGATGGGACCACAACAAAGAGTTTTGCTTTTGGTATGCATTTCTGCTAAAACTTACAAGATGTTGTCATCAGTGCAATCATTTATGGAGAAAATGATTGTGCACTTCCGTATTTTCAACAGACAGAGTGTTCACCGCTGAAGAAACAACTAATCAACTATACCAGGATATCGCAAAGCCATTGGTTGTATCAACTGTTGAAGGATACAATGGTTCGTAATTGAACATGAGTGTTACAGTGCCTTGCAAAAGTATTCGGCCCCCTTGAATCTTGCAACCTTTCGCCACATTTCAGGCTTCAAACATAAAGATATGAAATTTAATTTTTTTGTCAAGAATCAACAACAAGTGGGACACAATCGTGAAGTGGAACAACATTTATTGGATAATTTAAACTTTTTTAACAAATAAAAAACTGAAAAGTGGGGCGTGCAATATTATTCAGCCCCTTTACTTTCAGTGCAGCAAACTCACTCCAGAAGTTCAGTGAGGATCTCTGAATGATCCAATGTTGTCCTAAATGACCGATGATGATAAATAGAATCCAAATGTGTGTAATCAAGTCTCCGTATAAATGCACCTGCTCTGTGATAGTCTCAGGGTTCTGTTTAAAGTGCAGAGAGCATTATGAAAACCAAGGAACACACCAGGCAGGTCCGAGATACTGTTGTGGAGAAGTTTAAAGCCGGATTTGGATACAAAAAGATTTCCCAAGCTTTAAACATCTCAAGGAGCACTGTGCAAGCCATCATATTGAAATGGAAGGAGCATCAGACCACTGCAAATCTACTAAGACCCGGCCGTCCTTCCAAACTTTCTTCTCAAACAAGGAGAAAACTAGGCCTGAACGATATTGGAAAAAACTATTGCTGCGATTTTTTTGGGGTTTGCGATATATTGCGATATTATATTGCGATATTAAAAAAAAATGTATATATTTTTTTTTCAAGACATTTTCACAAGATGACTTAAATAGCTGTTTGGAAAGACTTTAGATGACTCACCATCATCACAGTGTACAGTCATCCCTTGTTTTTCTCGGTTAATGGAGACCAGAACCCGCCGCGATAAGTGAAAAACCGCGAAGTAGCGCACCCCTCTCCTTTTTTTTTTTTTTTTTTTTTTTGTGTGTGTGTTTTTTGTGCCCAATGTATATATTCAGATTTAGCATTGGAAAGAGATACATATAAGACATGTTTTTTTCTCACTTTTCCCCCCAAAGTGATTTAAAAAATGTATATAAATAAATGGTTTTTAAGCACTTCAAATGTCATAATTATGATAAGTTTTAAACATAACTGTCCTACCAAATCATTTTTGAACAAGAATAAAGTACTGTAGCAGATAAATGCTTGGCTTTATTAAATGCTTCTGTTTATCTACTTTAGCTGTGACCGTTGAAGTGACATGTAGAAATTTCAAACTCCTCATGATCACTTCTGGCATTTAAATGTCTCCAACGTCCCCCCACTGTACACACATTCATTCCAGCGCGGCTTCCTTGTAACTGTTTAACAAGTTAAACGATGATTGACAGATGCCCGTGTGAAGTCTGCTTCTTTGGCCAGATCAAAGCCATCGTTGTGCCGCAGTGACGGAGAGGATCAAAAGGCTGGGAGAGGGAGGGTAGGAGGCTGTGGGCAGACCAGAAAGTGAGGCGTATGTGGATCAAAAAAAAGAAAAACTATCGCACGTGCTTGCGATGGGACTATCGCGCACACGCACATCGCGATGGCGATGTTTAAACGATATATCGTTCAGGCTTAGAGAAAACTGATCAGAGATGCAGCCAAGAGGCCCATGATCACTCTGGATGAACTGCAGAGATCTACAGCTGAGGTGGGAGAGTCTGTCCATAGGACAACAATCAGTCGTACACTGCACAAATCTGGCCTTTATGGAAGAGTGGCAAGAAGAAAGCCATTTCTCAAAGATATCCATAAAAAGTCTTGTTTAAAGTTTGCCACAAGCCACCTGGGAGACACACCAAACATGTGGAAGAAGGTGCTCTGGTCAGATGAAACCAAAATTGAACTTTTTGGCCATAATGCAAAACGATATGTTTGGCGTATAAGCAACACAGCTCATCACCCTGAACACACATCCCCACTGTCAAACATGGTGGTGGCAGCATCATGGTTTGGGCCTGCTTTTCTTCAGCAGGGACAGGGAAGATGGTTAAAATTGACGGGAAGATGGATGCAGCCAAATACAGGAACATTCTGGAAGAAAACCTGTTGGTATCTGCACAAGACCTGAGACTGGGACGGAGATTTATCTTCCAACAGGACAATGATCCAAAACATAAAGCCAAATCTACAATGGAACGGTTAAAAAATAAACGTATCCAGGTGTTAGAATGGCCAAGTCAAAGTCCAGACCTGAATCCAATCGAGAATCTGTGGAAAGAGCTGAAGACTGCTGTTCACAAACACTCTCCATCCAACCTCACTGAGCTCGAGCTGTTTTGCAAGGAAGAATGGGCAAGAATGCCAGTCTCTCGATGTGCAAAACTGATAGAAACATACCCCAAGCGACTTGCAGCTGTAATTGGAGCAAAAGGTGGCGCTACAAAGTATTAACGCAAGGGGGCCGAATAATATTGCACGCCCCACTTTTCAGTTTTTTATTTGTTAAAAAAGCTTAAATTATCCAATAAATTTTGTTCCACTTCACGATTGTATCCCACTTGTTGTTGATTCTTGACAAAAAATTAAAATTTTATATCTTTATGTTTGAAGCCTGAAATGTGGCGAAAGGTTGCAAGGTTCAAGGGGGCCGAATACTTTTGCAAGGCACTGTATATTCCTGTGCATGTGTAAATTTCCCCCTTTTTGCTTGAAATAGGTACCATATTTGCTTATGGCCAAACTGCCTCTGGCAAGACATTCACAATGATGGGGAGTGATAATAATCCTGGAATTATACCGCTGGCCGTTGATGATGTCTTCCAAACCATTAAAAAGGTCAAATGTGGTGTTTGCTTTTTGTCAATGTTACTTTGATGTGCTTTACGTGCATTTTGCTTGAAAATAACATTTTATCTCTGATGTTCTCATTTTGGTCTATAGTGTCCAAAGAAGGAGTTTCTTCTCAGGGTCTCTTACATGGAAATATACAACGAAACTGTGACTGATCTGCTTGTTGACAGTTATAAAAGAAAACCTCTAGAAGTCAGAGAGGATGTCAATGTAAGTTGACTTTTATCAATTTGTGTTTTTAACTCACCTGAGTGGCATCTTAATCACACATTTTCTTTATTTGTGCATCTTGTTTTAGAAATGATTTGCTAGTCAACAAGAAAGTGGAGTATTCTCAAGTTCCATGTATAAATATGCATTCAGAATGCCACCAGACAATAGGGCTCTCCCAGTTTGATTATGTGATTGGAAATCTGAGCCGAATTTTCCCCTGATGGGTATCAGGTGTAAAAAGATGTTATATGAAAAAACGACATCCTATTTTTTATAGGTCATTAAGTAACAACATAATCTTGAAGTACAAAAACTTTGCCAAGTAGTTCATTTGCTTGGTTTTCATATTGAGATTCCTTTGAAGCCATTTCAGGCTGTATTTCATTAAGATTTTCGATACTGATACTGATGTTCACTGTAATACAGATTCCTGAATGATACTTTTTTCAATACAAATTTTATAAGATCAATTCTTAACAAAAACAAATTTACATTAGGATGCGCGGACCACACAATTTAAAGTAGCAATTTCTTAGAGATGAAACGTCATAGCAAAATAGTTGTTTCATTGGAAGCATACATTCATAACAATTTTTCTACGGAATTTTACGTAGTCTTATTCTGGCTTCTCTGCAAAAATCCAGTTTCTCACTACTATGTAGCTGATTGGAGCTAATTCACATACTCTTGGCTATGATTGCCCATCGGTATAGTAGGTGTGCCGGTCGGAAGCTGCTGGGTTCTGGCAACACCGACACATCATGGTGATGCAGACTACAATCTTCTGAAAAATGACACCAAGACTCGCTATTTCACAATTATTCAAAAATAAAATATTTACTCGCTTTACACTCCCTAGCTTCAACAGGGTTCTGTGTGCGCAGAGTGGTACATTTCAGTTCGAAAGCAAGGTTTTGCTATGACTTCTTAGTTAAAAATTCCTTTTACTTTAGGCCACATTTACACGACAACAATCTAACTCAATAACGCAAAAAGTAGTTTACACGGCCATTATGTGTGAAGAAAACTGCACACGGAAGCGCAAAAATGCAATCAAAGCCTTCAATTTGACGATGTAGTATGCATTCCCAGATTCCTGCGTGTAACCATTCCCTTTTGTTTTTTCCTCTTTCGTCCTGGTCAAATAAAAAAAATGGCGAAGTGCGTCAGGCAGAGTAATAGATGGGTTTCTGTAATTAGAATAGTGAATAGTTTACTATATTCTTGAATAATATTGAACGCAATTCGGCTGTGTACAAGGTTGCTACTTAAATACATGTTTTCATACACTGGCGGACTGTCTGCGTGCACTGACGTCATCAGGATCTTTACCCCCTTCACTGGTACTTATTTTGGAGCATTGTCGCCAGCTCCTGTTCCGGAGTACGGAAGTCAGTTGTTACCCAAAACTCATTTTTGCATTGTCAACTGTTTAGACGGCGACGAGAGGAGGGGGGTGAACGTTTTCAAGATTTCCACTCTGGAAAGAGTTTTCAAATTTTTGCGTTTTCATCCCCCCAAGATGCTGTCGCAGCGTAAACCATAGGGCTCTCTGGAAAGGTTTTTGCCTTGTCACCCCCTTTGCCTTTGTGGGGTAAAAGGCCCCTTAAATATAACATTCACTCACTTAGTGCATGAAATTAATTGCAAGTGTTGGGAGACAACACATGGTAAATGGGGGTAAAAGGCCCCTTAAATACAACATTCACTCACTTAGTGCATGAAATTAATTGCAAGTGTTGGGAGACAACACATGGTAAATGGGGAGTTGAAGTCTATCAGACAAGGATGGCGACTCTTGGCGGCGAACAAGCTGGTGGAAGAACCTTTTGGCTGGCAAGACGGAAGCAGCATTGCGGAGGAAAAAGCGTTGAGCAAGAACCTTAAGGAGGCCAACTTTTGGTGGTGAAGCAAGCCGGCACAGCTCCCTCTCAGCCGGGTAAACGGCGGCGAACGTTGCGGGATGAAGGGGAGGTTAAAGTCGATCTTGGACAAGACGATGAGGGTGACTTAACACCGACAGAGGTGCCTCTCTCAGCTGGCTAGATGGTAAACAGCACAGGGGGAAAAAGTTCAAAAGACAGAAACTGGACTGGTGACAACATGTAATATTTACAGTATATACCATATGCAGGAAGAGGCAACCTACAAACGGCTCGGGCTCCTAATAATAGGTGGCATGAAAGATGAACGAAGAGGGCGGGTACTTGCTTATATGTGTACTGTGTGACGTCAGAGTGAACAATTTCAAATCCTAGCGTCTGCAGGAGGATCCAGCTTCTAAACGCATTTGCAACCAAATCTAAAAACTTTGATAACACTTCAACCAAGGCCACACTTCCATTTTGATGCATGAAACCATTAAAAATATTGGAATTTTTTTGCAATTTTACATTTTGTGTCTGTCATTGAAAAATTGGCCAAATTATTTTTGACAGTTTTCAGAAAACCTAAGACACAACAAATTTAACAAACCATAAGAATCCAGTAGTTACGATTACCGGTAATCATTTATGGATTACGTGAACTTGACGACTGCGATTTTGCCTTGACTTTTTGTTTAAAACACATTTTTTGGTCATCCTACTTGCTCTGATGTTTGAAAACCTTTAAACATACTTTGCAGCTAACTGTTTGTAGCTCTCTGACGTGTCATCTCCAAATGACTGACAAAACACATCCTTTTCAGTAAACTTCCCTTATCACTCCCCTGTTGACACAATATTAACAGCTGCAAATAAGCCAAAATCTGGAGGTCGTTTTTTCAGCAAAAAAAAAAAAAAAACATTTGATAATTATTTTACAAATTGACAAATTTACTGGTCGCACATGCGCAGTGGATGAAAAATGTAGTCCATTATGTAAAATTTTCAGAGCAAAGTGTGACATTGCAGACAAATTCTGGAGCAATTTGGATATTTTATCCTTGACAAAAAATTTTAGGCAAATGATTTTGTATGAACTTTGCTCATCTTAGCCATCTTCAGAAATGCACCTTTTTGTTGGAGGGAAATCAGCGGAGTGCTTTACACGGTCAATAAAAGCAGCAAGCTTAAAAAGCTTTTTTTCCCCCATTTTTAATTTGGATTGTTCAGCAAACCTTTCGCTTTACTATGTGCAGAAAAACATATCTGTGGCTGACCTTACTGAAGAGCTAGTAACCACCCCTGCACAAGCTCTGAAGTGGATTCGTTTAGGAGAAAGTAAGCCTGATGACTTGGTTGTCCTCTAGAATTTTCATTCACTGTGTTTATTTGACGTTGCAGAAAACCGGCACTATGGGAGTACGAAAATGAACCACCGGAGCAGTCGTTCACACACAATTTTTCGAATGGTAAGAAATGTAGAATTTATTGTGTATTTTGGTTCTTTTGAAACATTAATGGCAACAAAATTTGATATTTGAATTCTCTTTCTCGCTCTCTTGACAACAAAACACTCAATACAATAGTTTTAGTTTTTACAATTTAACATAACAATAACTTAACAATTTTTTCAGTAATATTTCACAGCCTAACGCCCTTTTATCAGTTTAAAAAAATCAATAATAAATGCAGACTGTCTTAGCCTAGGCATTACTCGTGTTAAGGTCAAACATATACCGGTACAGTGGTACCTCAAGAAAGATACAAAATTAATTCGTTCTGAAGTGGTTCGTCAATCTCAAATCTACTGTATAATGTTGGTCAACTACAAATACACACCTGTGCTTTAGATCCTAGAGAGTCGTGAAAGAAGTGACCTGGCATCAGGTGAAAATGCAGATGGAGGCATCATTGTTTCCCATTTGGTAAGTTTATTTTGTGACTTTTGTTTGTTGCGGAGCTCATATTAGCCAAATAGCTGCCCCCCTCCAATTGATTTCTGTATTTTCCAATGACCAGAACATGAATGCACTGTATGTAAAAAAAAAAAACTATTTTTAGGGGAAAGAATCTGCTGACACCATACCCTGACCAAATACATCAGCAATGTATTAATTAGGAGGGGCATCCGATGTTTTTTTTTTTAATACTGGGGGGGTGCAAAAACCCTACTCTAAGACCATAAATACAGTACAACAGTAATGAAAGATGCATGCTTAGACACTATTTTCTTTAAAAAAAAAAAAAAAATGTATACAAATAAACCATTTAATCTTATAATCGGCTAAATTGTACACTGTAGTTTTAAACTTTTTTTTTTTTCAATGAAACTGACTCAATGTTTATGGCGCTGTATATACAGTAGATGAAAACATGGAAGCATTACAGTAATGGAATTACAACTCAAATAAAAAAAACAAGCACAAAATATCATTTAGGTAACAAATCATGGACTGGGCCGATCCGATGAAAATTGTGTGATTGGGCCCAATTTATAATCGTGTGAATGTATTGAGGACATCCGTAATTTACTTTTAATGTCTTTCTCAGAATTTAGTTGACCTGGCTGGATCAGAGAGAGCAAGCCAAACGGGGGCTGAAGGTAAAGCACATTTTTAATGTGGAATTGTAGCCACATTTGCTTCAATGATCTGTTAACTTGAGTCTAAACTGTAAAAGTTTACTTTCTAATGCCACTTTAAGGTGCACGCTTTAAAGAAGGCTGCATGATAAATCGCAGCCTTTTCACACTTGGGCAAGTTATAAAGAAGCTAAGTGAAGAAAGCCAAAGGTATGTAAAATACTGGCAACTGCAATGCAAAATGTGTCACTTGTTCTGGCTGCTTCACTGTTAAGGATTTATTATTATTATTATTATTATTATTTTTTAGCTCAAATCCCAGTTTTATATTGTATTTTATACTGTCTATTGCTGCTTAATCATTGTTACAGACCTTGCATGAATCTCCCCCCCCCCCCCCCCACACACATTTTGTGTATAATGTGTTTAGTTCAGCATTCAATAAAATACAATATTAAAAACACTGTATTTCCAGAAGTTTCATAAATTCAGCATTCAATTAAAATACAATATCAACAACACTGTATTTCCAGAAGTTTCATAAGCTACAGAGACAGTAAATTAACACGGATTCTTCAGAACTCCCTGGGTGGAAACGCTAAAACGGTCATCATGTGCACAATCACTACTGCCTCACTCGATGAGACACTCAGCACACTGCAGGTTGGAATATCCCTTTTCTTTCATGCCATTTATTTTACAATGTCAAATCTACCATATATTGTAAAAATGTCGTCGTGTTTACAGGCAATGAATGTTGTATTTGAAAACTGTAAATTTAAATGTATAGTAGTTAACTGTGGCCGAACTGAACTAAATGACTGCCTCATGCGTTTCGCATTTTAGCAGTTTTAGAGGGCCTTATTATGAACTGTCTTCATCATAGTAATGCACCTGAATGACTTTTGCAGTTTTATAATTTTACCCAATGTGAGACTTAAAATAGATTATGGTGTTTGAGAGTTGAGACCATGTCGTTTGCTTCAAATGCAGATATATGCACAGTGGCTATAGCAACACTGACAGCTGAATTTCATTTGTGGTCAACCGGCGTTATTTTAATTGTTGGTGATGCATAAGATTGCTCATATGTGTAAACAATCATGATACACCCACTTATAACTCTACATAATAGTGCTGGGTAATTTTTTTGGGGGGAAAGGCTTCTGTCACGACATGGCCGTTTCATATCATAACTAAGTACTGTACCACCTTATGGTAAAATTTGAGTTATTTGGTGAAAAAATATACGATTAACAACAGGATGCTAAAGTTGGCACCCCTCTGTTAAAAAATACCTGCAGTGTTCACAGAATTGGCTTCTCTGAGCCCTCCTTCCTACTGTCAAGAAGGAGTGTTCATCCTTCAAACCTGAGAGAACGATGTGGAGAAACGTGGTCAAAGTGGGTTAAAATACCAACTGGATATTACACAAATTCTTTGATTGCGGTAAATGCTTAAACGTGTTGTTCAACAAAATGTTAAATCAAGGGTACCATCAGATTGGTCGAGACTTGTTGGACTGGCCTTTTTTTTAATTTTTTTAATCCAGTTGAACTTGGATTTCAAATCAATATCTTGATTTTCGTTGTTTTATTATTTCCCTGAACACTCTGGGTATTTCTTTCATGAATAGAGCAGTTCCATCAGTCGTCTTTACCATGAACTGAAGCAGTGCACAATATTTGGTTAACACAAATTGTTACTGGGTTCCTGTGTGTCCTTATCCAGATAACCATTGTCGTAAAGCCGCTCTGCTCCCTGGCTTTGGAATTCACTACCACCCGACCTCAGGAACACAGACTCCCTTTTTCAATCGAAACTCAAAACTCACCTGTTCAGACTCGCGTATCCATAATAATCCCTGACTTCTTTGTGTTTTACATTACTGCTAATTATTTTCATGGATTAGTATTTTATTGTTCTGAACGTTCTATACTTATTTTTACTGTTTTTAGTCTTTAATTTGTCTAATTGTTTTTAAAGGATTGTACGGCGACCTTGAGTGACAGAAAGGCGCCTTCAAATAAAATTTATTATTGAATTTTATGGAACATTGCAGAAGGTAAAAAATTTCCAGACGATGCATTTATTGCCAGTGAAATCACTGTAGTAGGCCGTAAAACTTCTAATGGTGTGTATTTAATTAATGATTGTGCATTAAATACGAGAGTTTGGAATAATATACAGCACAGTATAATATACGGTACGTTGTCTGAAACCTCAGCATACGTCAGCGACTTCACGCCATTTCATTGTTATTCGCACTTGTAGAGGTGAGCGAGAATCTGGAGAGATGGGGAAGTGTAAATTTAATCAAAAATGGATGGAAGATGGTATATGTAAGAGGTGGTTAGCCCTTGGTGAAAATAACATCAATGCGCGGTGAAAATAACAACATTGCTCGGTGCAAAGTCTTGCAAAAAGACTTTCGTTCGGGACGATAGGGGTCAAAGCCGTCGAGTCGCACGAGAGAGGAGAAAAACACCAGCGGTCTGTAGCAGCAGTTCTGTATCATCAGAAATTGTTGCAAGGTCTTGCAAATGTCATAAAGCATTTTACTTTTGACAATTTATTTTTAGCTTTTAAATGATTCAAGAACCCTGTTAGCTGTTGCTTTACTTTGAAATATGAACATTTTTATTGTACAGTTTGCCAGCGCTGCAAAGAAAATGAAAAATGATCCACATGTCACAGAAGTTTGTGACGATGGTGCGCTGCTCAAAAGATATCGTAATGAAATTGTTGACCTCAAGAAACGGCTTCAGGAGGCAAGTGACTTTGTTTTTGTGCCATGTTGAGCGTTGTCTATCTGACCAGGTTCTATTGGTGATTCTTATTCTATGCATGACCAATGAGTGACACCGACATTGCAGGTTTCCTCCGTAACAGCAACAGAGAAAGAGGTGCTGGTTCAAGTTCTCCAGGAAAAAGAGCAACTTCAATTAGAACAAGAGGACAGAATAAAAAATCTCACCAAGCTACTGGTCACTAGCAATAACATTACTAATGTCCTACCGGTAACAAGTGCTCAACAATAGCATAACACTATTGAAATTCAGCTTTTTACACCTCATTCTTTTTCTAACAGCTGTTTTGCTACAACTGTTTTAAAGGTACCTAAACGCAGGGTTACATGGGGAGGGAAAATGCTGCGGCATTCCCATTCATCTACTCCTGACAGTGATGCCTCTAATTGTAGCTTTTCCGTATCTGTCTGTCAGAAGACGAAAACTCTTCAGTCCTGTGTGGGCAAGATTTCTGAGGGTAAGAATCATTCTTAAAGGGCAGCAAAAGACACATTACAGTTCTCATCACATTTTCATGCTTTCTACTGCAATATTGATGCATGTGATTTTGTCTTACAATAGAAGGTGAAGAATTTTATTCTGACTGGACATTTCCTGATGAGCCATTTGATGACACAAACTCTTGTGAAGACTTTGTTACTCTGCCTAGCTGTGGAAACAGGTGGAGTATAGAGCTTACTTAATCACTGCTCAGTTTTCGTCATGTGTTTTTTTGTTGTTGTTTTTCTTTAAAGCGCAACACATCACCTTTTTTTATGCACGTGTGCTGTACGCATTTTGCGTTTGACACACAATGGCTGCACTCATTCGTTAGCGGTTTATTTTGATTATTTCCACATTATGAGGGGTCTAATAAATGTGCGATTTACATATGTCTATACTTTGACCAACTGTCAAACTGTTTGACATGGTCATTTATACTCGGTGATCTCACGCTTTCATTTATGTTTTTGTATGAAGCCCCTCTACAATTTTTTTTCTTTTTGAATAAATGATAGTAAATAAATACAGTAAATGTATATATTGGTGACTCTTAGGTCTGCTGACAGGGTGACTGAACTGGAGCTACAACTTCAAACAGTAGACCAGCAGAAACAGCAAGCCGTGGATCAAATTCTGGCAATGGAACAAAAGGCAGCAGAAATTGACCTCAAACTCAAAATGGAAACTGATGAAAAGGTACTGTATTAATTCAACAAGCTGTTGATTCAGTTGGGAGTCTCCCAAACCAAAGGTTGTGGTATTGATCCCCTGCCCTGATGATTATGTCAAAATATCCTTGAGCCAAGATACAGAACCACACGTTGCTCCCGATACTGCGTCATTAGTAGGTGGACGAAGAGACTGTCAAAACACTATGAGTGCCTTATAAGTGGGAAAGCATTAACTGTACAAGTGAAAGCATATTTTTAATGTACTGTATAATTGCCAACTGGTTTGCACATCTGCCTTACAGTTCATAAGTTGTGGGTTTATGCAGGTATCCTGCATTTAGATGTGAAGTTTACATGTTCTTCGCAAGCATCTGTGAATTTTCCCTGGTTTTCTCATACATTCCAAAAACATGATGCAACATAGGTTCAATCGAAGACTGTGATTGTGAATGGTTGTTTGAGGTTTTCCACGTGATGATACCAAACTTCCCCCAGTGTCGACCAAAGTACACATACACACCCACCCTGGAAATCAGGTTAGAGTTGTTGAAGACTGGGAAAGTATGAAATAAGAGAAGTGAGAGAGATTTCCTTACACCTGCTGGATAATAAGACCAGAAATGCATAAGCATTTGGCTTTATTGAAAGAGGGAATATGTTGTCCATAATATGCTTTATTCATCTGCATTCATCTCCTAGTGATGGGTAGAGTGTTGTCAGGTAACAATAGGAAAAGGGGACCCACTGTGTAAAAATGTGAAGTAATTAATGAGGAAGACATGCTCCTTTTGTCAACGTTTAGTTTTTGCACCAACATACTGTACAGTAACACCGACTGACAAGGAAGGACAGATTGGTCTGTAACTTTTGAGAGGTAAATCTGCCAGCAAAATGACATGCATGAATAAATGTCTGAGTAAGGCTTTCGGTTGAATGTGTTTATAGGAATTATTGGCTTCTGAGCGAGACTATCTCAAGCAGCAGCTGGCTATCATCAAGTCACATGCCATGAGAGAAAAAGAGGAGGCCGCTGCTCTTTCACAAAAGCTGAAAGAAAAGATGGAACAGGATGAGTTTGTATCTCTCGAGGAAAAGTTTGCAAAAGAACATGAGGTAATGAAAAAATGTGGTGTTCTGATTAAAATACGGAATAGAATGTTCTTTTGCATTTTGGTTATGGATGATTAACTGAACTGCAAAACATGTCTGTCTGCCTTACTGCATTGTTTTTTTTTTTTTTTTTTTTCTTTTTTTTTTTTTGTTTTTCTTTCTTTTCAGTTTCTAATTTATTTGCAGATATAAACATGTCGACTTAATAACTGGAGATTCAATTATCTAAAGTTCTCTAATTTCACATGCAAAGATTCAACTATCTAGTGCATAATTTTTTAATTTCACGATTAACACATTGGCTACCATTGACGGCAAAAGATGTCCAATCCATTTGAACGTTGAATGCCAGCCCTTCCAGCAGAAGGCTCAAAAGAGCCACATGATTGTACGTTTATCATTGTCAGTGCCACTGAAGGAGTTAACGCTGAGAATTTTGCTTGCTTTTTGTCCAATTCCAATGTAGCCTTTATGTACATCTTCCTACATTTTTGGTGTGGTTTGCGGCTTCCCAGTGTGGAATTTGTTCACAAAGTCTCTTGTAAACAGTTGTTTATGATATGTGCACTTTTTTCATTGGGAAGTTGTTGTTTTACTGTAGGTCTGTAGCAGTTGTTCTTTGTCAATCATCTTGACATCAGGTCATACCCAAATAATTTCAATGTACAACAAACCAAGAGAAATTGGCTGCATTGTAACAATACCTGTTGGAGAGTACCGTATATTCTACCTGATATTAAATGTTTGTTGACATTTTGTTATTTTTGTGGTTTTACAGATTGAGTTGCAAAACGAAATCAGCTCATTGAAAAATGCTTTGGAATCCCATGAACTTCAATTGTTGGAACTTAAGGTGGGGTGACTGAATTCTAGCTTTCATTTCACCTGTCACATGCATCATTTCAGTAAATATCAAATGTGTCTTGTTTTTTTTTTTAAAGAAAAAATTGGATATGGTTTCCGAAGAGCTGAAGGAGAAAACCAAAATTGCTGATGATCTTCAGAATATGGTATGGTATATCAGTTATTTGTATATGGTGATACGCAGAGAACCCATTCTAAACAGAGGGAATATTTATTGAAACAATCAAATTTTGAGTAAAATGACAGATAAACAAGGCAACACATGAAGACAACCCCCCATCCCCCCCTCAAGTTTTGAATTCCCATAATGAATCATTGCCAATATACACTGCCTGGCCCAAAAACAGGTAATACACTCTAACATATCATTGGACTGCCTTTAGTTTTGATTACAGCACACATTTGCTGTGGCATTGTTTCAGTAATCTGCAATATCCCAAGATTTATTTCCATCGAGTGTTATTAATTCTTCACCAAGCTCTTGCATTGATCATGGTAGTCAGACCACTGCGGAAAGCCTACTCCAGCACATCCCAAATATTCTCAAGGGGGTTAAAGTCTGGATTCTGTGTTGGCCAAGCCATGTGGAAAAAAGATGTCTCATGGGCCCTGAACCAGTCTGTCACAAGATTTTGGTGAAAAATTAATGCAACACTGAATGGAAATTAATCTTTTGACATTGTAGAAGCTTATTGGAACAATTCCACAGCGAATGAGTACCGTAATCAAAACTAAAGTTGGTCCAACGAAATATTAGTGTATGACTTTTTAAAAAAAAAAATTTAATGTGACTTTTTGTGGGGGGCGGGGAGTGTAATATGCCAATAAGATAATTAGGAGACACAAAATATATCATGTAATGTTTTTGTTAACAGTGTTAACCACTCAATTGAAAACAAAGGAATAAGAATTAAGAAGAATAATAGTCATTTTTAGAATTTCTATTTTTTTCTTACCACAATATTTATTGATTTTCAAACTAATAATTCACACAATCAAAACAATGCCAAAGAAAGACCACACCAGGAACACAAAAAACTATTGTTCCTCCATTATTAAGCTCCAGTTTCACCTCCCCACTCCCCCCCTTCTCCCCCCTTTATCCTCCATAAGAATCGCAGTCCACAGTTTGATTCGGTGAACCTCAAATCTTCTTGACATAAGACATAAAAGGTGGCAAGTTTGAGGACAAGTCCTCAAAGGTCTGTTGTATGCCCTTCAAATTTCAAAATGTATGTCATGCATTCTAGAGGTATTCCTGACAGATCTGATTCATCCACTGTTTGGTGGAAGGTCCATGATTCGATTTCCATACTAATGCAATGCATTTCTTTGCCATTATTAAACCAAGATTGATAAGTGCCTGTTCATGTTTTTTGTACCGTATTTTTCAGACTATAAGTCGCACCAGCAATGAAGAGGGGAAAAAAAAAACATAAGTTGCATTTTGGGGGGAAATTTACTTGATAAAATCCAACACGTGGAACATATATTTCATCTTGAAAGGCAATTTAAAGAGCATATGACACCAGAAAAAAAGTCTTAAATGGCATTATTATGTGAATTAGAATCATATTTTGAGACGATTCGACTATATACAACAATTTAGCAAAGCGCAGATGACGAGAAATTAGTCTTTTAATCTGCCGGTTAGCCACGCCTACCATTATAGGGCTTTAGCGTCCCCAACAGGTGGATGACGTCAGCGGTAGACTGGGCTCATCGGTTTTACTATTCAGCCCATTGAGGGGGAATTGTTCAGAACGAGGAAAACGCGATGAAGAGAGACGCAAAATGTCATTGTTTCAGTCTCTCTACTCCCAATATTTTTACAGGATATTCTTTTTATCCAATTATTTTCCCCCAATAGCTATATAAATGGCTTGAGAAGGACCAGTCAGCCCGTCGAGGGGGAACTATTCACAATGAGGAAAACGCGACGAAGAGAGCGGCAAAATGTCATTGTTTCTGTCTCTTTACTTCAATATTTTTACAGGATATTCTTTTTACCCAAGTACTTTCCCCAATTGCTAAATAAATGGCATGGTCATGACAAATAACAATCTTGTGCTAAATGGAATATAAAATAATAAAAATCCATTTATTCAAGACGACATGGCAAAATTACTCCATAATGGTAAAAACAGTCGACTTCACCTTTACTGTCACACCTCCCGAACGATATTTTATGACACCTAAATCGGACATATGTAATTTCCCTTCCCCGGCTTCGGAGAATGTAAACAGACCAGAAGGAGTGACAGCTAGCCGACATGCTAACCCGAACCGAGGGACGTTTCAAAGTCTTCGAAGTGGAAAATCACACATAACTAGCCTGGATTATTTGACATGACGACCCGGTTGTCGAGTTTCTTTGCGGATCGGCAAACCGCCCGGCGGAGAGCAATTTACAGTTCGTTCCCTGGAGGAGGGTGGCTGGAGTTGGTGTGGAGCTAACGTGCTAACAGCTAACTGCTAATGAGCATGAGGATAGCTTTTTACATGCCTATCAATGATCAAACGTAAGTAGTCCTTTATTTAAAGGAATTTTATAGTGTTTAATTTGTAATCACTGTATTCGTATTTGACATAATACAAAACAAGATGCTTACTCACTTCCTTGTAAGTCCAATGGTCCCACAGTAAATATCCACGGTGAATGGGAACCTTTTGAAACTCCAAAAAGGCGCATACGCCTCTCCCGCATACAGAATGATTTTTCTGCAGCCGTTTGGCTGGCGTGATGCAAAAAATAAAAGTATTAATCCGCAAAATCAGCTGAATCCTTCGTCCTCATACACAACAGTACACTGTATAGTGAAGAGAACGTCTTCTACCGTACACGTCACAGCGCCCTCCTCCTCAATGAGAGACCGAAGCCGGAAGTCACTCATTTTCATGGCGCGGGATTCAAAAAACTAAATAAATATAGCGATCGCTTCCACACACATCCAAGCGGTCCATATCATTCAGGGGCATAAAATACCGCGTGTATTATGAAATAAACATGCTTTTTCGTGTCACAGGCACTTTAAAGTACAATAGAGAACAACATGCTGAATAAGTATACAGTATGATAATGTTAGATGATGCATGAACAACAAAATGCGAACGTGGGTATTAGAGCTGGGAATCTTTGGGCACCTAACGATTCGATTACGATTCAGAGGCTCCGATTCGATTATAAAACGATTATTGATGCACCCCACTCCTTTTTTTTTTTTTTTTTTTTTTTTAATTTGTTTTGTACATTAGCTCCAAAATTGTTCAAAAATCCTCTCAGGCTAAACCAAACTACTATTTCAGTATCAAGTTAACATAAACAAATATACAAAAATAACAGTAAATAAAAAACTCCAGTCCCCATTCTATATCAGCAGCGTTAAACTACTTTCAATTAATTTAATGTTGTGAATCAACCGTTAAAGTTGTTAAAATTGCTCCTGTTATTCCATAATTTCTCTTTTGTCTACTTTCAACATGTAAAAGTTTTTAAACTATTTTAAAGATAGATTCAAGTCAATATTTTACCGATTTAGTATTTTAGATAAAAAGTTAATTAGGTTCGCTTGGAAGGTTCGCAACAACAGCCTTGCAGGGAAGTGTACTGCTTTAAGATGGCGGCCGTTACTAACGCCCGCATCTAGTTTTTTGTAGATGTGCTGGTAACGATACCGAAGCTATAATGCATCTAGTCCTATATAAATGATATCTACCGTAACATAATGTGGCTTGTAGCAGCTTTTCGGCAGCAGTCAGGTATGTTGTTGTTTTTTTTTTTTATCTCGTGGCATGAGTTGAGCTAGAGCCGTGAGTTGAGCATTGGCGTTACCCGAGGGGCCGGGTAATGCGAAGCATGATGTTTAGCTACTCTCGCTCCGTCCCTAATTGCGTACCGAAGACCGCGCGGCGCGCTGAGTGTGTCGTACTTCTGCTTTACTTGGCATATTTCAATAATCGGAATTTGGATGTTTGTGAATCGTTCTCGAATCTTCCACGGCCGAATCGCGAATAATCTAAGAATCGGAAATTTTGCACACCTCTAGTGGGTATGTTAACGTAACATAGCTATTAAGTTATTCAGATAACTATAGCATAAAGAACAGGCTATCAAGTTTACCAAACCATCAGTGGCACTCCAAAACACCAAAATAACATGTGAAATGATGTAATAATGTGTTAAGAATTTCACACATAAGTCGCTCCAGAGTATAAGTCTCACCCCAGCCAAACTTTTTTTTTGGGGGGGGGTGGACTGCGACTTATAGTCCGAAAAATACTGTAATTATGTTCTTTTGGAAACAATGCCAACAAAAAAATCACTGCCTCCAACGCAGAATTTCTATTTTGTTTGTTTGTTTGTTAAGGCCCCGAGTTAGTTATAGGTCTGGATGATATAAATTTTTTGTAATGATTTTATGGACGGAGTTTTAAAACAATGTTATTTACAGTTTTGTTTTTGTTTTTTTCCCCCCCAAAAAATTCCAAAAGTATTTCATTTTAGTTTTTGTTTTTTTGCCGAAAAGGGCATCTAGCAATCACTTATTCAATAGATTATTATGAGAGAGTTCTTTGTGTAGTTTGTTTTTTTTGCCAAAAAGGGCATCTAGCAATCACTTATTCAATAGATTATTCATGAGAGAGTTCTTTGTGTAGTCATTACTTTGTATTTGGGGTCTGACAGCCCAAATGGAGGGAGAAAAAAGAACAAGTATAAGTTTTGTATTTTATTTACGTGACTTTAGTTCAAGTTTGATCAGTTTTTAAAAACTGGTTCTGAGCTCTTTTGTTATCTCATTAAAAAAGGGAGTTGGGGGGGGGGTTCATAAAATTTTTGCTGAAATGTTTTTTAAGATTTAGTGTTTAGCCCATACCACCCAGGCCTAATTAGATGTAAATAAACTAATAACACTATCTCCTTGCTTTCTTTAAGTGTGGTAAGGACTTGGCCCAAGAAGTGGCAAACCTTCGTCGCTCTCTAGACGACGCGCAGGCTCTTGGCAGAGAGACAAAGAAAGAATGGGCACTCCTACGCAGTGAAAATACTGCCCTAGAAGAGTTAAAGGTAACTAATTAGACGAAATACATTCACTTTACCGAAATATTCGGGTTTGTCAACAAAAGCTAAATGAGATGGACACAACATCTCATCCTTTAGTTTACTGCGTTCATACGATTTTAATCACAGTATTATCAGCACAGTATTTTTTTTTTTTTTTTTTTCATCTCGGCAGGGTATATAAAAATTAAATATATTTTTAATATTGAGCTACTTGCGTTTCATTTAAGTACTGCAGTTTGAGAGTCCACTAACTCGTCACTCTGAGTGGGACAATACTCGGGTGAAATACAGTAGTCTAAAACATCCATAAAACTCAAATGATTGAGCTATGGAAGAATAAAAAGTTTTAAGTGAGCTTGAACCGACCTCTCCAAATAAATTTTGACGATTTTCATTTTTAGATATAAGGCTACAAGCTCTTTTCACTGACAAGGGCCCACAGGAAATGGTTTACTTCCATAAAATCTAAAATATTGGTGTCGTTGTCGTGGTATTTTCACATATTGGAGTGAGCATTCCATGCATTTCGTGGCGATGTAAATTTTGGTGACTGTTTTTAAACATTATTCCACATTAAAATATGAAAGCAGATAATGCACACACACAGCATCCATGTTGCTCTGATTCATGTTGAGAAGTTAGTGTTGAAATAAATACATTACACATATCATATTGGAATGGAAGTGTATATATACCTTGAACAAGCCCGAGGTACAGGTAAACATCTATACAATTTGAAGGACTTCATTAATTTGGCCTGTACCTTTTTTTTTTTTTTTTTTTTTTAAGGCAAAAATATCTTACCTAAACTCAATATTAATATACAGAGTTTATATATTGGGTTAATATATATATATTATAATATATTTTACCGTTTTTAAATATGTAAATCAACTTGTAAGGTATCTCATGTTTCTGTCCTCATGATTTTCAGATGACCCTGACTGTAACTAATGAAAAAATGGAAGCAGAGGTCACCAGCCTACGTAGTCAACTCTCGAGTGAAAAATCGAATTTTAAGAAGATGCAGATGGATCTCCAGAAAGAGCTCAATGTTGTGTTTAATGAGAATACCAAATTAGCTGCACTTTGCGATGGCAAAGTCCCCAGAAGTAGGTTTGATAAAGGTTGCCCAGCCCAACAGTACAGTAGTTGGTTTTGTGAGTGAATGTTTTCTGTACGCAGATATCATGGATAGCGTGGAACTCGAGAGTGCAGTGACCAAGCTGAAAAAAGAGCTGGAGGCATCTCAACAAGCAGAAAGACTCTTAAGAACTCAGCTAGAAGAACTCGAGTTAATTCAGGCTCACCAAAATGAAGGGCATAACCCGGAAAAGCAGGTTTGTGTTTTTTTTTTTTTTTTTTTTTTAATTCAAACCCCCTCTATCTGGGGCCAAGGAAACATTTAGTAACATTTATTTTATTATTTATTGTTAGGCCTGAACGATATTTGAAAAAACTATTGCTGCGATTTTTTGGGGGGTTTGCAATATATTGTGATATTTAATTAAAAAAATATATATATGTATATATTAAAGAATTTTTCACTAGATGACTGGAATAGCTGTTTGGAAATACTTTAGATAACACACAGTGACCACAATGTATTCATATAGAACAGTTTAATTTGTGAATGATGAAGATTGCTGTATGAAGGGATCAAGGAAGCCATGTCTGCACAGAATAGATGACTTATTGAACACGGTATCTTACACTTCAACAGCAGCGAATACATTAAATGACAGATAAGAGAGCAGGTGCATTCGTCCCCTGAGGTGTTGACAAAATCTAACAATAAATAAAAACTTCTGTAAATTAACAAAGGTGCAAACATATTTGAGTAAAAATAGTAACTATGACAAATAAAAGAGCAGGTACAATAGTCACGAGTTGTTCACAAACTATAACAATAAAAATCTCAGTAAAACAAAAACAAAGTTGTAAACATATTTGAACTTGAATATTAAATCCGACAAAATTGCAAGTGCATTAGTCCTCTGAGTTGTTTACACAAAATATAACAATAAATATAAAACTGAAAAACAGCAACAGTTGTAAAAATCTTTAAACAAAAATATTAAATATCAAAAATAAATGTGTAGCTGTTCTATATCTGAGTTATTTGAAAAATACAATTTACGTGTTAAAAAAAATAAATATCCCTGTCTGGTGTTCAGATTTCTGCTGAAGATTTGGAGAAGCTAGAGTTGGCCGTCAGAAATGTTACAGCGGAGAGAGACCAGTTCCAGATGGATCTACAAGAAAATATAGACATGGTCAGCTTCCATACTACTGTTGCACTATTGACTAATCTGTTCAAAACGACCGGAAGTACCCCGTCCTCCATTGCCTATGTGTTCCACCAGCAGCATTTAATGTTTTCATTGACTGACGCTGGGCTGTTACTGAAGTGTGTCAACACCCCAGATGGCGGCAACCACTAGAAACCACCACTACCCGGATTAGGGGCAAAAACTTTTCATTTCTGGCCCAACATCTTTTTGGTGTGTGTGTCTGTGTCCAAAGCCATGGTCTCATTATCTCATAGCTCGTTATGTGTGTTGTATTTGTCATCAAAACAGATGATTGAGAATCAGGAAGAGCTCCGGAACTCCCTTGGAGAAATAGTTGCTCTGAAACAGCGTATCAAAGAGTTGGAGGACATGACTTTAGGGCTTGAAGAGATTAAAACACATGTAAGTTCCCGATGCATATGAAAAATAAAGTCAGTGTTGGCATGTGGTCTACCAGAATTGATGAAAGCACTTTAATCCATCGAACGTATGACATGTTAACCAGCCCAAAAAAAATACTTTAGAATTTAAGCACTATATTATATCAAATATTCTAATTATTTTTAATTAGAATGCTCATTTTTGATTGAGACACTAGAGGGGAATTCATTATAAGAAGGATGTTTATTATTGTTTTTGATCTCTTGTGTTGTTATTGTGATTTGAACATTGAGTCTGTTAAATAAATCTACCATACTGTTGTAGCAGTCATCAAAATGAAAACTTTCACATCACAACTTCCATTTTTAAAGAGCTACATTAGTGTCTATTGTCCAGTTACAGAAATATCAGTTTCAGTTGACTTGGTGCTACGCAATAACAAAAACGGAATATTGTGTGATATTGAAATTTTTGGAGTTGAAGGGGGGAAAAAATCAGCTGGTGATATATCGCATCCTTTATGTCACGATCAAAGTATCGATTCTTTTTTTATGCGTATCGATAATTTAGATACTTTAAATGTGCTGCGCCAACATAGCGCTGGCCATAAGCCAACAAACTTGAGTTGTCCTGATCTGATTAGTCTCCGTCCTGCTGCTTTTCATGGTCCGAGATTGCTTGTTAAAGTTACAGAAGAGTGACAGCTGTTGAGGCTTTGATGTTACCAGAGAACCCTGGGAGCGATATATTTGAAAGATGCCGCACTTGCGGTAGTGAGAGTGGCAATGGCGTACCTCAAGCAACACGTCACTTCCGCTCATTAATATTCATAACATTAGCTACTGTCTCTAAGGAGGGACACGCCACCGTTTGTACCTAATAGGAAATGAATGGAAATCATGTACGAAGGAGATGTTTACAGAGCTAAACCTACCAATTCTCTATGAAAATGATGTCCCTGGTGCTAAATTCAGATAAAAATGTTCAGTTAAAGAGACGGCTTGAGTGTCGAAGGCTGAAAAAGACGAAAAAAACGAGCCGACCTCAGCATAGCCTTAGTTTTTTTATCGACGCGATAAATGACAATGCAATGACATTCTCCTGTTTCAACAAGCTATCCTTTACCATCAGCCCTGTCTTTCTTATATATCCTCTGGTTGTCCTATGTCTCTTACCGTTGTTGGGGGTAATTTAGTTAGCTTTGTGTAGCGATCGCAAATGCTACTGGGTGACAGCCAACGAACACCTTAAATTTTTTCCATTGATAACAAATATCAATTCTATAATTTATTTACACTTCCCCTTACTAAAGGTTTTTTTTTTTTTTTTTTTTTAATAACAGAAACGGTAACTGGCAGTCAGATACCATTGTAATTCTTTTCAGGTCATTCATTGTCAGAAGCAGTACGGCACAACGTTATGCTAAAAAATAAGTTAAAAATATAAAAATGGCTTACCTCTTTGTCCTCTAAAAGACCATGCCAACCCAACAAAATGTTTACTGCATATGAAATGTAAATGGATTCACCGAGCTGGTGTTAAAGTCCGCGCAAGTTGATTTGGTCTTCACATTTTTTCCTCCCGAGTTTCTGGATTCCGGAAACGTATGAAGAAAACATCCTTCATATGTCGTAATGTCTAGTCGTTTCTACAAGTTCCAAAAAGCAATGTGTGATCGGCATATTCGTTTTTGAAAGATTACCGGAGAAAAGTAGCACAAATTACATTGTTTCTATGCGAGGGCAGATCTATAATTTCCCACTTCGGCTTTACTTCCGCTTTACGATGCGACGTCACGGTCTAAAAATAACATGCATGCGGTACGCCATTCATTGTGTGCGTGTAAGTAAGAGAGCAACATAAGCAGATTTGGGTGGACTGACTCAACGAAGAATTTAATAAAGACAAGTATTTTTCTTGGTTATTGTTGTCTAAAAATAATTGAGTGGGACAGCAACATGTTTAAAACCTTTTTTTTTTAAAACAACATTTTTTTTAGTATCGGATCAGGACTCTATAAAATGTGAAGTGTTTTAAATAGTTTTTGTTCTATTTTGCCCAGGAACAGTTGCTGCAACAGTTAATGCACCTTTAAATGTCAAAAAAGGAATGTCAAATGGAATCTAGTTAAATGGAGATGCATGCCTCTGTGTTTTTATAAATTTTAAAAGGTAATATGTTGCCATAGTTGAAGTATCACAATATGTATTGGATCTCCACAGTGGTATTGGGATACGGAGCGTGACGTAAGCGGATCGTCCCAGCTCGAATATATATCTATATATATATCTATTTGGCCAGATACTGGATTTTTTTTTTTCTCGTCGGTCCGTGTAACTAAGCTGGTATATTTCTTTTTTTTTTTTTAGGCAGCAGAGAATGAAAGCCTTTTGCAGTCCCTCCAATCCCAGCTTCAACAGCAAGTTCAGAGAAATAAGGATATTGAAAGCACAGGTCAAGAGAACCAAGTACAGCTGCAAAATCAGGTATGTTATAACACATTGTCAAAATAAAATCAAAGTCATCAAACGTGTTTTTTGTGTACTGAATTGTTTGCCCATTTTTAGAATGAAAATTCTAAAATCTTGCCTGATTTTTTTTTTCAGTGTGAGTTTAAGAGCTGAAAAACAAGAACTGATATGTGAAAAGTAGTCAAAGCAAAATGTTGAAAAAAAGTTAATTTATCCATCCTAACGTTGCGGCCTATTAAAGCGGAAGTTCAGGATTTTTGACATTAGGCTTAATCTTCGGGTTAGCAGGTGTTTAATTAGTTGGTGGAGTTGATTTCAACAAATTCCGTTTTGATTACAACTTATTTGTTAGTTTCAGGGCTCCGGAGTGGCTAAGCTAGCGCGAGTCAATAACTTGCAAACGAAACAGAGTTTGTTGAAATCATCTCCACCAACTAACTAAACCCCTGCTTACTTGAAGATTAAACCTGATGTCAAAAATTCTGAACTTCCGCTTTATAAACTCCCCTCTTTTAAACAGATAAACATTTTGACAATGCAGCTTGAGACTACTAAAGCAGAGAGAGACTGTCTTTTGACAAGGAAACGGAATATGTAACCTCCATGGAAAAGATTCAAAAGTTGCTGTGCCCAAAACCAAAAATGAAGAAACAAAACCCAAGTAGATAGTGTACTACTATACTCAGCAACACTCCCAGAAAAGTGGAAGAGGAAGTACTGTAAACGATACAGTACTGTAAAATGTTTGGACCTCTTGTTCCAAAAAAAAAAAAAAAAATTGTTTTTTTTTTTCACTTTTTTTCCCTTGTATCGGATCGGGACTCTGTATCGGCAGATTCTCAAAATCAGGTGACTCTGACTCGGGTGCAAAATAATGGGATAGGGACATCCCTAGTCATTTTGTGTAATTTGTACATGTGCGAGCTTCCTGGTTGCTTCTTCATGTATGAGTTACAAGAGATGATGTTTGCGCGTATGAAATGGCCTTCTTTAATTTTTAACAGATAAAGATTTTGGCTATGGAGCTTGAAATTGCGAACGCCGAGAGAGATGCCCTGTGTAACAAAGAATCAGAACATCAGACTTCCTTGGAAGAGACTCAGAAGTTGATAAGCAGAATTACATCTCTAAGTGAAGAAAAAGATGAGCTCCTTGAGACATTGGAGGGCCTGAACCAGGAGAAGAGTCATCTCAACGCACAACTGGAGGATAGCATTGAAACGGTAAGGGACTTAGGACATCGTTAAACCCGTGATGTACCTAAATGAAAATTCTTTCCCAAAACCAAAAATGAGGACACAAACCCGAGTACATGATAACTTAATTCTTAGAAAATATTTATTCTTTGGATCAGTCATTTTGTGCAATTTGTGCATGTGCGAGCTTCTTGGTTGCTTCTATATGAATGAGTTATAAGAGATGTTGGTACCAATGAAACAGCCTTCTTCATTTTCAACAGACAAATACTTTGGCAATGGAGCTTGAAACTGTAAAAGCAGAGAGAGATGGCCTGTGTAACAAAGAAGAGCCACATCAGACTTCTTTGGAAGAGACTCAGAAATTGATGAGCCGAATTATATCTCTCAGTAAAGAGAAAGATGGGCTTCTTGAGACATTGGAGGGAATAAGCCAGGAGAAGAGTCAGCTCAACGCACAACTGGAGGATAAAATTGAGACGGTAAGGGACTGAGGATGTCTTTAAACCCGGGATGTACCGAAGTGAAAAGTCTTGCCCAAACAGAAAATAAAGAAACAAAGCCCAAGTCGGTGATAACTTGAAAATATTTCATTTTTGGCTTAGGAATTTTGTGCAATTTGTACATGTGCAAGCTTCCTGTTTGCTTCTTTATGATTGAGTTACACGAGATGATGTTGGTGGCTATGAAACACCCTTCTTTATTCAACAGACAAAGACTTTGGCTATGGAGCTTGAAACTGTGAAAGCAGAGAGAGATGGTCTGTGTAACAAAAAAGCGGAGCATCAGACTTCCTTAGAAGAGACTCAGAAGTTGATGAGCAAAATTACATCTCTCAGTGAAGAAAAAGATGAGCTGCTTGAGACAGTGGAGGGCCTGAATAAGGAAAAGAGTCAGCTCAATGCACAACTGGAGGATCACATTGAGACGGTAAGTTGACTTAGGATGTCTTTAAACCCGTGATGTACCGAAGATGAAGAAAAAAGTTCTAGTACATGATAACTTAATTCTTTGAAAATACTTATGCGTTGGATTAATCTTGTTGTGCAATTTGTACATGTGCAAGCTTCCTGGTTACTTCTTTATGATTGAGTTACACAAGATGATGTTGGTGCCCATGAAACACCCTTCTTTAATTTATACAGATAATGATTTTGAGGATGGAGCTTGAAACTCTGAAAGCAGAGAGCGATGGCCTGATTGAAACACCCTTCTTTAATTTATACAGATAACGATTTTGAGTATGGAGCTTGAAACTCTGAAAGCAGAGAGCCTGTGTAACAAAGAAGTGGAACATCAGACTTCCTTGGAAGAGACTCAGAAGTTGATGAGCAAAATTACATCTCTCACTGAAGAGAAAGATGAACTGATGGAGAGATTGGAGGGCCTGAATCAGGAAAGGAGTCAGCTCAGCGCACAACTGGAGGATCACATTGACACGGTAAGGGACTTAGGATGTATTTAAACCCGTGATGCACCGAAGATGAAGAAAAAAACTCTAGTAAATGATAATTTCATTCTTTGAAAATACTTATGCTTTGGATTAATCATGTTGTGCAATTCGTACATGTGCAAGCTTCCTGGTCACTTCTTTATGATTGAGTTACACAAGATGATGTTGGTGCCCATGAAACACCCTTCTTTAATTTATACAGATAATGATTTTGAGGATGGAGCTTGAAACTCTGAAAGCAGAGAGCGATGGCCTGTGTCACAAAGAAGCTGAACAACAGACTTCCTTGGAAGAGACACAGAAGTTGATGAGCAAAATTACATCCCTCAGTGAAGAGAAAGATGAGCAGCTTGAGACCGTGGAGGGCCTGAATCAGGAGAAGAGTCAGCTCAACGCACAACTGGAGGATCACATTGAGACTGTAAGGGACTTAGGATGTACAGTATTTAAACTTGTGATGCACCGAAGATGAAGAAAAAAAACTCTAGTACATGATAACTTAATTCTTTGAAAATACTTATGCTTTGGATTAATCATGTTGTACAATTCGTACACGTGCAAGCTTCCTGGTTACTTCTTTATGATTGAGTTACACGAGATGATGTTGGTGCCCATGAAACACCCTTCTTTAATTTATACAGATAACGATTTTGAGTATGGAGCTTGAAACTCTGAAAGCAGAGAGCGATGGCCTGTGTCACAAAGAAGCTGAACAACAGACTTCCTTGGAAGAGACTCAGAAGTTGATGAGCAAAATTACATCTCTCAGTGAAGAGAAAGATGAGCTGCTTGAGACTGTGGAGAGCCTGAATCAGGAGAAGACTCAGCTCAACGCACAACTGGAGGATAAAATTGAGACGGTAAGGGACTTAGGATGTCTTTAAACCCGTGATGTACCGAAGATAAAGAAAAAAAACTCTAGTACATGATAACCTTATTCTTTGAAAATACTTATGCTTTGGATTAATCATGTGCAATTTGTACAATGTGCAAGCTTCCTGTATACTTCTTTATGATTGAGTTACACAAGATGATATTGGTGCCCATGAAACACCCTTCTTTAATTTATACAGATAACGATTTTGAGTATGGAGCTTGAAAGTCTGAAAGCAGCGAGAGATGGCCTGTGTAACAAAGTAGCTGAACAACAGACTTCCTTGGAAGAGACTCAGAAGTTGATGAGCAGGATCATATCTCTCAGTGAAGAGAAAGATGGGCTCCTTGAGACATTGGAGGGCCTGAATCAGGAGAAGAGTCAGCTCAAGGCACAACTGGAGGATAACATTGAGACGGTAAGGGACTTAGGATGTATTTAAACCCGTGATGCACCGAAGATGATGAAAAAAAACTCTAGTACATGATAATTTAATTCTTTGAAAATTCTTATGCTTTGGCTTCATCATTCTGTGCAATTTGTACATGTGGTAGCTTCTTGGTTGATTCTTTATTATTGAGTTTCAAGAGATGATGTTGGTGCCCATGAAACAGCCTTCTTTATTTTCAACAGAGAAAGACTTTGGCAATGGAGCTTGAAAATGTGAAAGCAGAGAGAGATTGCCTGTGTGACAAAGAAGCGGAACACCAGACTTCCTTGGAAGAGACTCAGAAGTTGATGAGCAGAATTCAATCTCTCAGCGGTGAGAAAGATGAGCTCCTTGAGACAGTGGAGGGCCTGAGCCAGGAGAAGAGTCAGCTCAACGTACAACTGGAGGATAAAATTGAGACGGTAAGGGACTGAGGATGTCTTAAACCCGTGATGTACCGAAGGGAAAATTCTTGCCCAAAACAGACAATAAAGAAACAACCCAAGTCGATGATGACTTTAAAATATTTCATCTTTGGCTTAGGAATTTTGTGCAATTTGTACATGTGCAAGCTTCCTGGTTGCTTCTTTATGATGGAGTTACACGAGATGATGTTGGTGCCCATGAAACACCCTTCTTTAATTTAAACAGATATCGATTTTGATTATGGAGCTTGAAACTCTGAAAGCAGAGAGAGATGGCCTGTGTAACAAAGAAGCGGAACATCAGACTTCCTTGGAAGAGACTCAGAAGTTGATGAGCAGAATTCAATCTCTCAGCGGTGAGAAAGATGAGCTCCTTGAGACAGTGGAGGGCCTGAGCCAGGAGAAGAGTCAGCTCAACGTACAACTGGAGGATAAAATTGAGACGGTAAGGGACTGAGGATGTCTTTAAAACCATAGTGTAACAAAGTGAATTTTTCTGCCCAAAACAGACAATAAAGAAACAAAACCCAAGTCGATGATAACTTATTCCTTTAAAAATTTATATATTTATTAGATTAGTCATTTTGTGCAATTTGTACACGTGCAAGCTTCCCGGTTGCTTCTTTTTGAGTTACAAGAGATGATGTTAGTGCCTATGAAACAGCCTTCTTTAATTTCAACAGATTAAGATTTTGGCTATGGAACTTGAAACTGTGAAAGAGGAGAGAGATGACCTTTGTAACAAAGAAGCAAAGCATCAGACTTCCTTGGAAGAGGCTCAGAACTTGATGAGCAGAATTACATCCCTCAGCCAACAGAAAGATGAGCTCCTTGAGAAAGTGGATGGCGTGAGCCAGGAAAAGAGTCAGCTCAAAGCACAACTGGAGGATAACATTGAGAAGGTAAGGGACAGAAAATGTCATTATACCCAAGATATAATGAAGTGAAAATTCTTGCCCAAAACCAAAAATAAGGACAGAAAACCCTAGTACCATGATTTTCACACTATAAGCATCCTGACTATAAGCCGCCACCCACCAAATTTGACACGGAAATGGCATTTGTTCATAGATGAGCCGCACTGGACTGTAAGCCGCAGCTGTCCTCACTGTATTATGGGATATTTACACCAAAAAATATACACCGGTAACACTTTATTTGACAGCGACACCATAAGGCTGTCATAAGACCAAATGAACCACCATGAAGCTTTGAACCAATTAGCTGCAAAGCCTCATTGCTTCAAGAAGCTTCATTTGGCCATTACTGTTCTCTCGGGGGAGACGGTGAACCTCTGCTGCCACCTGCTGTCAACACTGTTGTTGTCCAACAAGCCTCCGCACATGCATTGCTGTGCTACAGATGTATATAACAGTTAAAATTCATGTTCTAAGCTAATTATTTCTTCAGTTACTGTTCTAGTTGTTTCATTAATTGCTAATCATGGAATTTGGTAACTCTCTATTTGACAGTGGTGCTATAAGACTGTCATAAGACCATCAAAATTACGACATGACACTGCCATGAGCATTAATTAATGCTTATGACAGACATCATTTTGCGTCATCCGGCAAATTATCACACTTTTGAATGGATGTAAAAGATCCGAGCTGGACATAAATGGAGTTAGTGACATAATTTGCCGGATGACACTTAAAGACATGTGTCATAAGCATTCATTAGTGCACGAGTCATTCAACCCAAATAAATCAACAAATAAGCCGCACTGGACTATAAGCCGCAGGATTCAAAATGAGGGGGAAAAGTAGCGGCTTATAGTCCTGAAAATTATTGTAGATGCTAACTTTATTCTTTGAAAATATTTATTTTTGGGATTAGTCATTTTGTGCGATTTGTACACGTGCAAGCTTCCTGGTTGCTTCTTTATGAATAAGTTACAAGAGATGATGTTGGTGCCTATGAAACAGCCTTCTTTATTTTCAATAGACAAAGATTTTGACTATGGAGCTTGAAACTGTGAAAGCAGAGAGAGATGGCCTGTTTAACAAAGCAGCAGAGCATCAGACTTTCTTGGAAGAGACTCAGAAGTTGATGAGCCAAATTACATCTCTCAGTGAAGAGAAAGATGGGCTCCTTGAGACAGCGGAGGGCCTGAGCCAGGAGAAGTTCCTGCTCAACGCACAACTGGAGGAGACAATGGAGATGGTAAGGAACTTTTCATATATTAAAATTGTGGCCCAAGGACTTGATTAGCCAAGACAAATGATTAATTGCTTGTAAAGATTCTCTATAGCCCACGAAAAAAAAGAGCTTCACTTTAAACTGGCTGTATGCTAGGCCTGAACGATATTGAGAAAAACAATTATTGCGATTTTTGGGAGGTTCGTGATATACTGCGATATCAAAACTAGAAGAATTTTCACCAGATAACTTGAATATCTCTATTGGGGATAGATCCAAATGATATTTCAAAAAATTAACATTGTGATATACAGTATATTGCGATGGCTCCACACTTACTTTTTGCATTGGTTGCACCAGTTAGTTTTTACTTAAAAACCCGATCTTTTTCACCCATCCCTAATTAAATCATGCCGTTTAATCCAGGTTTGTGGTATATAAAAGGGATCAGGGATCTCCACTTTTGCTGCTTTTATGATGTAAAACAAAAGTTTACATGTTTAAAAAAACCAATAAAACAATTGCACATTTTTATGTACTGTCTTCATCTAAATACTGTAAGTGTAAGGCAGAGGTCAAAGTGGAACTTCATTTCTATATTAAGTGTGCTTCTCATCACATGTGCACACGCTAAATCCCATAGGGGTTCTTTATACTGTAATGCCACACCCACAGGAAGCGCATACCACACCCACAGGGAGCACACAACTATGGAAACAGCAGTGTGACATAGATGTTCCACACATCCTGCGATGTGATTATTGCGCATGCTCACTTCATATTTTCAACATTTGGTTGCCTTTTTTGTGTTTCCTGAACAATATTCGAATTTCGATATTTTCTACCTTGTCTCCATTTCATCTGTTCTTTTTTCCATGTTTTTTTTTTTTTTTTTTTTTTTTTTTTTTTAAATACCAATTTCTATCTTTACAGGTGAAGACTTTAACGGGAAAACTTGAGCATGTTGAAAATGAACAAAATGTTCAATTGTCCGAGAAGAGTTCCACTTTGGAAAAGCTGACTTGCAAAGTGAGCTCTCTCAGCGAGGAACGAATTCAGTTGCAGAATAAAATGGAAGAACTCATAAGTGAGAAAGAACAGCTCAAATCAGAGCTACAGAGCATGGTAAGCGTGCTACAATTGTGTTATCAATTCATGTTTTAATTGTACCGTATTTTTCGGACTATAAGTCGCACCTGAGTATAAGTCGCACCAGCCATAAATGCCCAACGAAGAGGAAAAAAAACATATAAGTGACACCGGAGTGTAAGTCACATTTTGGGTGGAAATTTACTTGATGAAATCCAACACATAGAACAGATATGTCATCTTGAAAGGCAATTTAAAATTAAAATACAATAGAGAACAACATGCTGAATAAGTGCACAGTATGATAATGTTACATGATGCATGAACAACGAAATGTGAACGTGGCCGGTAACGTAACGCCAACACCCCACAACCCGGCTTGGAAGATGAACAATAAAGCTACTACCCTTTTGTGCATGATTTAATGCTAAATAAATACAGTGGTACCTCTACATACGAAGTTAATCCGTTCCAGGACCTTGTTTGTAAGTCGAAATGGTCGTATGTCGAGCAGGATTTTCCCATAGGAATACATTATAATTCCATTAATTCGTTCCACAGCCCAAAAACCTGCACTAAATCCTTAAAAAATACTGCTGGTGCTATTACAAATGGCAATTACACGTAGCAAAACAAATAAATTATAAATCAAAATTGGAATAATGTAATAAAAAGAATAATAATAATTCCTGTAATAGTGTAACGAATCGGGTTCTAATAAGGCGGACGTTTTTTTGTGTACCTGAACGCACCGCGGGGCTCACGTGCCAGAAACAGACCGGTGAGCTTGAGTTTCACTTTCACTTTGAATGTTCTCTTGAGAACACCATCATTTGAGGCAGACAGCAGGCGTTTTGTGTTGAATAAGTTGTAAAAGAAATGATGAAAACGTGGCGAAGCTGGCGATTTCTTTGGAGACAATAAGAATTGTCAGCTTAATTTATAAAGACTGGCGAACGATGGTCGGAGGAGGACCGTGGAGATGTATTGTTGAGCCATTTCACGGATGCCCACCCCACGCTCATATTTTTCTGTCATTTGCATCTTCATTTCGAAGGTAAGCATCAACTTTTTCCTTGTTTCACCACCTGTACCAACCTTTTCTGAAACCTGTGTTGATTTGTCACACAAGAAAATCCGCCGTGCATTCGTCTGCGGTGCTGCCATTGTCGTCGTATTTCGAGCATGTCGTCGGATGTAGAAACAAATGGCGAGTCAAATTTTACGTCGGATGTCGAAAAGTTCGTGTGTCGAAGCGATCGTATGTAGAGGTACCACTGTAACTTCATAATGAAATATGCTGACAAATTTATTTTTTAATTGCCGGGCTCCAGACAATACTTTTTTGTCTTTACTGAGGGCACAGTAACACCCAAACTGAAAATTTAGGAGCGCAATTAGATCATTTTTGTGTGCACAATGTAACTTCACTCATAGAGTAAATGTTTACATGTTTACGATGATACTGATAAATACTACAACAGCTTATGAGTATTACTACCAACAACAATACTTACTGGTAAGTGTGGATCAGAGGTTTGTCTGCAACAACAACAAAAAAACATTGAGGAAAATAATGATTTAAGGGGGAATAAAAGCATACTTTCTGGTAGCATTGTTCCATGGATTAAAGCTCTCCGTCATTGTGATGGAATTCCGTCAGCAGAAGGGAAATACATTTACACTTAAAACTTAATCCTACAGTGCCTTGCAAAAGTATTCGGCACCCTTGAACCTTGCAACCTTTCACCACATTTCAGGCTTCAAACATAAAGATATAAAATTTTCATTTTTTGTCAAGAATCAACAACAAGTGGGACACAATCGTGAAGTGGAACAAAATTTATTGGATAATTTAAACTTTTTTAACAAATAAAAAACTGAAAAGTGGGGCGTGCAATATTATTCGGCCCCCTTGCGTTAATACTTTGTAGCGCCACCTTTTGCTCCAATTACAGCTGCAAGTCGCTTGGGGTATGTTTCTATCAGTTTTTCACATCGAGAGACTGACATTCTTGCCCATTCTTCCTTGCAAAACAGCTCCAGCTCAGTGAGGTTGGATGGAGAGTGTTTGTGAACAGCAGTCTTCAGCTCTTTCCACAGATTCTCGATTGGATTCAGGTCTGGACTTTGACTTGGCCATTCTAACACCTGGATACGTTTATTTTTTAACCATTCCATTGTAGATTTGGCTTTATGTTTTGGAGCATTGTCCTGTTGGAAGATAAATCTCCGTCCCAGTCTCAGGTCTTGTGCAGATACCAACAGGTTTTCTTCCAGAATGTTCCTGTTTTTGGCTGCATCCATCTTCCCGTCAATTTTAACCATCTTCCCTGTCCCTGCTGAAGAAAAGCAGGCCCAAACCATGATGCTGCCACCACGTTTGACAGTGGGGATGGTGTGTTCAGGGTGATGAGCTGTGTTGCTTTTACGCCAAACATATCGTTTTGCATTGTGGCCAAAAAGTTCAATTTTGGTTTCATCTGACCAGAGCACCTTCTTCTACATGTTTGGTGTGTCTCCCAGGTGGCTTGTGGCAAACTTTAAACGTGACTTTTTATGGATATCTTTGAGAAATGGCTTTCTTCTTGCCACTCTTCCATAAAGGCCAGATTTGTGCATTGTACGACTGATTGTTGTCCTATGGACAGACTCTCCCACCTCAGCTGTAGATCTCTGCAGTTCATCCAGAGTGATCATGGGCCTCTTGGCTGCATCTCTGATCAGTTTTCTCCTTGTTTGAGAAGAAAGTTTGGAAGGACGGCCGGGTCTTGGTAGATTTGCAGTGGTCTGATGCTCCTTCCATTTCAATATGATGGCTTGCACAGTGCTCCTTGAGATGTTAAAAGCTTGGGAAATCTTTTTGTATCCAAATCCGGCTTTAAACTTCTCCACAACAGTATCTCGGACCTGCCTGTTGTGTTCCTTGGTTTTCATAATGCTCTCTGCACTTTAAACAGAACCCTGAGACTATCACAGAGCAGGTGCATTTATACGGAGACTTGATTACACACAGTTGGATTCTATTTATCATCATCGGTCATTTAGGACAACATTGGATCATTCAGAGATCCTCACTGAACTTCTATAGTGAGTTTGCTGCACTGAAAGTAAAGGGGCCGAATAATATTGCACGCCCCACTTTTCAGTTTTTTATTTGTTAAAAAAGTTTAAATTATCCAATAAATGTTGTTCCACTTCACAATTGTGTCCCACTTGTTGTTGATTCTTGACAAAAAAATTAAATTTCATATCTTTATGTTTGAAGCCTGAAATGTGGCGAAAGGTTGCAAGATTCAAGGGGGCCGAATACTTTTGCAAGGCACTGTATATGTCCAATGAATGAAAATAGGTTGATTTACCTAAACGGAATTTTAACTCCAATACCACTTCGGCAATATTACCACCCCTCACTAGCCACGTTTACATGCTGACTTTTATTCATACCGATTCAAATCATTCCGAATGGAAATTTCACATCAGCTGTTTACATGTCACTTCATCTATTCCGATCCAGCGTTTACATGTGTCTGCCTTTATTCCGTAAGGACGTTTGACAACTGCCGTCTGACATGCGCAGATTAATCAAATCAAAGCGTCACATTGCAAAACATGGAGATCGATCGTCAGATCAGCTGCTGTTTTAACTTTTCGAGTGGAAACAAAACTTCAGAATGACACGCCGTTCATTTAAAAAGTTGTGTGGGTGCGCTGTGCGTGTGCTTGGAAGCCATGTTGCAAGTGACGTTACTTACGTCACAAAGTGACGTGACCACGTCAGTACGGAGCATGTGCAGAAAGAACGCAACCAGACACCATTCCGCTTCCCTGTTTACATGATATAATTTTACTTCTAATCGGTTTGGGAAAAGGAATATTCCACCCCTGTGAATCGGAATGAAATTCCATTCGGTTTGGGCCTGTTCATTCCGAATGAGGTGTTTATATGGAACACATTTATTCGGTTTGAATAAATATTCCGATTGTAATTGGAATATTTGGCTCCATGTAAATGTGGCAACTGTTTAGTCTTAGCTATGTGTTTTTAAAAAAAAAGTCAGTTTTTTTTTTTTTTCGTTTTTTTTTTTTTTTTTTTTTTTCCCACTTAAATCAGGGGTCTCCAAACCGGTCCTCCAGGGGCGCTGTGAGTCCTGGTTATTATTCCAACCGATCGAGTACGGACAGTTTAACCAATGAAGTTTCTACTAAAACAAGCAGCACCTGACTGCAATCAGCCGATTATACTTGTAGGACACCGGATAGGTGCAAAGGTGTCGTTTTGTTTTGTTGGAATGAAATCCTGCGGCCCTATGTGGAATAGTTTGGAGCTCACTGACTTAAATCCATCGTCCTGAAGATACCTTTAATATAACACTTGAAAGTCAGACGGACATTAATGGCTTTCACTTTTGTCCAAGCCTTGGACAATGTTTGGGCACGTGTCTGATTTAGCTCCACAAGTGAGGGTCACATGGAAGAAGGCAGGCACTGGTTGGCAGCCAGTCAGAGAGAATTTTGAAAGCTAATGCATTTATCTTGACCATTTTGGACTACTGCTTTGACTCATGTGGCTTTGCAGACCAAGTGGGGGCAGAGACCATTTCCTAATCTACTTTAGGTTAAAGGTGGAAGCCTCTGGGTACCTCACAATACAATACGATTTGCGATACAAGGCTCACCATAATGTTTTTACGATATGGAGATGCAACAATTATCAATACATTGGTCAGGAAATCATTCTATGATAGTCTACGATACAACTAAAAACACAGAAAAAGGAGCTCTTTTCATCTTTCTCCTGTGAATTGGAATTAGTTTATTATTAGTAGAAGTCCAATCTGTTCGAAGTGGCAGGGATGAACACACTCACCGTTCAAATGGAGTGGACGTCTATGACCGTCAGTGCCAGCCAATGCCAGTCAATGAGTTCATTTTGGGGCATTTCACGACATTGCCTGTTGTTTTTAGGTCACTTCCTTTTCTTTTTGGGACATTTATGGCTCACTTCCTGCTCATTTTGGGTTATGAAAAGGCAGTCACTGGAAGTAACCTGTAAATGCCCTAAAGTGACCAGGAAGTGACCTGTAAATGCCCACAAGACCGACTGTGAATGCTCTGGTTTTCTTGCCATTGATGGTACTCGATGTCCAAACCAGTCAAAATGAACTGGATGTCTAGCACTGTTAATGGGCAGCCAGTGAGCTAACGTAGATGCTATTGTGATGGAAGACTTTGGTAGCAACATGTTGGTTCCTTTTGTTTTTTAAACGGTGATACCTTTTTAAAATGATACATTGATTGTTGGTGGGAGCATATCGATAACCTTTTGGGCTACAAAATATCGTGATACGTCACCTTATGCTGTAGATATACTTTAGATTGCAATAAAATACTGACAAATCACATTTTATTATTGATTTTTATGCTCGAATGAACTTATCTCGTTTACAGTAACTGGTTTACCTCTGGTTTTCCTCATCATTCAGAAATGTCCAGAACATTCTAAACTTTATTCTGTGCTAGTTACCATTCATGATTTATGATATCCTTGCTCACTTTTGCAGTTGCTCATGGAAGCAAAGGAAACCATCTCTGTAATACATGAAAAGCATAGAAATTGTGACCAGAAAATGCCAGATTCCAAAGTGGCAGCTTCATCAAGGCTGCAAGACTCATCTTTGGAACTTGAGGTAAATGCTTCACACAAGCCTTAATTTTGTTTTGTTGTTCGTGTTGTTTTGCATTTTTATAATTGAAAGTCATCACACACACACACACACACACACAAAAAGGCGCAAGAATAACATGAAATGTTAGACCATCCAATTTAATTGCTAGAATATAAAGAAACATAAGAGGTTTTCAACCACTTATTTTAATTATGATTTCATTTGTGAGTGGTGTTAGAAATTTTGAAATTACTTCTCTTTGCTTTTATATTCTTCACCCTCAATAAATATCTGACACACCTGAAATATTTCCTTTTACAGGAGTTATTTGAAAGATTTCAGCAATTTATAGATGCATGCACCACGCCTGATCCGATAATCAGAGACAAGATCCTGACAATGGAATGCTTCCTGAACGAATCTGAAACCTTTCCTCATGCCATATTGAAAGCCCACAGCATTGTCATTGGGTTTGGACCCAAGAATTTGAGGCCACTCTCTAATATTATTGTAAGCAAGACTATTCTTTTAATTTCCTTAGTCATTTTTAGTAACTCTTTCAGTGCCATTGATGATAGATGTCCAATCATGTAGCTCTAGTCATCCTTTTGCTTTGAATTTCGTCTGACACTAATATATGTTATATCCATTTGAAATGTGAAGGATAGCCTTCCAAGTTCAAATGGATTGGACGTCTATTGCCATCTATGGCAGCCAATGAGTTTTAAGTATTTACAATATTCTGTTCGTTGTTTCTCCAGGATGTCCTTCTGGCTAGCGGAAAGACATGCAAGAGGGCTTTTCAGCAGTTAGTGGAAAACGATGTCACCATGTTTGAGGAGGGGCGTTTGCAAGATATTTTCCGAGGCAGGTCACCGGCAACCAGCTGCTCTTTTCAAGATCGGGAGTGTTGCTCAGGCGAGGGTCACAGACTGAGTGAGCTGGTAAAAAAAAGACAGCTGTATGTGCAGGTAAGCACTGTTCTAAGTCATAAGAACGAACTTGTCATTTAAATTACAGTGCGTACCTTTTTTTTTTTTCATTTGTTACATTTTAGTCATCTACATTGCATGTGTATACTGTAAAGTAATCCCCTGCACAATTGCAAATTCACCTAAAATGTTCACTGAAATTCAAAGCTGCAGATAACCCTGACTGCATATTTTTGGAAATCAGTCCTCAGTTATTCGCTGAAAAAAAGCTGCTTTGTGCCAAAGCAAAATGGTGACAATGCACTAATTTTGTCGAAAATAAGATCCCAACTCAGAGTATTGCTTTGGCAGGCTCTTGGTGTTAAGGAGCTATATACTGTAATTTTCGGACTATAAAGCACCCCTAACTACTGTATAAGTCTCCACACACCAAATTTGACACGAAAACATCATTTGTTCATAGATAAGCCACACCGGATATTAGCCACAGCTTTCCTCAATGTATTATTGGATATTTATACTCAAAGATATTAACCGGTAATACTTTATTAAACAGCGACATCTTATGGCACTGCTGTCAAATAAAGTGTTACCTATTAACCCAAATAAATTAACAAATAAGATGCACTGGACTATAAGACGCAAGATTCAAAATGACGGGAAAAAAGTAGCGGCTTACAGTCCGAAAATTAGATATATTATGTTGCTTCTTGCATGGTTGATTCCGCCACCTTGTGGTATCTTAGTGCAAAGGAATTATGTTAATGTTAGGTGTGTAGTAATTTAGACCTGCGGTTTCCAAACCTGACCTCAAGGCCCACTGTGGGTCCTGGTTTTTGTTCCAACTGATCCAGCACAGAAAGTTAAACCAATGAGGTTTCTCCTAAAATGAGTAGCACCTAACTGCAATCAACTGATTGCACTCGTAAAACACCATATTGGTGAAAAGGTGTCGTCTTGTCCTACACCCACAGCGGGCCTTTGTTGAATAGGTTCGACACCCCTGATTTAGACAAGGGCGGCAATAGGCAGACTTTTTTTCGTGAGTTCCTGGGAACTTATCCGATAATTGTTAAAAAGCTGACCTATTTGCATATCTTGTGTCCTAAATTGCTACAAGAACAGCCAAAGCTAAAAACATTTACAACAATGATTTGTTTTACAGAAAATGAGCAACGTTTTGAAGAACCTCTGGGCAGGCTTGGATTCTTACCACAATGAACTTTCAGCTGAGGTCAGAGAAAGGGCGAGGTTCTCAAAGCTAGTGCAAGAAGAGTTGAATAGGCTGCCGTTGGTTATGAGTAGGCTGGAAAGCCTCTTTTGGGCTGAGAGTGATTGCAGATCTAAAGTTACACAAAGGAGAAAAGATATTTTCCAGGTATGTTCTGTGTTCCTGTGTTCATTATTATTTAGAGAGCATTTTGAAACTAAGCCATACCAATAGCCACACTAAAACTTAACTGATGTATATGTTTAACTAGTTGAGGCACAATTTTGTCCAAGATCTTTTTTGAGCCTTTTAACAGCAAATATTCTCTGAACTCTTTAATCCTTCATTTGAGAAGATAGATTGCCATTGTAATCAAACAAATTAAATTTTTTGCAAACATTACAGATTGTGTAAGTTTTCATAGTCCAAATTATGTGAATGCTTAGTTTTTGGTTGCAATGCAAAATGTTAGTACAGATTAACATAACGTGATATATGTTGTATGAACCAGTTCGTCGACTATCGCAAAAATAATTAGATTACCGGTAGTCGACTATCAAATTGTTTGTGGCAGCTCTTGAAAAATTACAGCAGTAGCAGGGTTGACAATACCACTTTGGATATCTTATAGGGCTGGGCGATATGGCCTTAAACATGTATCACGATAAATTGAGCAGATTTATCTCGATAACGATAAATGACGATAAATTCGGCCAAGCGTACTGTTATATAATTTGAAAATCTGAATCAATGCATGAGATACAGATTAACTGTTTCTTGTTGATTTATTTACCAGCATTCAATTTCATATACTGTATTTAACAATTGTACATGCAGTCTAAACATTAAGTTTATAAAAATGTAATGTAAGCAATAAGAATTCAAGTATGAACATTTATAACAGCGTGTATGACTTGAACAATGTACATTATCAAAATCAATATGCCTGTGCAAACATGTCATTGTAACACAAATGACTTGCAGCTTGAACAGTACACTTCAAAAAGACAACTTATTGTTAATGGCTGCTGTGACATAATTATTAAATACAAGTGTTTACATTATGGTTTCAGGGTCCCCCCCAGTGCATTTTTTAATAAATGCACGCACAAATGAACCCCCAAACAAACAGAGAGAGACACACACACATTAAAGCTATATTGATCTTCTTCAAATGAAACGCTTAAGATTTTATGATAGCAATAATGACACAGAAATAAGCACATACAGAAAAATAGCTGGGGCCATTTCTCGGTCATTATAAGTTTCGCCGTTGGATTGTACTTTAAGCTGAATGCTTTACCATCACAAAAGCTATCAGAGGAATCACACACAGACAGATACAAAATAACGCCACATAGTAATTGCTAGATGCAGTCCGTGCCCAATCCACTCATTAAGTTCAGCCGTTTCGACAAGATTAGAGCCGCTATCCGACTACATCACGTTCATTTGTAGCGTTAGCCGCTAGCTAGCGTTAGCCTGGCTACCAGTAGAAAGCACTGAAAGCACCATCTCCGGAAATCGTGAGAACAGCGGGGAGGACAGCGGGTGAAAGCCCGTCTGGATGCCACCAAGAGTCTACTAAATGTCGGTTAAACGTTTGGTGAACCTCCCTTAGGCCACACTCCATCACGTTTTGCTTGTAGCGTTAGCTGCTAGCGTTAGCTTACTGGGCTTTTGTTTGATTGGCTCCTTGATGATCACGTGACTCCCTACGTAAGCCCATTGACTGTTTTTTAAAGGGGAATGAACATAGACGAACAACACAGAATCAAAGCGGGATGAAAAGACTATATTTTCTTGTTTTATTAATTTACCGAATTTACCGACATGGTCAAAATTACGTCGGTCATCGTTAAGAATTTCGGTGACGGTAAATTTTCGGTTTACCGCCCTGCTCTAATATCTTATACAGTAAAAATCTCCGTTAGTCAGATTGGATCTCTTTAAATTTAGTGCATAATCTTAAATTATCAATTCAAGCTTTAAAAAATTCATTGGTGTCTTGGTCTAAATGCCATTTTTTAGTTTGTTGAAAACCCCCAGCTGTTTTAGCTTCTCTTAACGGAGTGTCATTGCCATTTTCAACAACAAACCTCTGGTGTGGTGGCACATAAGGGTAAATTGATGGGAAAATGGCTCGGAAATTACCTTTTGTAAAGGAAAGCTCATCTTTGAACTCCTGCAGGGCATCCTTGATGAGCGGATTGCTCAGTGTCAGGAATTGCAGCACTTGAAGGCACAGGCTGAGTGCCGACTGCAAGAAGAAAAAAGCATGCATTGCACTCTGCAACAGACTCTGGAGGAAACCCCAACAAGGTCACCACAGGCTTTGTTCGGCAACCAGCAACTTATTCGACTCCGTCAATCTGAGGAGGAAGTAAAAGTTAGTCTCATCAATTTGCATTCAGGACTGCATCACACCATTCTGTACAACAGTGAAAATCTAGTTTTTATGGAACAACTTCACAATCAATGTTTCATTTCACATGGTGAATTGGCACTGGGGCAAACTCTGTAAAGGCAGCTAGTAATTGTTTGAAGGTTTGATTTGCGCAAAATCTATGCTCATTCGTTTTTCATTTGTGGTGTATTTAGTGAGCAGACATTTTTTTTTTATTTCTAAAGTGAATATGTTGGGATTGACAGATACAAAAATTTACTGTACAGCCGGAATCTTCTGAATACAATTTTTTACAAACACTGTGCAATATAAGGATAACAGAAGATACATTTACATTAGAAACCAATGATCTTGTCCTATATTCTAAAATGCTGGGGGGGGGGGGTAACGAACTGAGCCATAATTTATCGGAACGTTTCCTATAAATGCTGCAGGCAATCATGAGGTTCAGCGGTGTTCTGTTAGTTTAGCCACCTGTATGACCATATAGAATTAGAATATATATATATATATATATATATATATATATATATATATATATATATATATATATATATATATATATACTGTATATATTTCTTAAACCTGTATGACTATGTAGCACTTTCCTACACATCAAATGTTGTTCAAAGTTGTTTATAATACTTGGTAGTTTATAGATTGTGGAATTGCCACTTTTACGTACACTGAACCAGATTTCATTGTTGTGTAGCTGCCACGTTCTATTATACTGCATATACATTTAGTATTGTTATTGTATCATTTTTTGCTAAACATTTGATGACTCATTGTATTGTAAATGTCATATTTAACACATTTATGGACAATTATGTTGCCATGTAATACAAAATATGGTATGCTAATCTGACAGGACACCGAACACTTTGAATGTCTGGATTATTGCTTGTACTGACAGTGTTTTTAAGGCTCACTTTGTGGTAAATTCTACAATTTGTTAGAATTATTATTATTTTTTTTTTTAATCATTTGAATCATGTACAATCCACTTTCAGGACAATCATGGCTTTGTGATACGTAGAAGAAATTAGCACAATTTTCCTTGAAATAAGAATTTTAGGCCCTTGAATTACTTCGATTTTGTTGCCAATACATACTTCAGGCTTTTCTCTAAACCTTCTCCGGTCTTGTCGTTAAAATGTTTATACAGTGGTATGAAAACGTTTGGGCACTCCTCACATATTCCATTATTTTCATTTACAAATCAATGGGGATTTGGCTCTGTAACTTCATTTTGGTAAATGGAGTTACATGTGTATAGCGCTTTTCTACCTTCAAGGTGCTCCAAGCGCCTTGACACTATATCCTCATTTACCTACTGATGACACCGCATCAGGAGCAACGTGGGGTTCACTAGTCTTGCACAAGGATACTTGGACAAGGTCGCCAGGGCAGAATATAGAACACACAACCTCTGGGTCGGGACGACTACACCAACCAAAAATACGACATAAAGTGATAAAAAGTTGGCAGTTTTTGGCCGACTGGGTCACCGCTTCGTGTGGCCACTCGATTCCGAACACCCACGTCTCGTTGGTTCTTCCATTTTTTTTTTTCCGATCGCCGACCTTGCCATTTGGCAATCACAATAATAATGTCTTGACGAGACTTGCTCTTCGATGATACTTCCGTCGGCTTGGTGCATTTTTGCGTGTAGAAAATGTTTGATTCTATTCTACAATGGCGGTGTTTTCGCGGTAAACCGGAAACAACAGTCTGAGCGGACCAATCACAGTCCGTTTTCGCTACGTCATACGCGTCTACGCGACGCGAAGGTTAGAAAAATCGAGAGGCGCACGTCAGGCTACGGCGTAGGGTCGTAACTCGATTCTTCCTTGACGGCGTAGGTCTGACGCGGAAGTATAACTCGGCCTTAACACTGAGACGCGCTGCCCCACATTTTAATATATGCAGAGTATTATTTTAGAATTGAGACTAGGTTTTTTGGGCTCACGGAAGATATCCTATATGCATCGGAACAAAATCGCACAAGTGTAAAAATGTGGGTCTCCTTGTCGCTTTGTTGATTTGAATACCTGTAATTTATTAGCACTGGTTAAAGGTCACTTATACTTTTTAACCTTGTAACATTTTGATATGGACCCGAGTGTTTCAAAAACCTCAAGGATTTAAAATATACGCACCTTCCCTTTGTCAACTGCACTTTTTTCTAAAGCAACTACATTTCTGGTGCTATTTCCTGGGTGAATGATTGACATAAATATCGTACCAATCATGTTCTGTAGTCAAATTCACAGGGCAAAAGACTGGAATACCAGGTTTACCAATCGCTTGATAGCTTGGCGTAGCTACAACAACTTGACAACATAACAACTTATCCTCACTGTGCTTTTATCAAAGAAAACATTTATCCTGATGTTTTCCGCATTTTTTTTTTTCTAGTACAGCTCCAGCCACAAGTATAACTTTGTTGGCAAAGCATACAGTCTGTTTTAAATCATTTTAATCCCTCATGTAGGTTCTGCTGCAGGACTAACAACATTGCTGGTCCATTTTCTTTGTGTTGTTCTTTCTTTTAAAGAAAGGATGTGTGGTCCAGAATACATATGTGCAGAAACGCATTGGTAGTCATAAGAAATGTCTTAAAGCTGTTACTTTGGCAAGAGGAAGATCTACTGAATATTGTTTCATTATTTTCCCATTAAACTTGGTTTCAAAGTTATATACTGTATAAAATTTAGAGGTTGCTGATCCCTTTGATTTATGAATGAAACTAATAGAAACGTTTTCATACCACCAACGTACATTTTGCCAGCTAACTCTTTGTGTCGTCACTGCCTGTCATCGTGTTTGTGATTTCTGGCCACCCAACCAACTGTGCATGTGCCGAAGTTATATTAACAAAGATCCTCCTATAGATCATTGATTCAAACACTGAAGTTAGCCATTTCTCAATATTGTTCGGTAATGGAAAACAGGAGACAATATAATTACTCCTGTACAGAATGTAACAAATGATACTTAGCAAAGTGTTGGCATGTTATCTTTAACAGGTTTTGTGTCTAAAGAATAAGCAACTGGAAGAGGCCCACCACAAAGCCAACAGCTGTGTGTCTGAATACAAAATGGCCACTCAACAACTTCAGATAGAACTGCTGGCTAGCCAGGCACAAGTTGTAGAGCTCAAGAATGCTACAAAGACTCTCAAGAGCCAGTTGCAAGATTTGGAGGTTTGTGTCTGGTCCGACTACTTCAAAACTATGAGGGGCCATAGGAAAATAGTATATAAATAATTTCTCTTACAGACACAGATAACACAACTGCTCATTCACACTACAGATCTGTAGTCTCTGCATTTTTTTTTTTTTTTTTTTTTTTTTTGGGCCATGATGCACACTGCTGAAAGGCTCTAGCACCCTATTATTTTTTAGGGGGATAACTGAATTGTTCGAGGATGGTTTTCAGCACAATTCGACTAGGTCTACTTAAGTACTATGAGATGAATTGTATCCCCAATGCTCCTGATGGAAATATAATTCACGATGGTCTCCAATCACATCCACCGATGAACCCCCCCCCCCCCCCCCCCCCCCCCAACACACACACACACACACACACACACCCATTCACTCTCAAAAATTCGAACACACTACAGAATTTCAAACAAAATTTTTATCCATGCACTACTGAACTGCTTTCACATACAACGGAACCGTACAGACTTAATTGACTACTTAAGATACTGAAATGCGCACAACTGACGTAGTCCTGGTTTATACCTCTGACAACCCCTCAAAAACACTTGGTCATCGTTTCTGGTATAGAAACCTGAAGCTGCTGAGCTACAGAAAGTCCAAGCTCAACTGTTCAAGATGGAACTGGAGTTGAGAGCTGCTTCTGATGAACATCGACAAGAGTAAGTACTGGCCACTATAGTACCAGTACCATATTCTCGCCAGTTCTGAACAATCTGCCTCTAATACTCTCTGGACAGGATGGAGAGGAAGGACATGGCTTTGCATTTGAAGGAAGAGTCTATCAGGAAACTGAAGGAAACCCTTAGGACGTTGCAGCAGCAAGGAGAGGAGTCATGTAAGGAAGTTGTTCTCAAACTTTACACCACTTGTCATAAAATACAGCAGTGTAGTAGTTCGAAGAATTCATCAAAATGAGATGGGCGATTTGTTCCTAAAATGTGTTGGGAAAGTTTGAAGTAGGCATGTGACATGTTAAGATTTAATTATTTGTTGCCTGTACAAAAATGATATTATTTAAAGTCTTTTTTTTTTTCCGCCCCAATTTAATCCCATTAGCATTATCAATTACATCTTTCATAGGAGATTCCAGTGATAAAGTCAAACTTTATGTCACAGGGAACTCTTTGCTGGCCAATGTTGTAAACCGCGTCTGTAATACAAAAAACAATGGTTGCAGGGAAAAATAAAATCCCCCATATGAAATTGTATTGATTTTAGGTGTGTTTTTTCATTGGGGTGTAAAGATTTTGCAAAGTTTGATGTGATATTGCATTTCAAGTAAATGTTCAAGCCAAAATAAGTGAACTCAATTTTTTTTTTTTTTTAATTTCTGCTCCACTTTTTGAACATCTGTCACATTTTGGTCAGTCTGGTTTTCTGTGGTTTCAAATGGATAACCACCCATTTCGACCGACGAAGCATGCAAGGCAGGACTTTGTGGTGCATCATGCTGGGAGTGACGCCGAATATTTGTGTACACTCCCAGAAGTGTTTGAAGGTGTGCGTTCTCATCTGTGTTTGATAGTGTTGTGCGTTCTCATCTGTTTTCACGTGTATCCAACAGAGAGGCTGCTCTGGGAGACTTGATGGCACTTCTTTTGCTCTTGCTTATACGATGTAATGTCTCATTCGGATCTAAAGAGAACGAATTGTGCTCAACTTGCGCACATAGTCAAAGGCAAACCTAACTCTAAATCTTTCAAACAGATTTTTGGCGTTGGTTTCCTTTTCAAAAACAAGTATCATACAAGACGATACACCTTGTACTCTGAGATCTTTCACATAAAAAATGCGGTTTTCCCACATAAAAAAGGCAGTTATTGTGACTGCATGCCATGATTGTTTGAAAACTACAAATTGACTACAACAAGAGTTACATTCCGTTTACGTCACATCCTTGCTTCTGTGACTGGTTCTTTTAGATTGTTTGTGCTTGTTAGCACCACCACTAGCATTGATTTTGAAATCCAGCCCAAACCCCAGAATACCAGATTGACTTGCCATGTATTTTATAACTGGCGAAAGTCGGGCTGGCTTACCAGGCTAGTGATGGGGGTGGTTAAGGTGAGACCCAACTGTGGAAAAATTGCTTGTTCTTTTCAACTAAAATAGTGAACCTTCAATTTTTCTTGTTGCTGTTGGATAAGTGTTACGGTACCTTACGGTCTCCAGTTTTACATTGTTTTCAATTTTCAACATGTGGTCAGGTCAGAAAAATATTCGAGCTGTCTTTTTAGTCTGCACTGATAAGTATCTAATCCGTATCATATTTTGACATACATCTGAAAGAGGGGTTTCTGATATGAGAATATACAATATTTCCACTCTATATATGTATCCCACTAGAAAAACATTCGCATATTTCTTTTAGATTGTTGCAAATTCATAAATGAATACCTAAGTTGAGCACTTGGTGTTAGAAAAGCTTCAAATCGTTCTAACACTTAAATATTTCTATAGTCCTGCAGGGTGAAGAACTTGCCGATAGACTGCTAAACCCTCGAAGTTTGGGGAACAAAAGCAGTGTTGTGCAAAATGAGTATGTCAAACAGCTTCAAGTTAAAATCGCCCATCTTGAAAAGTGAGATTGTCTTTTGGAATACCTGGTGGTGCTTAACATGTAGAATGTCTTCTGACATGTTGTGTTCTATTCCTCTTCAGTGTCATTTCCACCCAGCAGGCTGACCTTAACAAATGGAAAAACAGAGCTGTCAAGATGAAGTACAAGAGTAAAGCGGATGTTAAGCCTTCACCCCCAAGTACGCCCACCAAACGGGGACTTCCAGCGAGCATCAGTGTCTTGCTTCAGTCACCACAGAAGCCCCAAAACATCCTTGGCTCCCCCAAGATGCGTTTCAATACACCCCAAGTGCCCCTTAACTCTCCAAAAAGCAAGTTTTTTGATGACGACGGGTATGGAGAGTCCCTAGCAAGAACACGTCCGGCGCATTTCTTCGATAACTCTACTCTCGGATTAACTGCAGGTAAACACTAGGAAAAAAATGCATGTTGTACTGCAGTTTCTATGAAAAGTGCATTTCTTTTTGTGAGAGCTGCCCAATGTTCCAAATGGGTCAGGTGCAAGTGCTGGTAGTTGGTCAATCAAGTTTTGCGTGTTAACCAATTGATACATTTGCATGCGGGGTTAACTGCTCTTATCCTTTTCTAGCAGCCGGTGGCACAGACAAAGAAGCAACAATTTTCATAGCTGGTGTCAAGGTCATCTTGGAATTAATACAAAGAAGTTCAAAACAAACAAAAAGTCGCTGGTTGCAAGCACCACGTAACTTCAGCTTTTTAGATACAGATAAGATACAGTAAAAAAAAAAAAAAAAAGCTGAGTTAGAGCACCACAAGTTCTTCTTTCTCCCTGACGGGCAAGAGAATTTAAGTACTTTTCTAGACAACATATCAACACAGTGGCAAATAATATTTCGTTTGATAATGCATTGACAGTTGCCACAAAGACGATATTATTCCTCCCTCCATTTTACCGACCAATATACAGTCTCGTATGTACATGTGTAAAGACCCTATCGATGCTACAATACTTTAGCATGAACATGCCAAATGTGTTAATATTCCTATTGTTAATTTATCATACAGGAAAGTACTGAAGAAAAACTCAAAAGTAAATCACTTTTTGAAGGGAAGTTGGGCAAATTTAGCGTTGTAGTCTTTTTTTTTTTCCTCATCAGCTGTCTCCATTGTTTGAAGGCATCTCAAATGCATATTCTTTTGTTTCTGAATTACTTTCACTGAGTTACACTTCATTTGAGTGTTTATTACAGTGCCCTAAGACTGTCATGAAGTACCGTATCATTCGGCAAGTTGCCACTTTTGCAAAGTTGACATGGGGTCAAATACATTTGGCTCAGGCAGTGTGATAATCTGAATGTAGTTGTATCAGGAACTCAAAGGCTGTCCACTCTGCTATGATCACATCATTGCAGCCAAGAGATACCATTTGCACGTCATGTGAACCCAGACCAAGATCAGTTGGACAATCCCCCCCCCCCCATTGAATTTAATCTTTTCATTGTTATGTTTTTTTTTAATTATATATTTAGAATTTAAGGTCTTTCGTAATTTATCTAATTTATATAACATTAAAGCTCTTTTACATTAGAAAAAAATAATTATATTGCTATTGTTAGTTCAGAATGTGTGGACACATCATCTGTAGTGGACCTTGAAATCATTGGGTGTTTTGCCAATTACCACTGCACACTTTTTTTCAAGGAAAGCCCTTCAGGTTCAAAACCGAGGTGTGTGAGTAGGTGAGATGAGAAGGTACTTGTGCCGGCATGGAAAGCAGTCACTGACAGCCTACTTGGCGTTTTATAGTGGTAGGGGTGGTCCAGAAAGCAAGAGTTGTGATACCATCTGACCCTCTATTTAAGCCCGCTCCAAAAATCCTGGCAGCTTTGACAAGGAGCGTTTCTTGCTATGTCTGAACTCAATTGTTCTCAGCGCATATTTAGAAACAAATCATCAAAATGCCTGGATATCCCTTTAATGAATTTTTTTTTTTTTTTTACAGATGCCAAATCAGACGAGAACTCCCAGAAGCCAAATGATTGCATTACACAATGAAGCTAAACATATGTAAAGCTGTCCTGTTCTCATTTAATGATTTAAATTTCATTAAAGTGTTTTACAAGTTATTGTTCAAGTTCAATAATTATTTGTAGTGGAAACCATTCCATTGCTGTAGGAGTTAAAACATATAGCAGTTGTTTACACAAGCCACATGTAAGATGCACACGAAAAAAAAAACTGTCCATTCTGTTGTTGCCAATTCACAAAAAATGAAGTCCTAAGACACTTTTACTGTGCCCTTGGTGTGTAGTGTAATTTTACAATTATAAAACAAATCGGGAGCAACAACACACTGGAAGGGAGGAACTACAAACTGGGCTCGAATTTACCAGTGGAGGAGGCTGGGGACAGCAGGGAGAATAATTTCCTGCACAAGAAAAACACCAGATTAAACCAGTGTCACTCGAGTGCATGGCACTGCATGCTGGATGAACTAAATAATTATTAAAATAAAAAAATAACTCAGTCAGGGTTTGCACAACACATCGGAGGGGGACACCCCCACCCAAGCACCAGGATCACCTGCGCAGGCCTCTAGGCCGGGGAGCATAAAGGAGCTTAATGGATGAAAATCTGATGTCAAAAACTGGCAGCCACTAATTCATTATTAAAGAGTCACCAAAATACTTTGGTTCCAATTTATTACCTTTTTTTTTGCTTGTTTTTTCTTGTACTAATCTATTGCAAAAGAAGGCTAAATTACAAGCTTCCTTCAAAGAATACCATTAAGGCATCTGAACAAAATGAAATATGAAGAGTGCCTATTTCAACTGGCTACAGCCTCATTTTCCCAGTTGACATATTATCCCTGACGTTCCTATTTATAGTGGGCCAAATTTATAATTGTACGGTACTTACAGTTGAGTGCTTACTTGCAAAGGTGTGAAAGTACTTTGTACTATACTTTGCAATAAGCAGAAACATTTTCCACAAAATTCTCCCCCCACTTGTGAACTATTCCCTTGCATACAGTTGAGTATCGTTTCAACCTGTTTAGCTGTGCAGAAAATTGCTGAATAGCAATACAATTGGAGTAAAACATTGATAAATGTAATACAACAGTTCCAAAGAGAATACCATGATTAAATAGGACCGAAATGGCTGCCATAGTTTTTCCATATAATTTATTTAAATAATTTCTAATCTTACAAAATATCAGCGTTTCATCAGTTTTAAATTTTTCATTGCAGTTTCAATTTTAAACCAACAGGGAGCACACTAGCCCTTTGTTGTAGGACGGACGTTGAGGCGAAAGCATACAAATTAACAGTGAAATAAAGCATGATTTTTGGGATTAAATGGATATGCAGTAAAATAGATAGTTTCCAAACCTGTTTTGCAAAGGTTTATGAATGATTTGCAAATGTTTCTTTTCCTGACTGAAATTCTTTAAATGGTGAAACAAAATTTATATTTTACTTATTTTAAAAAAAAAAAAAAAAAAATCCACTTGCAAAAATATTTATGTGGAGTATGTAATTATTACACCATCAATTCTCTTAAATTCTCAAGGCGAAATCTATTCGTTGAACTCTGGTTTATAGTCCAGTGACATGATTTTTTTGTTTTGTTTTTGGAGGCTAATGAGCTGCATATCTTTTGGTGTAAATATCCATCATGCAAAATACTCATATGTACGTGTCACAAATGAGTCCTAGTACTTCGTGTTGTAACATACTTGTGTGAAAAATATAGATTTCAAAATGAGAATATGTATAAATGAACTAAAACGTGCCTGAGGGCGAACAATCCCCGTGGGCTTTATTGGACCTTTTGGCATGGTGTTGAATGGCCTGCGGGATGTATTTTTGTCGAGTTTACTGTCTAAAACCCTGGAATGTCTCAGAATCTGAATACCCCACTACTAAGAAGTTTAACATAGAATGGTTTCTATACCAGCAAAACCAAAACACAACAAATTAATCATAAACTTACAGGATTTGTTGTTTTGGTACTGGTAGTGAATATGTATTGCAGAACCTTGTTGGAGTTGTTGTTGTGGAACTAGTCTTATTGGTACAGAAAACGGCATAGGCATATGCTAGATTTTTTTGTTTTTTGCTTTAGCAGGGCGGTTAGTTTTTTTTTTTTTCTCTCTATTTGTATTTTTATTTTTACTAGAGTGTCTCCTTGCCATGCAAAGCCAGGTTGTCAATTTTACATTCATGCACATTCCTGTTCAACATCTCTGCTTAACTCTGTTGTACTGTCAGTGGCTCCTGCCCCTGGCAAACAGGGGAAACAAATTCTAAAATGAGGCCTATTTTTACAACCTGGTGAAACCTTACTGTCTTTTTGAGCGAGGTAATTTCTTCAACTATATGCATAGACATCTTAACACATTGCCCCGTGAAATAACCTAATTTTCTATATGTTTTTAGAAGTATGCATCAGGCCGTCAAAATATTTAACCGGTGGGATATCAGTTAATTTACCGGGACTTCAGTAATTCAGCGCCACAGAGATAATGAAAATTTTGCACCGACTAAAAGTCAGAACGCTACTTGTTATTAATTTTAAAAACCACTTGTACAGTAGGTTTACAATATTGACTTTTTTTTTTAAGTTCCAAATATTTAGCTCGAAAGCAGTAAAATGGTATAAATGATGTGTTTATAATGATGGCACAACATGATTTACCAGGGCCTGAATGGTTTTAGAGCAAAGACAACCACCTCAATGGCAATCACCGATGGAATAGAAGAAACCAAATGCATTGGATGATGAAAAAAAAAAAAAACATGCAGTTGTAATTTTTAATGATCTAAAGAAAGCCTTTGACACGATTGATCAAACAATTTTGCTCAACAAATTGAACGCTATCGGTATTGAACAACCGTACGGTATCGGGGTTTGCTGGGGAGTGGATGAGAAATTATCTAACGGGTAGGCTACATTATGTAAATGGTGAAATGGTCATCGAAATACCTCAGTATTTCTCATAGGGTACCTCAGAGGTCTTTTTTGGGACCAAAATTGCTTAATATTTATATTAATGATCTATATTGCAAGGGGGTAGGTTTGGTCTTAACATTGGTAGGGACAAAATAACCATAACCTGCATGTACAATTTTTGCTTAGGAAGGGACATTATTAAACCCAAACAGATTAGGTGAACGGGGGTCAGGGCAACATTTCTCATGAATATGAACCTAATTAATTGATAGGCCAAATGATCAATGCAAAATAAATCTGTTTTGACTTATACTAACTTTCATTTGTATTGGTTCAGGCGATAAAACGCTTGATTCAAACCTTTTGTTTTCGAAAACTACTAAAAACTTTTTGAAAACTTCCAGATTATAATTTCTGGATTTTATTAGCAAATTCAGCATGCGCAATAAATACAAACCTATTAATAATCTCTTAACTGTCCAGGAATGTAAAAAAAATAAACATTTGTCTTTGGACCACTCAACATTGTCTAAATTAATAAATATAACTGAGGAAAAAAACTCATAACAGCCGAAAACAAATACAGGACATTTCTCTTTAAGCAGCTTCCCACGAGTTTTGCAGGTTAGCATGTTCACAAAGTGTAATGTTATGCTAACTCTGATGCAGGTCGGACTTTCGGTAGCAAAATTAGTGATGTGTTTCCCATGTCCACATCACCGACGTCTTTTACATTCCTTACAGTAACTGCTGCCGGCCGGAAAAAAACTTAATACCCCTCCTCTTCAAAGGGGTCGGAGGAGGCGGCATGTTGTCGACATGTTGTATTTTTGTCTGGGGTGTGCAAGTGTATGTGTGTGTGGGGGGGGGCATGTCATCAGCCAATCAAACGTGCAGATTAGGTTAAATCAAATAATAACGGTCCGGCACATTCAGCAAATGAAAAGGTGTTAATGCAAGTCTGAAAATAATGTAAATTCATCACTTAATAATAGTAGGGTCAATTCTATCCTTAAAACATAAAACAAAATGATATAAATTACCTACATAACTGAACTCTTTATACAATACAAATAAGGTTGCTTAAAACTTGGTGGGGACAATATGAGCATCCTTAAAAGTTGGTCGTGTTATGTCCCTACCGTCCCTATGCAAACCTACAGTGCCTTGCAAAAGTATTCGGCCCCCTTGAATCTTGCAACCTTTCGCCACATTTCAGGCTTCAAACATAAAGATATGAAATTTAATTTTTTTGTCAAGAATCAACAACAAGTGGGACACAATCGCGAAGTGGAACAACATTTATTGGATAATTTAAACTTTTTTAACAAATAAAAAACTGAAAAGTGGGGCGTGCAATATTATTCGGCCCCTTTACTTTCAGTGCAGCAAACTCACTCCAGAAGTTCAGTGAAGATCTCTGAATAATCCAATGTTGTCCTAAATGACCGATGATGATAAATAGAATCCACCTGTGTGTAATCAAGTCTCCGTATAAATGCACCTGCTCTGTGATAGTCTCAGGGTTCTGTTTAAAATGCAGGGAGCATTATGAAAACCAAGGAACACACCAGGCAGGTCCGAGATACTGTTGTGGAGAAGTTTAAAGCCGGATTTGGATACAAAAAGATTTCCCACGCTTTAAACATCTCAAGGAGCACAGTGCAAGCCATCATATTGAAATGGAAGGAGCATCAGACCACTGCAAATCTACCAAGACCCGGCCGTCCTTCCACACTTTCTTCTCAAACAAGGAGAAAACTGATCAGAGATGCAGCCAAGAGGCCCATGATCACTCTGGATGAACTGCAGAGATCTACAGCTGAGGTGGGAGAGTCTGTCCATAGGACAACAATCAGTCGTACACTGCACAAATCTGGCCTTTATGGAAGAGTGGCAAGAAGAAAGCCATTTCTCAGAGATATCCATAAAAAGTCTCGTTTAAAGTTTGCCACAAGCCACCTGGGAGACACACCAAACATGTGGAAGAAGGTGCTCTGGTCAGATGAAACCAAAATTGAACTTTTTGGCCACAATGCAAAACGATATGTTTGGCGTAAAAGCAACACATCTCATCACCCTGAACACACCATCCCCACTATCAAACATGGTGGTGGGAGCATCATGGTTTGGGCCTGCTTTTCTTCAGCAGGGACAGGGAAGATGGTTAAAATTGACGGGAAAATGGATGCAGCCAAATACGGGAACATTCTGGAAGAAAACCTGTTGGTATCTGCACAAGACCTGAGACTGGGACGGAGATTTATCTTCCAACAGGACAATGATCCAAAACATAAAGCCAAATCTACAATGGAATGGTTAAAAAATAAACGTATCCAGGTGTTAGAATGACCAAGTCAAAGTCCAGACCTGAATCCAATCGAGGATCTGTGGAAAGAGCTGAAGACTGCTGTTCACAAACACTCTCCATCCAACCTCACTGAGCTGGAGCTGTTTTGCAAGGAAGAATGGGCAAGAATGTCAGTCTCTCGATGTGCAAAACTGATAGAAACATACCCCAAGCGACTTGCAGCTGTAATTGGAGCAAAAGGTGGCGCTACAAAGGGGGGCGAATACTTTTGCAAGGCACTGTATATTGTTGAAGTTTCTTTTTAAAATGAAATGAAGGAACAGGATTCTAGTCGACATTGATAATTATAAGGGCACCATGCTAATCTCACAATCAGCGTTTATTATGTCCCTCATGTTTGCTGCTGCAGCTTCCATTTCTATATACAAAACTACACCTTTCTAAGATATATTTTAGCACAAATAGTTCTAATCTCTTTTCTCATTAAAGTCTCTCTTGCTCAACTTCATTGGCCACGTTGATGCAGCTCGAGGTTTGGTAACAAACCAGTAGACTAAAGAAACGAGATGTCACAGAAAGACATGGTGCCGTATCTGATGATCTGACTCAAATCCATATCCAACACTGCAAGGTTTATTGAGGAAAAACCATTTGCACTCACATTCACACTGTTGTACTGAAAAGGACATGGCACCGAGAACCAAGTGAAACCGTGACTAGTCTTCTGGTTTTCCCGGAATTCTCCAGAATTTAAAATGACCTAGTCAATGACATTTGCAATTTGCCTGATTTAGCGGGGTTCTGCACTCTGAGTGCTCCTGTAGTTTTGGATACAATGCTTCACTTCTATTTTGTATTTTTGGACAAAGAATTTAGATCCATTCATCCATCCATTTTGTACTGCTTGTCCGAGGTCAGGTCACGGGGGCAGCAGCTTCATTAGGGAAGCCCAGACTTCCCGCTCCCCAGCCACCAAGGGTGTTCTCATGCCAGCCAGGGTAAAGTCTCCCCAGCGTGTCTTTGGGTGGCCCACAGCCTCCTCCAAGTGGGCCCTGCCCGGAACACCTCACCAAGGAGGCGTCCTCATCTGGCTCCTCCTGATGCGGAGGAGGAGCGGCTCTACTCGAAGCCCCTCCCGGATGACGTAGCTTCTCACCCTACATTATACACACTGATCACACTGATCAGATCACACTGTGTTTATTAATCACGCCACAAGTGTTTATTATCCATTCAGCATTTGACTCCAGATTTCCAATGGAGATAATGCTAGTGAGTTGTCTTTGTGGGGGAAAAGCCCGTTTGACAGTCTTCCTCGGGACCAATCTATACTGTATCCCATTTATAGTAAGTTTTCAACCAGGTTTGTGTTTTGGCAAAAGTCCATGATTTTTATTGATTTCATACTGTACATCATACATTTTACAGTATAGGATTTCAGTGGGAGTTTTTAATTCTGAGACACATTGAGAACATAGAATAGTTAAACAAAATCACATCGATGTAATGTTTTTTTTTCTTTCAGATTAAAAATTGTACTGTTATTTTTTTCCTATTTTCATCTGTTGTGTTCCTACTGTAGGTGTAACACTTGAGAGATGGCCAGGGACCCAGCCCTCCAGCACTGGCAGCTCAATACCAAAATCACAGAGCTCTATTCGAAAGGTTGTTTTTCTGCTAAGACACCCCCTTAAAATACTGTTCTCTGCACCACAAATATGATCCACCTGGTAATAAGTGTTACTGTTAGTCACATTTTTTAGTCCGGTTTTACCTGTTAGACAAACCTGCCCACAATTTCCCTCTACTGGTTTTGCCCATGTTGATGTTCATTGTAATCAGTTCACTTAAGTCCATCAACCTAAAAGTTTGACATTTTTTCCTGCAATACAGATCTTGATTTAGTGATTTACAGATTTAGTGTCCTTCTAAAACAATTAGCATATTGTGATAAAGTTCATTCTTTTCTGTAATGTACGGATAAACGTTAGACTTTCATATATTTTAGATTCATTACCACTGAAGTAGTTCAAGCCTTTTATTGTTTTAATATTGATGATTTTGGCAAAAAGAAGTCTAGAAAAACCAAAAATCCCTATCTCAAATAATTAGCATATTTCATCCGACCAATACAAAAAAAATGTGTTTTCTAATACAAAAAAGTCAACCTTCAATTAATTATATCAGCTATGCACTCAATACTTGGTCGGGAATCCTTTTGCAGAAATGACTGCTTCAATGCGGCGTGGCATGGAGGAAATCAGCCTGTGGCACTGCTGAGGTGTTATGGAGGCCCAGGATGCTTCGATAGCAGCCTTAAACTCATCCACAGTGTTGGGTCTGGTGTCTCTCAACTTCCTCTTCACAATATCCCACATATTCTGTTTGGGGTTCAGGTCAGGAGAGTTGGCAGCCCAATTGAGCACAGTAATGCAATGGTCAGTAAACCATTTACCAGTGGTTTTGGCACTGTGAGCAGGTGCCAGGTCGTGCTGAAAAATGAAATTATCTCCATAAAGCTTTTCAGCAGCTGGAAGCATGAAGCGATCCAAAATCTCCTGATAGCTTGCTGCATTGACCCTGCTCTTGATAAAACACAGTAGACCAACACCAGCAGCTGACACGGCACCCCAGACCATCACTAGCCACGTTTACATGCTGACTTTTATTCATACCGATTCAAATCATTCCGAATGGAAATTTCAGATCAGCTGTTTACATGTCACTTCATCTATTCCGATCCAGCGTTTACATGTGACTGCCTTTATTCCGAAAGGACGTTTGACAACTGCCGTCTGACATGCGCAGATTAATCAAAACAAAGCGTCACGTTGCAAAACATGGAGATCGATCGTCGGAGTGCTGCTGTTTTAACTTTAACCCACTTGTTGTGTTTGTGGGGTCGTATCCGCTTCTGCTGTTTTGCTCTTTTGCCTTGTAGTAGCTGGTTTTCCACCGGTTTCTAATCTGGTCAACGCTCCGGTCTATTCCGGCTTCGTGTAACCTCTCGTGAACTTTTTTAAATAGTTCACTGTTCCTCGTTTTACGCCCGTCTAAGCAAGCAATTATATTCAATTCTTTTAAAGTTTGAATTAAATACAATCTTTCCGCCGGACTCCAATTAGGTGCGCTGTGCTTGGAAGCCATGTTGCAAGTGATGTTACTTACGTCACAAAGTGACGTCACCACGTCAGTACGGAGCATGTGCAGAAAGAACGCAACCAGACACCATTCCGCTTCCCTGTTTACATGATATAATTTTACTTCTAATCGGTTTGGGAAAAGGAATATTCCACCCCTGTGAATCGGAATGAAATTCCATTCGGTTTGGGCCTGTTCATTCCGAATGAGGTGTTTATATGGAACACTTTATTCGGTTTGAACAAATATTCCGATTGTAATTGGAATATTTGGCTCCATGTAAACGTGGCAACTGACTGTGGGTCTTGACACTGGATTTCAGGCACTTTGGTGTTTCCTTCTCCCCAGTGTTCCTCCAAACTCTGGCACCTTGATTTCCGAATGACATGCAATATTTTCTTTCATCTGATAAAAGTACTTTGGACCACTAAGCAACAGTCCAGTGCTGCTTCTCTGTAGCCCAGGTCAGGCGCTTCTGCCGCTGTTTCAGGTTCAAAAGTGGCTTGACCTGGGGAATGCAGCACCTGTAGCCCATTTCCAGCACGTGCCTTTGCACGGTGGCTCTAGATGTTTCTACTCCAGACTCAGTCCACTATTTCTGCAGGTCCCCCAAGGTCTGGAATCGGCCCTTCTCCACAAGCTTTCTCAGGGTGCGGTCACCTCTTCTGGTTGTGCAGCGTTTCCTGCCACACTTTTTCCTTCCCACAGACTTCCCACTGAGGTGCCTTGATACAGCACTCTGGGAACAGCCTATTCGCTCAGAAATTTCTGTGTCTTAGCCTCTTGCTTGAGGGTGTCAATGATGGCATTCTGGACAGCAGTCAGGTCTTTACCATGATTGCGGTTTTGAGTTATGAACCAGGCCGGGAGTTTTTACAAGCCTCAGGAATCTTTTGCAGGTGTTTTGAGTTAATTCGTTGATTCAGATGATTAAGTTAGTAGCTTCTTTAGAGTACCTTTTCAGGATATGCTATTTTTTTGGGATAGGGATTTTTGGTTTTTCTTTTTGCCCAAATAAAATATGAAAACAATAATAGGCTTGAACTACTTCAGTTGTGTGTAATGAATCTAAAATATATGAAAGTCTAATGTTTATCCGTACATTACAGAAAAGAATTAACTTTATCACAATATGCAATTTTTTTTTAGAAGCACTAGTATTACTTATACAATGCAGTTAAGTAGTGGGTGAAATGGTGGTAAGTAATATTTCAATAGTATAGTAAAAGGAAAAATGCAGCATTGCTGTGTGGTGGGATGGTGTTGCTCAGTTGTACAGTAGTTGTTCCCCAACCCTGAGCCACCTTTTCTTAAGAAGCTCATACTGTAAGAGAACTACATTTACCGAATGTTTGTATGCAGTCTACTATAAAAAGTTATTAAAACCTGAATGAAAACATTAAAAAATAAACCCTGGAAACCAAAGACAATTTGAGTCCAGATTTTAGTGAGTTTTGTAAATGCAAAATGTTTCAGTTATTTCCTTACCTTAGAACTGTGACTATTAAAAACTTTTCCAACAGACTTAGTTTTCCACTGGTGGAACACACTTTCAAAAGAGACAGTTCAAATCTCTTCCCATTAATTCCTCTCTTTTGTTCAACTTGACTTCACTGACCGCCTTGATGTGACCTGCAATTTTGGTAACAAGCACAGTGAGAAAAAATAACATACAAACATCTATACCTATATATGGATAATGTATCCTCTCAGTCACTCCCACTGTTGTAAATGTATGAAGCCAATACAACAACATAATCTACAGTACGAAGAAAATTGTGATTTAATGGTGAAGCCACCAACACTTCGATTGCACCTAAGAATTCTGTCCATAATAATTAGGAAACTGCAGACTTGGCGGAGTTCCAACCTCACTGGAAATTAATCAAACCTACAGCCAGCAATCAGTTCCAGATCTGGCACTAGTCTAAGGAGAATTGGACAGCGTGTCAACTCCTGGAGCAAATCCCACGGGACTGCCTGAGAGACACTGTTGAACACCTTCATCAAGTCCATAAAACTCACATACACTGGTTTGGGGGTCTTCAATGAACCCTGAAAGACCCTAATAAGTGGAGAGTGCTGGTGCACTTTCACAAATGCAGTTTTTTACAGCATATTGTTAAAAAAAAAATACAGGAATAAAATTAATGCATTAGGTAAGACTTCATTGGCATGCAATACCCTGATGCAGAAGAACAGCAATCCTGATACCAATATACTGGCTGAAAATAAGTGGATTCTAAGCTCCTTGGAGCAGGGAGACGTTGTGGAATTGGACACATAGTGAAAAACACACATCAAACATCACTGAGTTGGGAAAAAAAGACCTCTGAGTCCTCCCCCCATCTTCTGCCCTCATCAACATTTGACAAAAAAAAAGTTTAAATTTGGTTTCACAAGATGAACATATCAGTGTGGTGACATTCCGCTGTCAGCTAAAATGACAGATCGCTTTTACACTTTTGTGACTTTGAACTAAGTGACGTTAAGAAGACAGATTCTTTTTGTCAAGATGAGGGGAAAAAAACGACCTTGAACTTAAACCCTTTCACAACAGAACAATCTAAAAATATACAACCCCTTCAGAAGTAAAACTGATGGAATTTAGGAGAACCATCGTCACTACTGGCTACAAAACATTAGTGCATACCTACAGTACCGGTACATACAGTATTTTATCTTTAGGGAGGGAACTATCATTTGGAAAGCATAGCGGTCCAAAGGTGAAATGGGTATATTTGAATATGTCTAATGAAAGGTGCCTACTTGAATCCCATTTGAATTCTGCCTCTTTTGTTCATTTGGCACTGTTACATGTTCCGGTGCTAATTATACAAGCTCGGTAGTTCTCACACCTTAAGAAAGCTACAAACATGACTGTTTTTGACATGTTCATTTAACGTTCCAAATCCGATGTAAATATGCAAAGGAAGTCCCACTGGGATTTCTTTGATATGCAAATTGAAAGTGCAAACAAAGGTAGGGGAGACATTTAAAGTCCCTGTAAAGTAAAAATAAATGTCTTCTAAATTTGACGTACCACAAGAGCATTGTTAGTGACCCTGCTAAAAATTATTTATTTATTAGATCTGCTTCTGTTTATATATGTATTTAACCCCCCACACCCAAAAAAAAAATAACCCGACATAGTTTGTGATTGAAACGCCACTGTGTTTAGTGGTTCTCGCCAGCCTACTGGGTTTTGGGGGCTTAAATTTTACAAAGCTTGAGATTTTATTAACTACACAAAGCTTTTCTGTGAGTTGGATTTTCATTTGCATTACAGCCAACATGTCCATCTAGATCCGGGGTCCTCAATAAGCGGACCGCAGTCCACAACCGGACCACGGCACACCATCCGCAGAGAGGTGTGCATATAGATGTAAATGGCACTTTTAAAATAAAACAACAACAACAACAAAAAACACTTTTTTTTAACTACTATTCTATCGCTAAATTCTGTTTCATTCTTAGTCAAATATTTTCCATGTTCCCACTTCTGTTGTTCATCTCTAAGATAACGATGCGCTGATTGGCTGACAGAGCCTGCACGGATTCGCTGATTGGCTGAGAGAGCCTGCATGCTGCTAGCTAGCTAGAGCAGACAGACCGCAGCAGTGTTAAACACGAGTCGCACCCGGCACTTTGCAATGTTTGTTCACATGCCACCAATAGAAGACCAAATCTAACAAAATGGCATGTTCAAAGTTGACCAACAAATAAAAAATGAACAATGAAAATTGCCGTTTCAATGAGGAATGGACTGACAAATATGCGTCCTGGAGGAAATGACAACAAAAATCTAACAAATCTCTCTCTCAGATTCATCAACCAAAAGACGCACTGAAGTACTGGGTGATGATGTGAGTAAACAGCTTTGTGACCCCCGATTGCCATTTTTCTCATTGAGCAGTGATTTACATTTAAAGTTACAGTCAATAATATTATGGTTGCACCTTAATGACAGAGCTTGTCATTTATGTTCTGTGCATGTGAACATGTACTGTACTACTTGCTTGTTTTCTTTTTATCCAGCGGTGTTTTACAGTTACAAAATGCACTGTCAATAGTGATTGTTTGCACCTTCATGACAGATCTAGTCAATTCTTTAGTGTATATGTGTAACCTTTGTACTTGCATTTTTTTTTTTTTTTTTTAATTTATTTTTATCTTAAGTCAAGAACATGTTTTAATTTATTTTTATTTAATCATCATGTGCACTGTGTTTTTGTTTGGTCAAAGAAAACCACATTTACCACCTTCGACCTGCCTTTAGTCGACCGACATAAACAAATTGACCCATGCTAGTATGAAAAAAATAATTGTGGACCTTAAAGATTTGTATTTGAGGACCCCTGATCTGTACCCAATGTGGATTCAACATGGACTTACAGGCATGGGTCTCATCTGGCTTTGTTTATAGGCACCAGTGCTAGCCCACATCTCCTCCAGAGTTGAGACCCACAACAGTGTCCATGAACTTGATGAATCATGAAACAATATGATGGTGTCTTACGGGTGGGTGGGTTGCAGTTCTACGTTTAGATGTTGAGGAGTAGGGGGCTCAGCACACAGCCTTGTGGGAAGCTTATGTTGAGGTTATTTAGGGTTTCATCTAGTTTTGCTTCTGAGTTCCACCAGGGCTCATATGGGCTAACAGGGGTTTCTGACGCTACGCCGTAGCCTGATGTGCACCTCCACAAAATCTTGACTACGCGTCCTGTCAACGCGTGGTGACGTTACCCAAATGCACTGTGTTGTTGTTTCCGGTTCAGTGTGAAAGCGGCAGCATTTACAAACATTCTCGCTCTACACTCAAAAACGGACTAAGCTGACAATGTTTCGTCAGGGCATTATATAATATTGCCAAATGCCAAGCAATTCGTGGAAGGAGATTGCTGACAATACGGGGCTGGAGGTCAGCGATTGCATAAAAAAAATGGAAGAACCTCCGAGACAAGTATGTGCATGTTCAGAAGCGAATGGCCACACAAAGCAGTGACCCAGCCGGCCAAAAACTGCCAGCTTTTTATTACTTTGTCGTATTTTTGGTTGGTGCAATTTACCTTATATTTTGTACATATGTTTGCTGTGAGTCTGTGACTCACAGTATTTACATTTACACTTTTAAGTATATGAAGAATAAAGCACATGTTTGGTGTCAAGAGTTTTGATGTTTAATTTTCAACAACAGACAGTTTACACATTTGATACATCATCACTGATTGAGAATGCCGCGGTGCTTTTATGATAACGTGTTTACCATCAAGGCTTCCAATGCAACGCGGGAAGTTTCATAGCCACTAGACATATGCAATGGCTTCCCACTGGCTGGTTTTACGACACAACAAAAAAATCGGGTTGGAGGGCTGTCCAAAATGCTTTGCAGACCTCGGACAAAACGTTGGACACAGTGCTCGATGCCAGTTTGAAGCTAGCCGTCACAGCTTGCTGGCTTTCACCCGAGGCTAGAAATCGTAATGTGACTGCCAGTCTCTGTGCAGCATCAACAGTCTGACAGACCACCTCTGCAACAGCTTTTTGTGTCGTCTACGCCTCAACATTTGTATGATCCACATTTGTTGTTCAGTGTTGATGAGCTAAAGAGCCACATTCAAGCGTTCCATCTCCGTTGCCATTGTTGTCTGACCAGAGGAAAACTAAAGGAATTTGACAAGTCCCACAAAACCGTACAAACACAACGCCACACCCCTCTCGTGGCTTGGCGGTGAATTAGAGCAACGCGTTCCCTTGATGCAGAACTTTAAATGCTCATTGACGACAAAAGGTCTACGCCATCGCCACGCCGCCACCGCAACGCAGAAGCATGAATTAGGCTTTAGTAATACAGTTGGCTAATTTAGAGCTCCTAGTGATTTTAGTGGGTTACATGCAGTTTGCCCAATTAGCACCCACTTAAGGATATTTCAGATCCCATTTGAAATTTATCAAACATGGATGGCGCACACATGGCTATGATTTGGCCCAATTTTGACAAAAAAAACATGAAAATTTGAGTTGTGCTTATTTAAAATCTAGAGTTGGCACATTTTTTTTCTCCCCCAAGTTGACGGCTAGAGACTTGACAGCTTGAAACATTTCATACTGCTACTTAATTCTGTATCTGACAGAATAAACAAATTCAACATGAACAGACTTGACACCTAGCATCTTCCTGGGCAGTAATCTTTTGAGTGTAAAATAAAGGGAAGGTCAGTGTTTACATAATTCACTCTTGAGCCATAAATCACTTGAAATAATCTGGTGTATAATGCCAAGTACAGATGCACCTTCAAGCATTGCCTCCTGCCACTTGCAAAAAGGTAGGCTTTTAAATGATTTCTGCCAACCGCGATTTGCCTAAATGACGCCAAAATTGCCGAAGAGAAGCTGACCTACTGATGAAATATGCAAAATCTGCAGTTTATTTACTGCACGCTGTTCACTGGGATTCAAGAGCCTGCCTCGAACCTTTGACAATTAGTTGCTGGGAGACGCCTCACCAGCCTTTGTAAATTTCGGACCGTTTTGCAGCAAGAGCCTTTTACTCTATGTCTTTAATGTTACGGTAATATTGAATGAGATATTCCACAGTGATGCTACAAGTCTTTGCCCTCAAGTCCCAAGTCAATTCTGACAAGTCTCAATTCAATTCGCAAGACCTACACTTTGATTTTCGAGTCCTTTTTTGTGTTATGTTTAGTTTGTTATGAACAACCAGTGCTTAATTTGTAAATCATAAAGCAAAGTATGTATGCAAGCTCAGGGATGACGAATTGGACACAAGTCCCGGAGCACATACAGATTGAGGTAATATTTAACATGCAAATTCCCGCTTGCCATGCTGAGGTACTAACAAGCCTCAATTTCAGATAATATCTATGGCAAATGTTGAGGACAATGATTTAAAATTATTTGGCGTATTGTACAATCATGCTCACATCACCAAAACTGTGACTTACACTAGGGTATTCACGGTCAGCAATTAATTTCTCAACAGGGTTTCACTTTTAAAACAAAAAATCAGAGCTCTCAATGTGAACTCGCAAAAAAAAAAAAAAAACATTCTTTGGCACATGGAACACAGTTCAGAATTTCTCATTTATATACTGAGATTGGGGTCTTGCCTCAATAGTCTTTTTTTTTTTTCAGTGAACGACAGCTCATGTAGACAACAATACTGTAGAATATAACAGCATATGTATACCCTCGCGAGAGTGTACAGAAGAAAGAGCAACAAAAAGTGCATAAAATACAAGCGGGATGCAGTACTGCTGCAGCCAGACTGATTTCTCTGTTCCGTATACACTATAGGCCCAGTGCATTTATTCTCCAATGCTCTCTTATTATGAGGATGCCTTATTACTGGTATCTATTTGGCGGAAAACGCAGACAAGGCTGAAAAAGAAGTTTCTGCTCTTGCACCCCTTTATAAAATAAACTGCTGAATTTTAAGCCGAAAGAACTGTTGTGTTTGATAGAACAATATGTCTATATGCTGCCATAGCAGATTCATGGTGCATTAAGTCCCCAAACTATTTTTAATTAGTCCATTTTATCCTGGAAACCCCTGTTTACAGACGTCGCGCAACCGCTTTTGTTTCAACCCAGCCATAAAAAGAAGGTAAGTAATTATATTTATTTTTCGAAATGTCTATAATTTTTGTCTTAGAATCATTAATTGATGTTTAATGTTTAGTTTAAGAAAAAAAATTAAAAACTTTAAAAAATTATTCACTCACATTTTTAAACTTTTAAACAAATTACATAAAAAAATAAAAAAATAAAAAAAAAATGGTGTCTGTAAATGGGCAAAAAGGACAATTTTGAAATTTCGCCAAATTGGGGGTCTCCGAGCACGACTTCAAATCACGTGAGTGTTTTCCTCAATATGTATGTATGCGTGTAAAAAAAAAAAAAATTGCACACCCGGGCGGTATGGTCTCTCCTATCAAGTTAGGGTCCTCTACCAGAGGCCTGGGAGCTTGAGGGTTCTGCGCAGGATCTTAGCTGTCCCTGGGATTGCGCTCTTCTGAATGGAGACGTCGGACGTTGTTCCTGGTATCTGTTGGAGCCATGCACCCAACTTGGGGGTTACTGCCCCTAGTGTCCCGATCACTGCTGGCACCATGTTTGCCTTCACTCCCCACATTTTCTCCAACTCTTCCTTCAACCCTTGATATTTCTCCAGCTTTTCATGTTCTTTTTTTCCTGATCTTGCTATTGCTCGGGATTGCTACATCTATCACTACTGCTGTCTTCTGATGTTTATCCACCACCACCAGTGTTGTCACGGATTACTTAAAGAAGTAATTTAATTACTGATTACACCTAAAAAAAGTAATCTAGTTACTTTACCGATTACTTTATTATCAAAGTAACTAAGTGACTTTAAAAGTAACTCAGTTACTTTTTACCAATTTTTCTCCTTTTGCTGCCTCAACATAAAAATAACAGAAAAATGTCACCGCGTGTAATTGAGTTTTTCACATAAGGCTTAACTCCAACGACTAATTAAACCCCGCTAACTCCAAGATTAAGCCTAATGTAAAAAATTCTGAACTTCCCCTTTGAAATAAAGACCTATCCGTTAAAATGTTGTCTATAAAAGTTGTAAAGCAATAAAACAAACAACAAAAATGAATGAAATGAACAAAAATCCTACAACGTAGTTTTCATAATGGGTCAAAATCATTTTTCGAACAGATCATGTGACTAGCACCTTGGAGACTATCCTTTGCTTTGCTTAGCCAAAACTACACCAGAGGAGGCAAGATGGATATTTAGAATTTCTATAAACCTAAGCTTTCAAACGCTACCAACAACAACTTGAACAGTTGATTGAACTCGAACGGTGTCAAGATGTGTATGTATATACGGTTCTGGCCAAAGGTTTATTTATTTATTTATTGTCATCATCAAAATTGTCATCATCGTCGGTATCATTGACAGTTACAAGATGTGATATGATTAACCCAAGAGAGAAAGAACCGAAGAAAGACAAGAGCTGACGGGAGAAGCATATGCTTGGAGACACCTCAATGGTGGATACTTTGAACAATGTAGAATACAAAACCTGTTTTCAGTTATTTCACTTTTTTTTTGCCATTCCACATGTTCGTTTATAGTTTTGATGTCTTCAGTGAGAATTTATAATAGTAGTGAAAATATATAAAACGCAAAAATGAGAAAGTGTGTCCAAACTTTTGACTTTTGTTTCAGAGTCTTCAACATGCTTTCCCCCCCAATCCCTCAAATGTAAAACTCCGCCTATGATTACAAACTCTAACTATAAAATGTACATAGTTACACATATTATAATGGCTGGTTCCAAACTGTAGAAGTGCTGGCTGTCTCGTTACCTGTCGGCTTTGTTTCAAGTTTTTTCGCGTTGTGCTGTAATTCCAAGTGCCTCCTTGTTGAATTGGATGTCAAGTTTTTAGCGGTCGACAGTCTTTCTGAGCCAGCGCAGAGTTTGCAACACACGGAGATATTTTTGTCATCTTTACTGGACGGATATGTGAAGTAATGGCTGTATCTCCAGTGAGGAAATGCAGCCGTTTGTTGTATCTTTCCGGCTCCTTTACTGTTAGCATCCTGATAGCCAGGCTATGTTGTTGACCGCCGTGGCAGACGGTGCGCACACAGCATGGTAATACACGTGACCCATTTTTTTCAGATGAGAAAACGTGGGATGTGATGTCACTCCCAAACTCAAGAGCAGTGTTTTCTATTTAAATGCTCTTCGTACATGACTACAGTATTCTTCATTCTACAAACTGTATGAGGCAACAACAAAATAGTAACGCACAGGCACTGAGGAAACTAGATTTAATTAGATTACTGTCTTGGAAAAATGAACGCGCTAGATTGCTCGTTACTAAAGGAAAGTAATCAGATTACAGTAACGCGTTACTAAGCAACGCGTTACTGACAACACTCACCACTACTATGTAAGGCTGGTTGGCCATCACCAGTTTGTCTGTCTGGATCTGGAAGTCCCACAGGATCTTGGCTTGGTTGTTCGCGACCACCCTTGGAGGTGTTGCCCACCTTGACTTGAGATATATATATATACAGTATATAATATGTCTATGTATGTACAGTGGGGAGAACAAGTATTTGATACACTGCCAATGGGTTTTCACATTGGCAGTGTATCAAATACTATGTATATATATATAATATATGTGTGTGTAGATACCGTATTTTTCGGACTATAAGTCACAGTTTTTTTCATAGCTTGGCTGGGGGTGCGACTTATACTCCGGAGCGATTTATGTGTGAAATTATTAACACATTTTTATATCATTTCACATGTTATTTTGGTATTTTGGAGGGACAGTGATGGTTTGGTAAACTTGTTAGCATGTTCTTTATGCTATAGTTATCTGAATAACTCTTAATAGCTATGTTACGTTAACATATCAGCCACGTTCGCATTTCGTTGTTCATGCATCATGTAACATCATACTGTACACTTATTCAGCATGTTGTTCTCTATTGTATTTTTATTTTAAACTGCCTTTCAAGATGACATATCTGTTCTATGTGTTGGATTTTATCAAGTAAATTTCCCCCCAAAATGCAACTTATACTCCAGTGCGACTTATGTTTTTTTTCCCTCTTCATTGCGCATTTTTGGGCTGGTGCGAGTTATACTCAGGTGCGACTTATAGTCCGACTTATACTGTATATACAATATATAATATATACAATATATAATGCTGTCAGTTAAAGGGATCCACTGATAGAAAGACCTGTAGTTCATTAAAAGGTAATAGTATGAGTTAAAATAATTTGATATTGAAACCCCGCTTGATGTTTTCGTATTTATACAATTTGTAAAATTAGTTTAACTAGTAGGTTGCCATTGTTGTTGGCGTCGCAGGGCGGTGACGTCACATGGTTACGCTGCTAGGCTTCAGAGAGGAACATTAATGAGTACGAAAGCACCGTCGATATTTCACAAAACGAGCAAAGCAAAATTAATAGAAAAGACAGGACAAGACAAGAGTGGGGGGGGGAAAAACTGTTCCGCCAAAATGTGCTACACTGGCAAAATGTCTAAAGAGGCGAATTTGACACCCAAAGTTCTACCGTGTGCTTTCTGCTTGCTTTGTTTAGATGCATACAGACAGAACATACTAAAGATGCCTTAAGAAAATAACTAAACGTAGTAATATCAAATAAGGGTGGTTTAAATATGTTACGTGAGTAATGTGGTCAATAGATCAACAATCTGTTTAAAGCTACCAAAAAAAAAACAATACTTAAAAAGGGAAACATGCAAAAAGTATTTTGAGGCCATGAAAAGGTAATAAAAGACTAAATAAAAACACAAATAGTAAGTACTCGCCGCTTTTAACCGATGAGCACATGTGTTGGAAGTCTAGCCATGTAGAAGGAATTGCAGTAACCCGGTAGTCTTCGTCGAGTGACAGTGACAATCTACGTCATCACCCCGAACGTCCATAAAACATGGCGCCCTCCATAAGTCAAAACAAGTACTAAATATTATAGATTTTAAAATCAATGGCAATATTTTAATCAAAGAGAACAATTGTGGCTTATTAGAGCCTACAAGTCTTTAAGTCCGAGGTTCCCTTTAACGCATTATTAATGGCGTTAACACAAACTCGCTTTGACGTGAATTTATTTAATGTTTAATGCGCGATTCATTATTCTACTGGTAACAAATTCATCCATCCATTTTCAACATAGCTTATCCTTGTCAAGGTCAGCGTTGTTAATAACGGCAGTAGAGCATGACGACATTTGTAACTGCATTTTCCCTCTTAATTTTAAAGTTAGCATTCTTGAACTTTTCAAACGTTTCAATAATTAATATTGTTACTTTATGGAATATTTAACGATAGTGTTCTGCTTATTGTGCACTAGGCCTAGCGGACAGTTTCAGAGATTTGCACTGGTTTATGGGCAGAAGCGTACATTTGTGTTTTCTCAACAGACTAACATATTTGATCCAAATGAATACCAGATTTTCTAAAATGCTGTCTATAGTGTTCTTATTCTTTGACAAATCAATATAAACATATTTGATAAGAAAGATGTTATAGAATGTATAATGTGTTGAACCTGAAAAGTAACGTCAGTTACTTTGCTGAGTAACTAATTACTCTTACAATGAGGTAGCTGAGTTTCTAACTCGATTGCCTTTTGGTAAAGGTAATATGTAACTTTTAGTAATTACTTTTTTAAAGTAAGATTAACAAAACCGGTCAGGGTTGTAGGGTGTTGGAGCCTATCCCAGCCGACTTCGGGCAAAAGGCAGACTACACCCTAAACAGGTCATGGTAACAAATCATTGGTCATTTCAGTAATAATAGGCGTTGAAGGATGCTGAACTTCCCGTTCAATCACCACTAGCGTGAAGCTCATGAAAGCATGTTTCATACCAGGTAAGACACTGGAAGTGGGCACTGCGCAGAATACTTGGTGTGGGTCTCTTTAAAGTGAACTTTCTCGTCTTATTTTTTTCTTTAGTTGACAGGGGGGAAAAGTGCATGTGTGTCGGGAGAAGTGAAGAGAAACAACATCATATTTCAGGGTGCATGTGAAACAGCAGGAGGAACAGTTGTATGTGGGTGAATATTTGTATGTTTGCGCATGTGTGTGTATTGATTTGCTCAGGTATGTGTGTTCGTGTGATGGCATTGCCTTAAGGGGCCTGTAGGCATATGGATAAGAGCATGAGGAGGGCACCTACCAGCGTCTTATGATTCTTTGCTTTCTTTTCTTTTTTGAGTTCGAAAAGACATTCGTCTTTGGTTCTGGCACAAGACTGATTACAGACCTGTGGTAAAGATCCTCTGAGAAGGCTCAGCCAGGAGAGCAGAGGCAGCCTTGGACACACTCCAGCTGTGCGAGTTGCTTACTCAGCTCAAAATCTCCTGATCTCCACTCAAAATCTTTGTTCACCCCACACTAACTACATCTGTGATAGCAGCAAGACTGACCTTTGAGATGCAGCACAGTGCTACATGGACTCAAGGCACACTTTCTTGGTCACTAGATTGTGGTTGCAAACTCTTCCCACCCTAATTTTTCTTTTAGAAAGCTGCGACACTAGTGAGACTTTAAAAAACAATGTAAGAAACATAATATACATAATAACCTATTTGGTACTTACATCCTATTTAGATAATATTCTGTTGTCAAATATGACACATGAGGATGGGCAGCAGTGCTTTGGCCACTTTAATCTATGAGAATACATCACAAATCTACCAGGAGACAACTTTGTTCTTCCAGTGTTAAAAGTGTTGAGACAGACATGACTTCATGTATCTTGTGATGTAAGTATTGCTGCAATTCATGCATTTCAAACACTTTGAGTGGGGGTTAATTTGAGCCATAGGCCACTGCCTGAGAGATTTGCAGTGGAGTTAATGGTGATCACCCCATTAACGATCTGAAACAAAGATGGAGTGGTAAATGTAAACTCATAAGAATTGGTGCATATAATAAAATGCCTTGCAAAAGTGCAGCAATTAAATTTAAATTGATCAGAACACATTCACAAACATTTCATGTTTGGGAATGAGAATACAAGAAACGATCTCATTGGTGTGAGCAGGACTTGACACAACAGTGGGTAGAATTCTGAATTCTCCATTGTTCATGGTACAAAATCGACCTTAATTGATCCAGTCAGTTATAATCCAAAGTTCACAAACTTTCTATTTCTACTTCTATTTCTTTAAAGTGCATAGGACAGGATAAAAAAAAATCTTAAACAGCATTATTATGTGAATTAGAATCATATTTTGAGACGATTCGACTATATACAACAATTTGGCAAAGCGCAGATAGTGAGAAATTAGTCTTTTAATCTGCCGTTTAGCCACGCCTACCATTATAGGGCTCTAGTGTCCCCAACAGGAGGATGATGTCGGCAGGGTCATGGTTTCATCTGATTTAGAATTCAGCCCATTGAGGGGGAATTATTCAGAACGAGGAAAATGCGACAAAGCGGCAAAATGTAATTGTTTCAGTCTCTCTACTCCAATATTTTTACAGGATATTCTTTTTATCCACGTATTTTCCCCAATAGCTAAATAAATCTATGAAATATTAAAAATGCATTTAAACTGTGCGACATGGCAAAATTACTCCATAATGGTCAAAACTGTCGACTTCACCTTTACTGGTCTTGTGGTACAACCTGCTCCCTGATGTGCAGTAAGTTGTGCCATTGGAAAAAATATCCTGGGTGTGCCTATGATTGCATTGGTCCACAAAGTTTTGGAAAATATCTGCTTCAGAGAGAAAAACGCTAAATCGTAATGGCTATAATGACATGTATTGGAAAATATAAGATTTTAGTGCTGGTTGGATAAAGTATTCAATATATCTAATGGTTAGTTATTGCAAAGATACATTGGTGTAATTATATAATACCAGTTTTACAAGTTGCTCCATTTGCCATAAGATGGATATATCAGTGGGTGCCACCATACATTGCATTAATGCAAATTACTAGGATTTATGGAATACATTTTGCCTAAATTGCTTGGATTTTAACATTTCGACCAGATACTGTATCTCAAAAACTATAGCCAATTGACACTTTTGACCTAATTTTTCTTTTGGGGTGACCCAAGTTTAGTCCAGTCTGACTACTTTTAACCAGGAAGTATTTTGCTTGTAGACTAGAGAAATTGAAAGTTAGACACCTCAGAGCTCCCGTGCTACTGTATATAACATCTGTAACATGCAAACTATAACTATCCGCAAATGTGATCCAGCAGAAAGTCATGAGTTCCCGCTGACACGACAGAAAAACTTCAATGTGTACAACCGCATTCATAACCTGCAGCCCATCCCTCCTCCCGCAGCCCAGCAAAGGCGCCATCGTCACCCCCCCGGGGTCCAGGGTGGTCCCCTGGGCCACCCGCGCTCACATCAACTGGCCTTCAGGGATGGGAAGAGGGGACGCACCACCAATGCCAACGCCCACCCCCACACCCGCCTACCCACCCAGCCCACGAGCCGCAGCTGCAGCCCCCCAACCGGCACAGCCCGCCACGGGGCCCCCAACAGCCCACCGAGCCCAGGGCAGGGCAGGGTCCCCCGCCGGAGCAGGTGACATACAGCCGATACACCTGCGACAGAGCGCAGGGCGGATACCAAGGCAGAGAAGAGAGGGTAAGGCGGAGGCAGGAGAGCGCTGTGGCGCCGCCGCGGGGCGACGCGAGATCGAAGCCCCGACCTCCCACCACTCCCACGGCCGGCAGCAAGGCAGAGGCGAGGCCACGCCCCGGGAGCCACGCCACAGAGAAAAAGTGTGGGACCCGCCCGCATACCACCCTATTACTGTGGCTGCAGGTTCCCGGCTGGCAGACTTTACCCAACACCGTGATGGGATTGTGTGGGAAGGGTAGTGCAATGTATGCGTTAAAATAGGAGAGGTCGGCTTGGGGCAGTTGGACCGCTGCATGGAATTTCTGCGCAGTCGTCCGTCCCACCGCCCTTTGCCGCAGCTCTCCCGTGGAGTATGGTTTGTGTGGTGCGTTAAAAAAGGTGCAGGAATGGCGGGGCCTGCTGTGAGGTAGTAACTGTGAGCACACCCCCCCAACAGGTCCCATCCATCCCACAACCTTGGTGTGTGATGCATCAAAATCAGGGGGGAGCCGGGCCGGGACTGTAAGGCCCCGTCCCAACTTTCCCCAGAGAACTGGATGAGTGTGTACCAGTAGGTGCCATGGTGAAAGATATTTACAGTGCAAATCAATGAGTGCGTGAATTAAGAGGCAGGCTCTCGCAGGCGTGGCCCGTCCACCAGAACCACCAGCCTCAGGGCGGGAGAAGCGCCAGGGCCCCTATCAACCCATGCCCCAGACCACCCCCGGCGCACCCGCAACCGCCCACCCCTGCCCCGCCGCCCGAGCACCCACCCCGCACCCCGAACAGGCACTACGCCAGGCGCCGGAGAACAGGGGATGTCCACCCCACCGGCAAAGGACAACAAGCCCCACCCAAGGCCCTGTGGGGCCCAAGAGAATGAAGACAAAGGGGACGGAGGCGCAACCCCCCCAAACCACCCCCTGGCCAGGAGGGGTGTGCGAAATGACACCAGGGAGCACCTCCCCAGTACCTGGTCCCCTGACCTTTTATTGCAGTTAATATACGGTTAAGACCTGAGTATTACAGACTACACCACTGCTTTGTAGTGCGAACGGGCACTTGGAGCTCTTGAGGAAAACACGTCACATGCAGAAACGTTACTTAGACACTTGTTAACCGTTTGAAATGAATACAGTTTGTTTACTTGAGTGTCACTCATTGTTGGCATGTCTATTTTTGTACCATTGTGTACTACAAGTCGCTTTTTTGCTACGTATTTTATATTTTGACCCCCCAAAAAATAAACATCCAAATACAGTTAGTTGTAATCTGACCCCCGGAATATGATGAATTTAAAAAATAATAAAAAATAGATCACCATTTGTTTTACATCAGTGGAAATTATGCCTGATGTAACTGTCTCACTGCACTTTGATACGGCACTCAAATTTATATCGACTTGTTAAGTTTAAGGTCTTCACAGACGTCTGAGTGTGGGGTTAAGTGATCCCAATTATTTTTGACGACATGAAATAATGACTTCAAAAGCAGCAGGAAATATGCAACACAATATATGCTCACTAGTGCGAATAAAATGTACTTAATAATGGGCCAGTCCTACGAAGGATCATATGGTCAGCCTATACAAAAAGGTTTGGAGACTGTCTGGACAGGACAGGACATAGATGTGCTTCCTTCTGCCCGACCCAATTTTAGAGTCGAGGTCATGTTACGTTGTGTAGTTCAAACCAATAAAATGGTTTTGATGGTGTTAATCAGTTAGTCAAAGTAAATTTGCAGCATTTTCTGTCATTGTGGTTGTAATGTCATTATGTTTCATCCGGTACATGGCCAGTTATGTATCTCAAAACCTGCCGGGAAGAAAAAGATTAGGAAAAGTGGAAAGCTGTGCTTTGTTTAGCAAAGGAGCACGCTGACACAACGTATAGGCTCTGAGGCGGTGCTCAAGGTTTATACATTAGACGTTCTTACTCCACAAGATATACTTATTATACCTTTAATTTTCTGAACTGTTATCATTAACTTACTCTCTGCCATTGATGCCATCGCCATTAGGTCCATTTTAACTTGGTGACCTGGCTGTGATGAACGGCAAGCCGTTCATGTGGATCTCAATTACAGACTTGGAGACCAGAAATAGTGAATAGGTTTAAATTGAATAAAATACAATAGATACAATTGTACAATAAATGAAGCATGCCAAACAGTACGCGAATTTAGCAAAGTCCAATAGAAAATAGAGCACAAAAACCCAAAACGATCAAAGTAGGATACAACTGGAGGAAATGTGGAGAGCACGAAGATGAGGGCACACAGCGGTAAGCAAAGGAGTCGTCCGACAAAGCTGATAGACACAGACGTCCTTAAATACGTTGCGCTCCTAATGCGTCACAAAGACAGTGTGCTCCTTCATCCGTCACAAAGGACAACTGAGAATACAAACATGACGGCACATTAAAGAAACGCCACCCCCCCCACCCCCCTCAACGGACGCCCTCTGGTGGACCACCTGGTTTCCCAGGGTGGAGAGAGTAGACATCCAGCAGAAGCAATGGATCGAGAATCCAGGAGCGGGGCAACTAGGAACGCTCTTCAGGACCCTAACCCTCCTAGTTGACCAGGTACTGCACACCCCTGCCCCTCTTTCTGGAATCGAGAATAGCACGCACTGTGTATACCGGCCCACCATCAACCACATGAGGAGGAGGCTCTGGCGGAGGATTTAGTGGAAACGTGGAGACTGGCTTGAGCAGAGAGACGTGGAAAACTGGGTGAACTTTCATGGAGCTGGGCAGCTTTAACCTGACTGTGACTGGATTCACTACAGTGTCCACATCAAAAGGACCTACGAATCTCGGACCCAGCTTCCTAGAAGTCCCCGGAAAATTCAGATCCCGCGTAGACAGCCAGACCATCTGGCCCGGACGATAGATTGGAGTGGGTCTTCTGTGACAGTCAGCTATCCGACGGTTGCGGGCTGCCGGTCGGACGAATGCAGCTTGCGCGTCCCTCTAGATCCTATGAGCCCTCCGGAGGTGGACCTGGACAGAGGGCACGACTACCTCTTTTTCTTGAGGCAGGCAGGCAGGCAGGCAGGCAGACATAGGCAGTCATGAATGGTGAGCTCCCAGTGGCTGAGCAGACGAGGGTGTTGTGCGCATACTCCACCAACGGGAGGTGTGAGGACCAGGAGGAAGGATGCTGTTGACAGATGCAGTGAAGGGCGGCCTCCAGCTCTTGGTTGACCCATTCTGTTTGCCCATTGGACTGGGGATGGCACCCAGAAGAGCGGATTGATGTGGCCCCCCAGGCCTTGCAGAATGCTCCCCAAACAGAGACAAACTGGGGCCCTCTGTCAGAGACGAGATCACAGGGAATGCCATGACTTTGAAAAACGTTCGTTACCAGCAAGCCGGCAGTCTCCAGAGCAGAGGGCAATTTGGGGAGCGTGACAAAGTGCGCCATCTTTGACAGTGTGCTCCTTAATGCCTCACAAAGAGCAACTGAGAACACAAACATATCACAAAGAACAACTGAGAACAAAATCATGACAGCACATGACACTGGCAGAGATCATTCAACTGGACAAGTTCAAATGGATTGGGTTTCTACTATTGCCGCCAATTGCCAGGGCTGGCAGTGAGCACTTGCCAGTTGAACGATCAATGCAAGCCCTCCCAGTTATCAAGGGTTTGCATAGGAATGGTAGGGACATAACACTACCAACTTTTCAGGATGCTCAAATTGTCCCCACCAACCTTTGAGCACCTTCGCTTATTTAGGTAGTTTAGCTTATCTTCCCATATGTTGTAAGGATAGAATTGACCCTACCATTTTTAAGTGAATCATTTTCATCATGTTCAGACTTACATTTACCCCTTTTCATTTGTTGAATGTGCCGGTCCATTTTATTCCCTCAAACGCACGTTTGATTGGCTGATGACTGGATCCCGCACACACACACACAACCTCGACAGAAATACATGTCAACATGCCGCCTTCTCTGCCCCCTTCGAAGAGAAGGGATATTAAAGTTTTATTCCGCCAGCAGCAGCAGCAGCCACTGTAAGTAATGTGAAAAGACGTCAATGTTTTGGAGGTGGGGAACATGCCACTAGTTTTGCTCCTGAAAGTCCAACCCACATCAGAGTTAGCATAACAAACTGTGAACTTGCTAGGGCGAGGAGCAAGCTGCTTAGAGAGAAGTGTCCTCCTGCATGTGTTTTAGTGTTAACGTAAATTAAACTGTGAAAAATGTAGGGAACTCTGCTGGAAACTATGGACCCAGCAAGCCGTGAGCAAGAAGCTGCTTAGAGAATGAGGTCCCATTCTGTGTTCCACAGGAAAGTGTTGACATAAAAAAAAAAAAAAAACACATACACATTCTGCTCCTTTTCTTCTTGCAAACGGCCTAGTTTAGAAGAAAAAAAGGGTAGAACATGTGGTGACTTTACACTTTTGAAGCCAAATACCAATAAGAGCATTTATTCATTAATTAAAATGTATCTATTTATTTTCTACCTTATTTATTAAAAAAGATATATTTATTTGCAGCCTATGCATTTTTTCAGACAATCATATAATTGAGGTAAAATGTTTAATTAATCCCAATTTGGATTTTTTTCCATAAGTGCTCAACCCACTAATGCACCTTATGAAAATAAGGGAAACGTAGAAGAAAGAGACAACCAATTAAATCAAGATATTACTTTTGTGGAAGGACAATGTAAACTAAAATGTAGTTCCACGTATAGGTTAAGCAGTACAAGGAAAAAAAAAAACCACACACAAAAAAAAAACACTGTTAATTTCCTTTATATGAAACAATAAAAAAAAATGGCTTTCTCCCATGAAAATAACAACTTTTTTCATTTTTACGTAAGAAACACATAAGCATATTCGTGAGAAATGTAGCCGTGCCCCTGATCCCTGTTCACCCTATCTGTTTGGTCTTATTAATCTCCCGTCCCCTGCAATAAGTGTACATACAGGTTATGCTGTAGTGTACCTACCAATGTTGAGACCAAATTTACACCCTTGTTAGTTATGGACGTTTATGACAATGAATGAGTTATAAATTGAGAAGATTGGATTAGTGTTTTACAGACTGAAGGCCTGTATACTGTAATTGAAGCTCATTTTGTGCTTGTTGGGGCGTGTAACATCGTTTTTTATAATGTATATTTCTCCGTTATTTGAGGACGGATCAGAATGAAATTTGGTAAGTATATTCAAGGGATCTACAACCCCCAGAAAAAAGTATGGAATCACCAGTCTCGGACGAGCACTCAGACATTTTATCATCTAGAACAAACGCAGATAAAAAGCTTGAAAAAATAATGAATTTGTTCAAAAGTGCAACTCTCTAGCATTCAGAAACACTAAAAGAAATGAATAAAAAACATTGTGGTGGTCAGTAAGTGTTACTTTTATAGAGCAAATGCAGGAAAATATGTATGGAATCACTCCATTCTGAGGAAAAAAATATGGAATCATGACCAAAATCAAACCAAGGTTCCAGCATCACCTTGTCAGGAGTCAAGAATCTGCATTGAACGAGGTGTCAAGAGTCAAGAATCTGCATTGGACAAGGTGATGATGCTGGAACTTTTTTTTTGGTGCTGTTCCAGTGAGATTTACAAATATGACTGCCTGAAGAAAACATCAAAATTCCCTCAGTGCTTGATGGTATGGGGCTGCATGTCAGGCAAAGGCACTGGGGAGATGGCTGTGGTTAAATCTTCAATAAATGCACAAGTTTACATTGAAATTTTAGACATGTTTCTTATCCCTTCAATTGAATATATGTTTTTCATTTTTCAAGATCACTCTAAATTGTCCGTAGGTATGAGTGTGTGCGTGAGTGGTTGTATGTATCCTTGTGCCCTGTGATTGGCTGGCAACCAGTTCAGGGTGTCCCCCTGCCTACTGCCCGTAGTTATCTGGGATAGGCTCCAGCACATCCGCCACCCTCGTGAGGAAAAAGCGGCATGGAAAATGAATGAAATGAATGAATTTTTCAAGATGGCAATGCATCATGCCACAGAGCTAAAACTGTTGAAGCATTCCTTGGAGTAAGACTCATCCAGTCAATGTCATGGCCCGCAAATAGCCCAGATCTCAACCCTATTGAAAACCTGTGGTGGAAATTGAAAAAAAAAAAACAGGTCCACAGCAAGGCTCCGACCCGCAAGGATGATCTGGCAACTGCAATCAAAGAGAGTTGGCACCAAATTGATGAAGAATACTCATCAAGTCCATGCCTCAGAGACTGCAAGCTGTCATAAAAGCCGGAGGTGGTGCTACTAAATACTAGAGATGTGTTTTGACTGTTATTTCTTTGTTTGTTTCTCATGATTCCATATTTTTTTCCTCAGAATGGAGTGATTCCATATATATATTTCCCTGCACTTGATCTATAAAAGTAACATTTAGTGACCACCACAATGTTTTTTATTCATTTCTTTTAGTGTTTCTGAATGCTAAAGAGTTGGACTTTTGAACTAATTCATTATTTTTTCAAGCTTTTTACCTAAGTTTGTTCTACATGATAAAATGTCTTCTATGCCCAATATTTTTCTTTATTTTTTTTTGTATCAGGACTGGTTGATAAATTGTGGACTTACTGTTGCTTGATATAGGTTAGGAACCAGCCAGTAGAGGGCATGCAAGCTCTTTGCCACAGCCTTCAGCCTGTTGTGGCACATTAGTGCTTCTTACATTTTTTTTATTACGTCATCTACACCATTCCCCGCTCCCACACTAAATTGAGTTTGAGACCCCTGCTATAAAATATAGCTGTGAATGTGAGTGGAAGTGAAGTTTTTATTTATTTAGTACATCTATTTATTTAATACACTGATTTCTTGCCTTGATTATTGTTGCAAAAACAAACATAATTGCAAAACAGAAATACAAATGTATTCAAGTAATGTATGTGGAAAGGCTAAAAATATTTCTCACTATTTTTGGGCAGCTGCATGTCAGGCCAAAATCTATAGTGTAATGTTTGGAAACGAATAAAGGAATTTTTCAAACTTAAAATCGAATACTGTATCATGAGCTTGTAATTCGTTATGAATAGATCAATAAATTCATAAATAAATAAACTCGCAGCTCGTCGCAGACGCACGCACACAGGCGGGCACCCACTTCGCCATGAATGGCTGTGTGTGCGCATGCGCGTTGGCGCTGGCTCGCTCACGGTCAGGGTGAGAAGCATCTGTTCCGAAGGACTGCTGAGATTCCAACATGGCAGTGGCGGCTGTGGTCAGTGTCTGCTGAGCAGCTCACTTGGGATGCTTCCAGCTCCACCGCGACCGGGCCTTACCGGACTTCCCCTGGTTCCGATGCTGTCCTGAAAACGCAAACAATCCCTCAACCCCTGTCCCCCCACCTCACCCTACCCCACCCCAACCCCACCGAAACACCACGCTTGAGGTCGACCTGTGGCTAAAATAACAGGTAAGGAGAATATATTATTGTCGGTCCACAGAAGCTTTTTGTAAGCGGCAGGAGTGCATTTATAGAAGCCGCGAATGATTTTAACCAAGTTTTGAATCGCCATGTCCGCGTGGATTCTTCTCCCGCTCTCTTATTTTGATATTAATTTCTGAAACGCCATTTTTATCGGACTGCACCTGGCAGGCCTGGCTGTGTTTTTGTTTCGTGGATTTTAGCCACTTTAATCAAGACAACTTGGCGTGTTCATCACCTCCACGGACTGTCACTCGCACCCTTTTGTAGCACGCAGCCTGCTTTACAACAAGTTGACACGAGTGCTGCGATGCAAATGTATGGAACCTTTCTCCTTTCTGACATAGTCCTCAACTCTGGTTGTGCGTAACAGTAATAACAATAATATTGAGTTCTTTTCCTAGTCTGATCAGGAATTTATACATGGAATTTGCATCTAATTTTTCTCTCCATCTTTTCCAGCACGACATGATCAGCAGCAGCAACAACAGCAGCAGCGTCTATGGTAAGTTTATTTACATTTATTTTAATTTGTTTCCTCGTCACGATTGTTACTTGGATATCAAAAAGTTGATCACAGGGAATATAAATTGGAGACTTTCTTAATTAATTATTAATTAGTGTGGTAGATAATAATCTTTCTTGGAAGTGTTAAATCATGTTGTCATCACAAGCAAGTATAGGAACTTTTCCAGATTTAACAATGG